>NC_138353.1:3285000-3652500 GCF_046562875.1 Panthera onca
AGTAGTCTCTGTGTCTCCTCTCCTGTGCCATCTAATGCTGCCACCTTTCCCGAGACTGTGCACTTCTTCTAGCAATACTTCTACGTCCTCCAGCCCACTGTTTCCCCTTTCCAGGCAGGTGTCGCTTTCGCTGAGCAGCAAGCATCGTCCTGTGCAGGCACGCGCCTGCGCCTGTGGGGCTTCCTCCCCTGGCCCCTGGCCCGGACTACCTGTTTGGCTAGGGGCATATCTTCCGTGCTGCTGCTTTCCGATTAGTCCTTCTCGCCCTTAGGCAGTACCGTCTGTTGCTGTATAAGGATGCTCTTTCTTGGCTCAGGTTTTTCTAGGCTTTGTACCACCTCGTTTCCTTGTCTGGGGCACCTCCTGCTGTCTCCACCCGCAGACCGTCTTCATTCTCTTTCTGGAGGCTGTGCCTCCTCTTTTCTCCACCGTAGGCCTTGTGTCAGGGACGTTTCTCCTTCTCCAGGCACCTTCTCTGCCTCCCGCCCCTTCCCTTGGCTGTGCCTGTAACCTTGCCCTTTTCCTGGGGGGCCTCAACGCACCTGCCTCTCTATCCTTGGTCATCTTGCTCTCTCTGCCCGGATGCCTTCTCCTGGGCATCTGGCAGCTTCTCTCCTAGAGACTGTGTGATCTGTTTGGCTCTGGGTATGTCAACTTCCCAAGGGTACTACAGCCCTGCTGGTCTCCGTCCATAACCTGGCCCCCATGCCTTTCCAGGACTCCCTGATTGTCTCCTCCAGTGTTTGTGTGTCCCAGAACCAGGACCATCTTATGCCGCAGGACCCTCTTTGGTTCTGGATGCATTTATCTATCCTCCCACAGTGGGACCACCAGGGATAGGACTGGCCACAGAAGAGCCACCACCCTCTGTCTCATCCCTGAGACCATCTCCCTCCTTGTCTCTTGATACTGGTCCAGTCTTCAGCCCTCTCCTCCCGCCAGAACCCATAGAGTTTGGTCATTGATGGAACCAGAAAAGACCCTGTGGAAAGCTTGACTGGGGAGGCAGGGATGTTTGAAGAGGCCCACTTCTCAGGTCTCCCAGGAAGAGGAGAGGAGCAGTTCAGGAAAATCAGTATGGTCCTGGGTTCAAATCGCAGTTCCTTAGCACTGTTGCCTCAAGTTAGCGTCCTTTCTCTCTGTGCCTCAGTTTCCTCATCTGTACAACAGGGCTAGAGGTCAGTCCCTCCGTGGCAGGGCTCCAATGAAGGAGGGAGGTCAGATGTGTGGAAAACCCTTCAGGATGCAGCACAGGCATTCAGCTGGTGGGCTGCTGCCTGGTCTAACTGCTACCTGTCCTCTTTTTCTCTTCCCTGACCCCCAGGCTTGTCCCCTACAGAGTCCCTGGTGCTAGTGAGGATGCTTTCTACCACCCAGAGGAGGGGCCTGCTTCCCTGAGCCTTGTAAGGTGTCAGAGTACGGGGCAAGCCCAGGGGAGAGGGGCCTCAGGCTTCTGTTTCCCTTCCTCTGCCACCGTCCAGGCCTGGGCTCTCCTGGACTTTTCCTCAGGGGCTCTTGGCCCTGCTCTCCAGGCTGAGCCCCCTTCTTTGTCATCCCCCTAGGCCTTGCCTATCAGGCTGCCTTTTCAGGTGAAATCCCTTTCCCACTCAGGCAAGCCCTTGGTAAACCCACTTTCCGGGGCTTTGCAGGAAGCCTGAAGGATTAGGGCTTTGGAGGTTCAGAGAGGGGAAGTTCCTGCCTCAGGTCACATGGCCAGCAGGCGGGCGACCTGGGGTTTGGGTCAGGTCTGTTGTGGGGTGACCAATGCAGGGTGGTTTGCTCTAGACTGGCCTGGTTTTAGCAGTGAAAGTCCCAGGTCTCAGGCAGCCCCCGTCCCAAACAAACTGGGACAGTGGGTCACCTTGTCTGGGTGCGTCCTGGGGCTGTGGTTTCCTTTCTGAGTCCTCCCTGGAGTGGGTCCCCAGGCGACAGCCCCCTGCCCTTGTGTGTGCCCGGGAGTTCTCACACCCCGGCACCTACCTCAGGTGGGCTTGTTAACCCCATGATAAAGCTGGTATATTCCCCCCACTCGTCAAAATTGCCTTGTGAATTAGCAGCTGGGTCTGGGGTCTGGCATAGGAGGGACTAGGAGCCACAGTTCTTAGATCTGAATAGGGAGGGTGGAAGCGGGGACTAAGTCTGGGTGGAGGGAGCGGCTTGGACTCCTGGTGGGGGGGGGGTTGCTGTTGTCTGGATTCCTGGATCCCTGGTGCCCAGGCCTCGGGCATCTTTCACATGGATTCCTGTGCCCGGCCAGGTCCTTGAAAGGGAAAGGCCCATCTCCCTCCTCGACCCCCCCCATCACCATGACAACCGGGTGGAAATAAACCAAGCCCAGTTCATCCCGTTCCCAGGGCACGTGTGCCCTCCCCCCCCCCCCCCCCCCCCTGCAGCCTGAGTTTCCATGACTTCATGCTCTTGGCCCTCACCACCTCCCCCCTTCTCCAGATGGACGGGTTTTGGAGAGGTGAGGGAGTTGGGGAGTTAATTTAGCCCAGGGACCCAGGAAGCCAGGCCCACCCCTTGCCTGGACCCTGCTCAGGTCCCAGCGCCCACCGGGGTTTTCATGTGCCCTGGGCTAAATCCCTTCTCTGTCCCCTTGCTGTCCCTATTCAGGCAAGGGCTGCTGACTCCTTGAGATGGATTTCTTCCTCTGCAGTACAGAGCCTTGACAGCAGGAGGATTAGGGAAGGTCTTCCCAGGTGGAGATCCCTTGGCACAGTACCCCGTGCACAGCTTTGGGCCCCAGGGGCCAGGCCAGTCCCCTCAGGGTGGGAGTCAGGGCCATGGTCAGCATCCTGGGGAGCATCTGCTTGGCCTGAGGGAGGAGGGGGCTGGGGATCTGGTTTCTGGGCCTGAGGGAGGAGGGGCTGGGAGCCTGGATCCCTGGGTCTGAGGGAGGAGGGGGCTGGGAACCCGGTTCCTGGGCCTGGGGGAGGAGGGGCTAGGAGCCTGGATCCCTGGGTCTGAGGGAGGAAGGGGCTGGGGACCTGGTTCCTGGGCCTGAGGCAGGAGGGGCTGGGAGTCTGGGTCCCTGGGTCTGAGGGAGGAGGGGGCTGGGGACCTGGTTCCTGGGCCTGAGGGAGGAGGGGCTGGGAGCCTGGATCCCTGGGTCTGAGGGAGGAGGGGGCTGGGGGCCTGGATCCCTGGGTCTGAGGGAGGAGGGGGCTGGGGGCCTGGACTCCCGGTCTGAGGGAGGAGGGGGCTGGGGTCAATACTGCAGGGTCTGAGGGAGGAGGGGGCTGGGGGCCTGGTTTCTAGGGTCTAAGGGAAGAGGGCAGGGGGCTCAGAACTCCATGGTCTGAGGGAGGAGGTCTTTGTCACTGGAAGCCTTGTCCTGTTGGTGATGACTGGGGTACATGGTATCTAACATCCAGGACTTCCCACGCTGGAGAAAAGCCCCCTCCCTTTATCCAATTCGTACTTGCAAGGATCTGGGTGTCCTGTTCTCATGGGCTTCCACTGAGCTCCAGATGCCCAGCTGACCTAACCTTTGGGAAGCCAAGAGGTCTTAAATAGCGGGGTAGCTGAATGGGCCTCCAGGAGCAGGGCTGGTGCCTTCTGGGGTCTGTCCCAGGGTCATCTGGTTTTTTCCCTTGAATGTCTGACTCCGTGCCCGGGGTCTGTCTCACGGCCCCTCGGGAGTCCTGCCTTGCTGGGCGTGCGGTGCCTGGGTGAGGTGAGGGCTGACAGCCGTGTCCCCTGCGCCCCAGGCCTGCATTGATGAGAACCTGGAGGTGGTGCGCTTCCTGGTGGAGCAGGGTGCCACGGTGAACCAGGCGGACAACGAGGGCTGGACGCCCCTGCATGTGGCCGCCTCCTGTGGTTACCTGGACATCGCCAGGTGAGGCGGCGGGGAGGGTAAGTGGGATCACGTGGGGACCGGAGCTCAGACCCCGCAGCCCTGACCTCCCCACCCCTCCACCACCACCCCCAGGTACCTCCTGAGCCACGGGGCTGACATTGCCGCCGTCAACAGCGATGGGGACTTGCCCCTGGACTTGGCCGAGTCGGACGCCATGGAGGGGCTGCTGAAGGCAGAGATTGCCTACCGAGGTGGGCGCCTGGGTGCTTCCTGCGGGCACGGGGAACAGACTGCTGGGGCTCGGAGGCCAGCCCTGCTTTTCCTAGGGTTCTCTGACCCTGTCTGCTTCGGGTTCCTTACCTGTGAGGTGGGCATGTGGGTCCCCGTCCTCGGGTTGCTTGGAACATTGAATGATCGTGTAAAGTGCGTGTGCCACCGCTGGGCACGGATAAGAGCCCAACCTGACGTTGACCCAGATTGTCATTTTACCCCAGGAGTGAGTGAGGAAATGAGGTGTGGGGGGCTTGTCCAGGGGTCTCTCAGGTGAGATTGTCCTCTCCGAAGTGTTCCCTGAGGGGGACTGTTCTCCCCGTGTGCACAGTCACTGAACCGCAGGGTCCTTAACATGGGGCCCAGGACCCCCTGAAACTCTGTGTGTGGCCATGTTCATATTTCTAGGGAGAACGTGTATTGCTTCTAGCAAGTTCTCAGAGGGGCTCATGTCCAAACGTACTCCCCAAAGCAGCCGCCTAGAACCAGCTGATGCGTGGGGTGTGCGAGGAAGGCTGTGGCCTGAGTGACCTGGAGGGCACGGGCCGTGGGGTGCTGGTCTGGGTTCAGCGAGGGAGCCGTCGAAAAGGTGTGGGCACAGGGCCTGGGGGTCTGGAGGCCCCGTGGCTGGTTCAGCGAGGCTGCTGAAGAGCAGGCCCTGGGGTGTGGAAGGTGACGCCCGGATCCCCGGGCTTGGCTTGGGCAGGCTGACTGCTGGTAAGGTCAGAGAGCCGCGTGCAGGTGGACGTCTGGGGTCACGGCAAACGTGGGGGGCGGGCACTAAGGCAGAGCTGAGCTGCTTCTCTCCTCTCTGACTTCTCACCCTGAAAAACTTCAGACGTGGGCAAAGGTTGGGACAGCCTTAGGGGGCGGCCACGTGACCCTCCCTGAGCTTGGCCGGTGGTTTTAGCAGCTTTGTGGAGATGTGATTCGTAGCCCGTTCGGTTCTCTTCAAAAGCGTGCGGTCCGCTGGTTTCTTAGCGTTTCACAGTGTTGCGCCTGCCTCACCACATGGACTCAGAGGGCTTCGGTCACACCAGAGAAACCGGGAGCCCTCAACCGGCACCCCACTCCCACTCAGCCCTGAGACACCATTCATCCGCTTCCTGTCCCTACACATTTTGGAACGTTTTGTATAAATGGGGTCATACGGTATAGATTCGTTAGTTTTTAACATTTTGGCCCATCTGCATTTGCCCTGCCTCCCCCCTCCCCCCACTATACATAAATAGCACTCTTCCCCCACCCCCTCCCTTCCTTTTCTTTCTCCCTCCCCAGCTGCCTCCCTCTCTGTTCCCAGCCATCTCAAGAACACGAAGCAGACACTGTAACCCTGGCCCTGACGTGGGAGCCTGTGTCTCCTAGAACAAGGACACAGGATGTCACGTTGTTACTCCTCTGTGGGCATCGGGACCTTGGCCTTGGTGCTGCGCTGTTACCTGTGGCACATTGTAGCCTCCCCTCTGCGCCTCCTGTGGTCCTGCCCTGCCCTTGGTCTCCCCTTGCCCTCCTCACCCTGCCTTCTGTACACAGCGTGTCCCCCGGCCTGGACCCGCCTGCCGCTTCTCCAGGAGAGTCGGGTCTGCGTTCGTGGCAGGAACTTCTCAGTGCGTTGTTCGGGAGACAGGTGCTGTCTGTCTGCCTGCCCTGTTGCTGTTAGCCTTGAACTTCGCGGAGGGGCACTGGCCAGGTGGCTCTACCGTGGAGTCCGCCTCCCTTCGTGATTAAAAAGTCATCTGTCGGGTGAGGCTTGGCGGGCCGCTTCTGTGGGAACCCGTTGCAGCCGGGCTCAGGGCCCAGCCCAAGAGGCGGTTTGTGCAGCGTGTTTGAAGCGGCCGTTTCTCACAGTAGCACAAAGGTGGAAGCAGCCCCAGTGTCCACCAGCCGAGAAATGGATGAACAACGTGTGGCATGTGCTACGATGGAATACTGTTATTCAGCCTTAAAAAGGCAAGAGGTTCGGACACGTGCTACAGTGTGAGTGAAACCTGAGGACAGTGTGCTCGGTGAGAGAGTCTGGCACAAAGTGTGCAAACGCTGTGTGATTCTGACTCTATGAGGAACGGGACTAAAATGGTCAAGTTCGTAGAAGCAGAAGGTAGAGTGGTGGGCGCGGGGGCTGGGGAGGGGGAAGCGGGGCGATGCTGTCTGATGGGGACGGGGTTTCAGTTGTGCAAGATGAAGAGTGTTCTGGAGACAGATGGTGGAGGCCGCATGGCAACGTGAATATACTTAATGCCACGGGACTGCAGTTAAACGGGGTTAAGATGGTAAATTTGATGTGTGTTTTACCACAGTTTAAGATGAAAAGGCAATTAATGGGTCATGTAACTGAAGTCCAGGAATTGCACAGACTTCAGGCATGGTTTGATCCAGGGGCGCCAACTCGAAAATATCACTGTACTGAACTCTGCATTGACTTCATGCTTTGCTTTTCTTTTTTTTTTTTAATTTGTATTTATTTTTGAGAGACAGAGCGTGAGTGGGGGAGGAGCAGAGAGGGAGACAGAATCCAAAGCAGGCTTCAGAGTCTCAGATGTCAGTACAGAGCCCTACGTGGGGTTCGAACCCCTTGAGCTATGAGGTCATGACCTGAGCCCCCCAGGCGCCCCTGCACGGACTTCATTCTCAGGCAGATTCTCTCAACCGGGTATGAAGCGCCGCTGCTAACAGTGCTGGCTGATTCTTCGGCTGATCTAGGACTAGATTTCCTCAGCCACCTGAGCGCCACCCTCCGCCTGAGCCAGCCCTAGCTGGGGCGAGAAGGATGGGTGGTGAGGCCAGGCAATGTGGCCACCCATCCGCGCTGTAGAGCTGCCCCCAGCCCAGCTGCAGGACGGGCCGCAGGGACACAGAACTGGGCGGGAAGGGGGCATTTAGACGTTCTGCTGCTAGGCCACCAGACGGGAGGCACTCCCGCCCTCGGACAGGAATCTTCGCGGGGGCGGGGGCGGTTGTTGGCAGCGGGAGAGGCTGGGGCCTCCAGCAGAGGAGGTTGGGTAAATCACTAATCTGTAAATGGGCTGGCAGCTTCTGTGAAGGACGAGACTTTGTGGGAGGTGCTGTCACGCTGCAGCCGGCCCGGGGTCGGGGGGGGGGGGGGCCCTGCGACCGCCCTCCCCAGCACAGCCAAGGGGCCTTGTGTCCGTGGTGGGCGTGGCCGCGTTCCAATAAAGCTTTATTCACAAACACAGGGGGCCTTCCGGAACAGGCAAAGCTTAA
The DNA here is from genome assembly GCF_046562875.1 of Panthera onca. Taxonomy (NCBI): domain Eukaryota; kingdom Metazoa; phylum Chordata; class Mammalia; order Carnivora; family Felidae; genus Panthera; species Panthera onca. The sequence continues at coordinate 3,292,298 of NC_138353.1, forward strand.
TGACAGGAAGTAGACTGATGGTTGCCAGGGGCTGGGGAGGGAGGTACAGGGAATGCCTGCTTAATGGGTATGAGGTATTGTGTTTTACCATCAGTAGAACAAAAGGCAAAAACCAGACAGGTTTGCCAACCCTGATCGAGAGCTCCATCAACAAACGCAAATCTCAGCAAAAAGCAGAGTGCAGAAGGATGTGTGTGACCATGCCAGAGGACACTAGCGGTGGTTGGAAAAAGGTCAGCAAACCCCACCCTTCGCTGCCTAAGGAAGGCACACGCATCTGTAGTAGGATTGAAGGTGATTCCCTTTAAGGAAGTTGTGTGCGGCGGTGGGGGGGAGGGTGTCCCTGAGTCCCCAGCACTGTCCCGGCCTCTCCGCCCCAAGCTGGGCCCACCAGGTGGGCTCCGACCAGCCAAACATTCCTTGGACAGCTGCCAGACGACAGCCAGAGGTGATCCCGTTGGAGTTTAGTCGCGCGTTCCCCGGGTGCCAGCAGGTGGCGCAGCCGCGCAGCCGGTTCTGGGCGGCTTGCCCTCTGGGACCCCCGGGGCCAGCTTAGGGCAGGCCTTCCCGTGTGTGTAGTAAGGGTGCGACAGGACGCAGCGTCACGAAAGCAAGATGAGATTGGTGGGAGGCACACGGGGTTTTTGCGGCCTCTGTCCTGTTTTAAGTTCTTAAGCCCAAGTGGTGGCGCCACGGGGGTCCTTTGCCCCTGCTGCCCAGCGGAAAGCCAGTGTAAGCCACAGGGTAATGGAAAATTTTTAAGTGGGTGCACTTAAAAGAGTAAAAAGAAGCAGGTGAAATTAACTTAGTAACGTATTTTACTTAACTGAGTGTGCCCAAGACATCATGTCAACGTTAATCACCATAAAGAAAACCATTCATGGGTTGCTGTGCGCTTTTGTATTTTAAGTTTATTAATTTTGAGGGAGAGAGAGTGCACTCACGTGGGGGAGGGGCAGAGAGAGAGGGGGAGAGAGAATCCAGGCAGGCTCCACTCTGTCAGCACAGAGCCCCAGCTGGGGCTCGGATTCACGAACCGTGAGATCATGACCTGAGCCGACATCAAGGGTTGGGTGCTCAGCCGACTGAGCCACCCAGGCACCCCGTGCTGCGCACTTTTTCCCGCCCACACATCGAAATCCAGCGTGTATTTGTGTTCATGACACGTTTCGGTTTGGAGCAGCTACAGTTCAGGCGCTCGGTAGCTGCACGTGGCCGACAGCTGTGGGGCAGGACGGCTCAGCTCCAAGCCAGCGCTTTGGTGTGAGAAATCTCACAGTTGGAACAGCAATAGACCCCAGTAAACTTTCCAGGAGAGAGATCGAACGTTGGCTGGGAGAGACCCTTTCTGACTCCTGTCTCAGTAGGGGGCAGGCAACATACAGATTCTCGGTGATGGTCACCAGATACTAATACAGCCTCAGCAAGGCTGCCTGTTCTGATCCAAAATCCACTTACCTTGCCCTTTGCATCCCAAATGCAGAACGGCTTTGCAGGAAACTGAAAGATGTACAGAAACTGACCGACGAGGCCGCGTGCTTGGCTCTCTTCTGATTGCTCTAGGTGACGGCACAGCTGTGAACAGGGATCCCCACCTGGCTAGGAAAGAGGCTGTTGCCCCGGTAATGCGGCCCCTTGGTCTGGTGGCCCTTTGCCTGGTTTATCCTACTCAGGGTGACAGAAAGGGTTCCGACAGAGTGCGTGAAGACGTGGGCTCAGGATTTTACTGGTGGTGCCAGGGAGGGTTTGACGTAATCAGGTGCTGGGTTTATACTTAAGAGTAACGATAAAGGTGATACTTAGGTTGAAATGGGAGAAGGGCCTGCGATCCCCGTTCTCCCAGCAGTGCCTCGGAGGCCCCGCTGGGAAGTCCGGGTCCCCTGAGTCCCGGAGGAGCATGTGGAACGAGGGCTGGACCCCGTGCCTCCTGGGGCTCCGGGTGTGAGTCCTACCACTGCCCCTTCTCATCTTCCCAGGTGTGGACGTGGAGGCGGCCAAACGGGCCGAGGAGGAACTGCTTCTTCGTGACACGAGATGCTGGCTGAACGGGGGCGCGATGCCCGAGGCCCGGCACCCCCGCACGGGGGCCTCTGCCCTGCACGTGGCAGCCGCTAAGGGCTACATCGAAGTGATGAGGTGAGCGGGGCTGGCGTCCCCACTCTTCCCTGCTCTTTGTGCTGGGCTGATCTGTTCCTTCTCGCTGTCTTCCACCTTCCTGTGGGTTTTTTAATTTATGTATGTGGACGGAGTATTTGTCTCTAAATACAGCCTTTGCCGTGTCCACGAGTCCCGATGTGTAGGCTTTTCGTTGTCCGTAAGTTTAAAACATTTTCCGGCTTGTAATCTATCTTCTTTGGCCTCTGGATTATTTAGAAGGATGTCCTTAATTTCAGATGTGTGGGATTTTTCCAGTCATTGTTTCAATGCCCATTTCCTGCCTTGATGGCACCGTGGTCAGAGAATCCATATGCTTCCATCGGATTTTCGGAATTCTCTGAGGTTTGCTTTATACCCCGGTATGTGTCAGCTGGAAAAGAACCATCCTGTGAAGTACAGCATTCCGTGTAGGTTATCAGATCACCTTTGTAGTCACGCCATTTCTGCCTCCTATGTTCTTAGTGGTTTTTTTTTCCTCTCTGCCTACTCTGTCAGTTACTGCGAGAGACATACTTTTTTTTTGTTTTTGTTGTTAAGATTTTATGTGTAAGTAATTTCTACACCCAACGCAAGGCTTGAATTTGCAACTCTGAGATCAAGAGTCACATGCTCCACTGAGTGGGCCAGCCGGGTGCCCCTGAAATTTCCTACAATGCTTGTGGATTTTGCCTGTTTATCCTTGTAGTGCCTGCGGTGTTTATTTCTGTATTTGAAGGCCAGGTTATCTAGCGCATATGTATTTTAAATCGCTACAGCATGTGTTCCCTTGCTGCCGTCCGTGTTTGGCTGCCTCACCCTCTTATGTTGGGGTGGTTGGTTCCCATTCTCATCCTCAGATTCTCTCCTCTCTGAGTCCTCTCTCTTTGTGATTTATCCTTTATTTTCAGTCTGGAAATGGAGTAGAGATGAATCCCTCAGCTCTGCTCACCTCTGTGTTGGGTTTTTAGGCAGGTTTTCCAGTGAGGTGCTAGAGATGGCCCCTAGTGGCTCCAGGTTCATGACCTAGTTGCTTGCCTGCTGTGAAAGTAGAATGCCTCGTCCCCCATTCTTGTAGCAAAAGTCCTGGCCTGATGCTCACTGGGCCGCCTTGGGCACCTGCCCATCCCAGAGCTAATCCCAGTGGCAAGGGGCCTGGGATGTAAATGGTCAGGCCCAGTCATGTGCCCAGCCCTGTCCTCTTCTGCCCGTGGCTTCCACCTCTGAGTCTCAGGTGGCTGCTTCGCCTCCTGCCGTTGCATCTGCATCCCACACAGCCCGGAGGAGGAGAGGACAAAAGGAGCAAATGTTGATTCCCTTTACTTTTACTTGACTATTTTTTAAAGTTTATTATTTTGAGAGAGAGGGAGAAAGAGAGAGAATCCCAAGCAGGCTCTGCACTGTTGAACTCATGGACTGTGAGGTCCTGACCTGGGCTGAAATCAAGAGTCAGACGCTTAACTGACTGAGCCACCCAGACGCCCCTGTTGACTCCTTTTAAAAGAACAATCCTGAAGTGACCCGCACGCTGAACACCGATGTCCCATTTGCCAGACCACCTGGCGTTTTCTTGGCGTTTCCACCATCCCAGTTACTCGCCTGCCCGGGGCTCCTGCCAGGGAGCCCGGGAGATCCCTCGTGAGCCAGGTGACAGCGTGTCCAGCTGAGAGTTGGGCATGGTTACTAAGTGGGGGGAGAGTCGGGGTCTGGGGGCGGCTCACTGTCTGGCACAGGAACGAAGTGCTTTGGCCGCGGGAAGGCTCAGCGACTCCCATTTTATCACCGCCCTCAGGACGGCTGCGTTTGTAGGAGGATGTAACCAATGTTCCCCTCATCACCGACGAAGGGCAGGGTAGAGGCCCAGAGAGGTGGCGCTCGGCACTTACTTACCGAGCACCTGCCGAAGGCCAGGCCGTCTTTTAGGTCCGGGGCGGCTGGCACACGAGACATGTCTGGGCCCACGTGCAGCCCCCAGCCTAGCCGGGGAGGCAGACAAGTGACCAGGGCAGCAGACCACGTGACGTGGGCCTGAGTGCACACTGGTGACCGGGGAGGGGTGTGCCCATTCGTTGTAAGGTGCTGAGCAGTATCCCTGGGCTCTCGCCTGGAGGCCAGGAGCGCCCCCCCTCCCCCCCGTCCCCAACTCAGGATGACCAAACGTGTGCGGACATGGCCAGGTGCCCCCTGGGGTCAACGTGGTCCCTAGTTGAGAACCGTGGGCCTAGAAACGCATAAAGAGGGCGCTGGGAGGAGTGGGAGGGGGGCTGCATGAGCTCCGGCCTGGGGACCCCTGGGGACCGTGTGCAGGCGCCCAGGTGGCTGCAGCGAGTGAGCTCTGGGGAGTGAGCGACAAGGTCAGCAGGGCCCCACAGAGGCCCTTCTATTTGAAAAGTCTCATGAACTCTGTCCACCTCCCACCTCGTATTCGCTTGTTCCCACGGGCACGGAACCCGATGCCAGTCCTGCAGAGGCAGGCTGTGTGCCGCCAGCTGCGCGTGCGGGACCCGCCTGGGCTTCTAACCCTGCCTGCCCCCCAGATCCTGTGCTCGTCCTCCAAGCCGGGGCTCCTCGGCCTCGCCACTAGCGGGGTTTTGGACCACATCAGTCTTTGCCGTGGGGCCGTCCTCCGTGCCGTAGGGTGTTAGGAACATCCCTGGCACCCACCCCTCAGCTGTGGCCTCCCGGACCGTCTCCAGACACTGCCAGATGTCGCCTGGCGGGCAGCATCGCCTTGGCTGAGGGCCACCTCCCTGAGCTGGCGGGTTCCTAGAACATCACTGCCCCAGGGCTGCCCCTTCTGGGGCCTCAGCCCTTTCACAGGCTCTGGGGCTGTGTGTCCCACACCCAGGGGTGACAGTCAAGAGAGTTGCCCGGTACAAGGGGCAGGGTTCCTGAAGCCACCCACTGGGCCGGGGGAGGGGCTCCACGAAGAGGCCCTCGCCACCTGCCTGTCCCGGCCGGGCCCCAGCGCGGCCAGCCGACGACGGCAGCCTTGGGCAGAACCCGCATCTCGGTCCTTGACTCCGAGCCTCCCCGCACCCAGGCTGCTCCTTCAGGCCGGCTACGACCCAGAGCTCCGGGATGGGGACGGCTGGACCCCCCTGCATGCTGCGGCCCACTGGGGCGTGGAGGACGCCTGCCGCCTGCTGGCTGAGCACGGTGGGGGCATGGACTCGCTGACCCACGCGGTGAGGGCCGGGCTGCTCGAGGGCCGGTGGGCTGAGGGGCGGGAGGCCCCCTCCCCTCCATCATCCTCTGCCCCTTCTCTTCCTCCGCCACCAGGGCCAACGTCCCTGCGACCTGGCTGACGAGGAGGTGCTGAGTCTGTTGGAGGAACTGGCCCGGAAGCAGGAGGATGTGAGTCTCGGGGGCTCCCTCCCTCCCATCGGCTCCCTGCTTCCCCAGTGGCCCCTGGCAGGGGACCTGCTCCTGCCCAGCTGGCGACAGTCAGAGTCAGGAAGAGGAGTCAGGAGGAGGCTGGGCCTCATCAGCCCCGGAATGTCGCCCAGCCAGCACCGGGCCAGGCCTTGTTGCTGGAAAAAGGCAGAGTGAAGGGCTGGACGGCATGGGCTCTGGGCTCTGAATCCCGGCTCTGGCATGCGTTTGCTCTGTGAGCTCGGGCTGGTCACTTAACCTCTCTGGGCCTCAGTTTCCTCACCTGTAATGTGGGGATAACGGCGTGTGCACCTTTATGAGGAGTCACGCGGAGTATCTGTTATGCTACGGGGAGTATCCGTGTTACTGCGCGAGAACGTTTGGAACCCTGCTTGGCGGACTGTAAGCCGACTGGGAACAAGAAGCATCTCCTGAGGCCTCCTGGGGGCCGGGCACTCTGCCTGGAGCTTCCAGTGAGTGGGGGGGGGGGGGGGTAGATGGACACAGATCCCTCTGTTTAAAGGTCGGTCGTGGTGACGTTGAGAGGAAAGGTCATGGTTCTGGCTTGGCGGACAGCTTCTCAGACCCAGGGCATGCGCTCGGGTTTGAGGGCACAGCACGTGCAAAGGCTAGGGGGTGGAAAAATGGGTGGGGCCTGGAGGGGAGTGTGAGGCAGGGAGGCCTTGGGCCGGGGGGCCCACCTGAAGGGCCTTGAACGCTGGGCTGAGGAGCAGGGTGAGGGTGAGGGTAGTGGGGCCGCCGTGGGCTTCGTGGAGGGTGAGGCAGGGTCAGCCCTCGGCGAGGAGGGAGCACAGGTGTGGGTGCGCTCTCAGCCTGCGGCGGGGGAAGGGGGCCCTACCTCTCAGGAGGGGCGGGAATGACGGGCTCGCCTGGTGGGGGAACCTCTGTGCCAAGGCTGGGCGGGCCGCCCTGGGGAGGTGGCAGGGATGACAGTGTCCCCGGTGAGCGGGGAGGCCGGGAGGCAGCCGTGAGGAGGACCCAGACGCCACACAGCCGTGTGCGGGGGCCCGCAGATCCCCCGTGTCCGCTGGGAGCGCGCCTCCTCCACCCAGACCTGCACAGCCATGCGTGCCGGCCCTGGACATGGGGGCCGCGGGCCGCGTGGGGCCCTCCCAGCAGCCTCCTCCGTCCCCTCCTTTGTCCCCTTGCAGCTGCGGAACCAAAAGGAAGCTTCTCAGAGCAGAAGCCAGGAGCCCCAGGTGCCTTCCAGCGGCAAACACCGAAGGTAGTGGACAGGTGCCTGGGTGGGCAGGTGGAGGGTCCCAGGGACTGGAACCCCATGCCCTCCCCTTCCCACCAGGAGCTCCGTGTGTCGTCTGAGCAGCCGAGAGAAGATTTCTCTCCAAGATCTGTCCAAGGAACGCCGGCCTGGGGGGGCAGGGGGGCCCCCCATACATGACGAGGATGAGGGAGAAGAAGGCCCCATAGGTGCGGGACAGGGTCTGGGTTTCTGGATCTATGAAGGAGGGGCGGGGGGGGGGTGGGTCTGGACTCCTGGGTCTAAGGGAGGTAGGGGCTGGGGGGCAGGACTCCTGGGTCTGAGGGAGGAAGGGGCTGGAGTTCAGGATCCTGGGTCTGAGGGAGGAGGCGCTGAGGGCCAGGACTCCTGGGTCTGAAGGAGGAGGGGGCTAGGGGCCTGATTCCTGGGACTGATGGAAGAGGGGGCTGGGAGTCTGGACTCCTGGGTCTGAGGGAGGAGGGGCTGGGAGGTCTGGATCCCTGGGTCTGAGGGAGGAGGGGCTGGTTCTGAGAGGCACCTGGCATCTCCGTTTTCCCGCACCATAGAGCCACCCTCCACAGAATCCAGAACTCTCAACGGAGTGTCTTCTCCACCACCCGCTAGCCCTCAGAGCCCCATGGTGAGTTTGGATGCTCTAGAGGTCATACTGTTTGGGGAGGGAGGGGAGAGATGTCATGAATCTGTAGACCTCTTTTCAGGGTATGTAAGGTGAAGAGAACAGTTTCCAGAATCTTCCAGAACAACTGATCGCTTTTTTTCTGGCTGCATCTGCCCAGGGGGCTGATGGGAATAGTGGTTTGTTGTGGTCCTTCTGGGGGCAACACTTGAAGTGGCCGAGAAGGACCCTTTCTCCCTGAGACCGTTCTCTTCTCCAGCCCCCAGAAGAGGCCCCCTTCTCCAGGCGCTTTGGCCTCCAGAAGACGGGAAGCTCTGGTGCCCTGGGTCCCACAGACAGGCGGGGGGCCGAGGGCACCCCTGGGGCTGGGTTGCAGCGCTCAGCCTCGTCCTCTCGGCTGGAAGGGACCTCCCCGCAGGTGAGTGGGGTGAGGGGTGGGGGCCGGGGCCAGGCCCGCCTCGGTGAAGAGAATGTCCTCCTCTGGTCTTCTCTTCCCACAGGCTGAGGAGCCCCGCCTCGCCAGAGTTACGCCCACCCCGTCCCGTAAGGTGCCGGAGCCCTGTGCCCTGTGAGTGCCAGCCAGGGGCCTGGGCCTTTCCGGGTGGGAGGCAGGTCGGGTCCCAACCTTGTGAGCTTGATCCCGAGCAAGTGCTTTTGCCCTCTGGGGTCTCTGCCCCGACCGCTCTTTGCCTCAGTTTTCCTCGTGGCGCGTCAAATAAAAGCTCACAGCTAAGCTTCCACGGTCGCGGTGGCCTCCTGTTGCCTCCGTCCCCACCTCCCACCCTGTCCCTTTTGACACAGTCACACTGCTGCCCCAGGGCCTTTGCTCTGCACCACCCCCACCCCCGCTTGCTTCCTCCCTTCCCCGGGTCTGTGTATGAGTGTCACCTTGTCTGTGAGGCCTGCTCGGACCTCGCGCCCATGCTGCCACAGTGTCTGGACACGCACACCCTCCCACCTGCTGTCAGGCTCGCGCTTTCCTCCCAAGCACTTTAGCCTTCTGGCCCGTTCTGTGATGGGCTCCTCTCGCGCTTGTTGGTTCTGCGTCTCTGCCGCACACATTTGACTCACTTGGGGCAGAGATCATTCTTTTTGTTGCTTAGTGTGGCATATCCAGCACCTGCCGCGTAACTTGAGCTTGAGTAACGATATTTGCTGAATGAATGACTTTGCAGGTCTGAGATCTCCAGGCGTCCTCCCTCGGATGACCCCACTCCTCCCTCCAGAATTCCGGGGCCCGAATCCCCAGTGAAACCAAATGTCCCTGCGGCCCCCACGGCGCCCCCAGCCGACTCCCGGGACCGGCGGAGGTAAAGAGGCTGGTGGGGGGAAGGCGGGGGTGGGGGGAAGGAAGCCTCTTTCTCTCTAGCAGGGAGACATTGCGTTGCCCAGGAGGCCCCAGGGCCTCGGGCAGCGCTCCCAAGGGGGAGGTTGTCCCAGGGTCTGCTGGGAGTTGATGTTCTCTGGCAGAACTTCCCTTCCCTGAACAGTGTTAGCCGTGGGACGGGAATAGGACCCAAAGGAACCCTTACTGAGGTTGGGACTGTTCACTCAGGTCCTACCAGATGCCTGTGCGGGATGAGGAGTCTGAATCTCAGCGGAAGGCTCGCTCTCGGCTCATGCGTCAGTCTCGGAGGTCCACACAGGTGTGGGGGTGGGCGGGGGTCTGGGCTCCTCCGGGTCTGAGGGAGGGGGGCTGGGGGACTGGGCTCCTCCAGGTCTGAGGGAGGAGGGGCTGGGGGCAGGACTCCTGGGTCTGAGGGAGGAGGTCCTGTGGGCCAGAACTCCTGGGTCTGAGGGAGGAGGGGCTGGGGGGCAGGACTCCTGGGTCTGAGGGAGGAGGGGCTGGGGGTCTGGACTCCTGGGTCTGAGGGAGGAGGGCTGAGGGTCTGGACTCCTGGGTCTGAGGGAGGAGGGGCTGGGGGTCTGGACTCCTGGGTCTGAGGGAGGAGGGCTGAGGGTCTGGACTCCTGGGTCTGAGGGAGGAGGGGCTGGGGGTCTGGACTCCTGGGTCTGAGGGAGGAGGGGCTGGGGGCCTGGATTCCTGGGTCTGAGGGAGGAGGGGCTGGGGTCTGGACTCCTGGGTCTGAGGGAGGAGGGGGCTGGGGGACTGGGCTCCTCCAGGTCTGAGGGAGGAGGGGCTGGGGGCAGGACTCCTGGGTCTGAGGGAGGAGGGCCTGGGGGCCAGAACTCCTGGGTCTGAGGGAGGAAGGGCTGGGGGCCTACACTTGCATCCTGGGCGGCCTGGGCCTTGACCTCTGGGACCCCTGACCACTCTCCCTCTCCCAGGGTGTGACTCTCACCGACCTGAAGGAAGCAGAGAAGGCAGCAGGGAAGACCCCAGAGCCAGAGAAATCGTGCCTGGTGAGAGGGGTCAGGTGACCAGGTGGTGGGTGTTCCAAGATGCCCTTGCCCTCTGACCTCCCTGCCCTTCTCGGACAGGACCCCTCTCGGAGGCCCCGAGTCCCGGGGGTGGAGAACTCTGATGGCCCTGCCTTGAGAGGTGAGGTCTGGTTTCTGGGAGGTCGACCTCCTGCCCCCTGGCCTCCCCATCTCTCCCGCTGCAGTCTGTTTTCCCGAGGGGTCGGGCCTAGGGACCCTGACACCGCAGAGAGGGGCTGCTCCCCAGGTTTCTGGGCTGATTCCTGCCCCTCCCCCCCAGCAGAGGCGCCTGACGGGCAGGGTCAGGGACCACAGGCCGCCAGGGAGCACCGCAAAGTCGGCAAAGAGTGGAGGGGGCCTGCGGAGGTGAGGGGCGGGGCGAGCTGGGCTACGGGTGGGCCTTGGAGGTGGGGTGGTGGGCCAGACTCCCTTCCCGGCATCAGGCTGAACCCCACCTCCGCCCGCAGGGGGAGGAGGCGGAGCCGGCCGACCGCAGCCCAGAGTCCAGGTACAGGGTGGGCAGGGAAGGGTCTGGGCTCTTCTGTAGGGCCACAGGGAGCCCCGCTGACGCCCTGCCTGCCTCCACCCCAGCACTTCCGAGGGCAGCCCTTCACCTCGCAGTCAGCGGCAGCGTGACTCCCAGCCAGAATCAGACGAGCCCGATGGAGGCTTCAGGAAGGTTTGCAACACCACCCACCCTCCATCTGCCCCCGCGGTCGGCCCTCATCCACCCGCCCTGCAGCTCTCTGTCTGTGGTTCTGCTTGTGCATCCCTGCTCTCCACCCTTCCCCACGTGGGCCGGCAGGACTGACCCGCGCTCCCTGTCCGGTTCCCCCCAGCTGTACGCAGAGCTGCGCAGCGAGAACGAGCGGCTTCGCGAGGCCCTGACCGAGACCACGCTCCGCCTGGCACAGCTCAAGGTGGAGTTGGAGCGCGCCACGCAGGTGAGATGCCCCGACCTGGGAGCCGGGTCGCAGTGGCCCGGATGGGCCTGCTCCGGGCCGGGGTGCCGGCTGGGAGGCTGGACTGCCGCCCCCTTCCCAGGCTGGGGTCCCAGTCCTGGTCTTTGTGGCTTGGCCACTTCTCTGAGCCTTGGGCTCTCTTGTCCCCAGAGGCAGGAGCGCTTTGCAGAGAGGCCCGCCCTCCTGGAGCTGGAGAGATTCGTGAGTAGGGGCAGCTGGGGTGGGGCCATGGGGGTGTCCCGTGTGGGTCTGAAGAGGGTCCTTCTCAGCCCTACTTGACCCCTAGCCCTCCCCCGCCCCCAGGCCCTGGGCCTCACCCCTCCTGTTTATGCCAGGAGCGCAGGGCCCTGGAGAGGAAGGCGGCCGAGCTGGAGGAGGAGCTGAAGGTGAGCCTAAGGGGGCGCCGTGGACGGGTTCTAGGCAGACCCCGGGTGACCCGGGGCCACCCAGCTGACCTCCCTATCCCATCCCCCAGGCCCTGTCCGACCTCCGGGCTGACAACCAGAGGCTCAAGGATGAGAACGCAGCCCTGATCCGCGTCATCAGCAAACTTTCTAAGTGACTCTGGCGGAGGACCTTTCCCCGTACCCATATTTATACAGCTGCTTCTGCCACACGCACCCCTTCCCCTGTGTGAGCACGAGTGACAGGGCTCCCAGGGGGTCTCTGAGAAGCCATAGCCTCCCTTCGGGGCCTCCAGACTGGGAGGGGAGCAGAATCCCCAGGAGCCGAGGGGGGGCCACCCGAGGCCAGGATGGAGGTCAGAGGCCGAGCCAGGTAGGGGGACGTGGTTGAGGGGGGCCCGGGACCGGAGGTGGGACCACGGAGGAACCGCGGACCAGGAAGTGCCAGGACCGGAGTGGCCACCCGGAGGTCCCCCCCCCCCCCTCACGTGTGATGCCACCCCAGTCACCCCTCCCGCTCCTGAACAGGGATCCGAGAATGTGCCAAGAGTCCCGCCAGCCTGGGCCAGGGGGGCCTCTATATAGGGCCCGTGTGCAATAGGGAGGGATCTCTATTTTTTGCTGCCCCCGCCCCGCCCACTGTCAGGGGCAGGGGGAGAAGATATTTTCGAGACAAAGCACAGGCACCACAAATAAAAGTCGTGAAGTTGCCACTCAGCGACTGTGTCCCCGGCTCGAGGTGGGGCACCACTTCTGTGTTCCTCCCTTGTCAGTGGCCAGACCACAGGGTCATGAGCGATGGGTCGGTGAGTGCTCACTGGCTGGGAAGGGGTTCCAGGAGTGGCCGGCTGGGGCAGTGGCCCCACACCAGGGCTGACCTGGTCACGAGGGAGCCTGGGAGCTTGGGTCTTACCAGCCGTGTCTTTGAAACAAATTTGAATTGCCGACATTTAAAATTGGGGGTAATTCATGAGAAGAAAAACCTATGGTTTTGACTTTTCTGGAGAAATAGAAATGTGATAGTATGAACTTTTCAGCCCTGCATGGTAACAGGTGGCCGGTGCTGAGTAGGAGGATGGGGCATTGTCATTCTTTCCGGGCCCTGTCCTACCTGTTGGTGATACAGTAGTGAATGAAATGGGAAAGACCAGGTACAGTTGAGGAGGTGAGGCAGGCAACAATGGAAGTATCCCAGGCGGTGGTGCTATGGAGAAGCAGGGGAAGGGCATAGGGAGGCAGGGGTGTGTGCACAGGGGAACATACACGGGTGTCTTCTGTGCAGGCCCCATCGAAAAGCTGGCACAGGAAGATCCCTGAAGGCGTCAAGGAGTGAGCCATGTAGGCATTTAAAGGAAGAGTTTTCTGGATGAAGAGGGCAGCAGGTACAAAGTCTGTGGGGTGCAGGTGTGGTTAGAGATAGTAGGGCCTGAGGTTGGAACCGTAACGGCCAGCCCTGGGAAGGACTTGAACGGAGGTGGGACCTAGGTCTTAACGGGTCCCTTTGGCAGCTGCGTTGACAACAGTCTGGGGGAGGGCAGTGAGGGACAGAAGGAGGGAGACCAGCTTATGGGGCTGCTGCCATAAGTGCTGGAAGGGAGGGTGGCTAGAGCTGGTGAGCCACAGTGGGACTGTGGGAGTGGCGGAGGCGACGGCAGCCTGCACGTCCTGACAGGTTGGCTGGTGTTGGGATAGGGCTCGGGCCTGCCTCGCTCCTGACAAGGGGTTGTGTGGCCCTGGCTGGCAGGCTGTGGGTGCCGTGGGAATGTGGGGCACGCAGGTTGGGGATGCCACTTGTGTCCCCGGTTTCTGTCAGAAACCAGGGCTGGGAGAGGCGGCAGGAGGTTAGAGGACATTTACACACCCACTGGGGCCGAGGGGGTCAGGGTGGGAAGCACATAGAAGCCTGGAGGCAGGCAGAGGGGAGCTGGGAGTGTGACCAGCCCCAGGCCCGCAGCTGCCGAGCTGGAGCCTGGATCTGGGGGAGGCAGGAGAGGTGTGAGGCATGAGGCGGGCAAGGTGGGGCCAGGGTCGGAGCTCCTGCCTGCCCCCACTGTGTCTGGTCTCGTCTGATTTTGGAAGGCAGAGTGTGGCTGAGGAAGACACTCAGCTCTAGGGGTAGAGGTGGGCATTCTGGGGCCACAGGAGGAGGAAAGGGACTTGTTCCTAAAGCTCGGGGGACAACCAGTCTGAATGCAGGTGGGATGAGGGAAAAACCAGTCTCGAACCAGCCTTGCTCGCTGTCTGGACGTGAGGAAGTTACTGCCGGTCAGAGGGAACAAGGGGACAGCCTCCTTTGAGGATGTCCTCTCCCAGGAGAAGGGTGACCAGGAGGCCTGTGGCATATTGAGGAGGCAGCCACTTTGTGGCTGGGTCCCTGGCACTTAGTGGGGGACAAAGTGACATGGATGCCGGGGATGGGGCAGGCTTCCCTGAAGTGGGTATTGGAGCTGGGCCAGGAGAGCTGTTCACCAAGCGGAAGATCCCTTCCAGCCCGCAGAAAGCAAGCGCAGGACCCCGGTGTTGGAGGGAGCTTGGGGGCATTTGGAGGAGGGCATGGGGGGATGAGAGTGGGTAGGGATCAAACCTCAGGTGCTCAGCTCTAGGGCTAAGAGGGCCGTGGGGAGTCAGGAAAGGAGTTGGAGCAAGGGAAGCCTGGGATATTGGCCGTTCAGAAGGTCCCTCTGGAGTGAACTAGAGGACAGACTGGTGGCTGAGAGGTGAGGAGAAAGCATGTCGGGTGGGGACGTGAGGGGGGGTGGGAAGGGAGGAGAGGGATTCAGAGAAAGAAACCAGAAAAGGTGGGGACCTGCAGATTCCTTGTCCTCCTGAGGCTGTAGCGGGGCTGAGAGAGGCTCTTGGACCCCTCGTGGCCCGGTAGAGAAGGGACAGCAGTTTGAAAACGTCTGCTACAAGGAGGCTGTTTATAGACTGGGCAGCATATCCCAATGCGCGGGGACCCCGAGTATGGCCCTTCCCTCCCACTCACGGCCAGTCCGCTCACTCAGGAGGCTCCACCGGAACAGGTCTGGGGCCTTCGGGAGGGGTCTGCTTCCATGGGTGGCAGCAGTCTGCAGAGTCCGTTTTGCCACGGGGCTTCCTCGAAAAACTGAGCAGAGGAGCCGGGAAGGGTCAGATAACCTCAGTTTCCATGTCGCCTTCCACCTTCTTCTTTTGCTTCTCCATCACCGCCTCCAACTCTGACACTTTCTCTTTGTCCTGGAGGGCGGGGTGGAAATCAGACACCTGGTCTCCGAGCCCTGGGTGCCCTCCCGGGTGGGCCCGGGAGCGTCCGCTCACCTCCAGCAGCGCACGCTGCACGGTGACCTGGCTGTACACGCGCGCCCCTTCCTCGGGGCTCACGGCTCGCAGCTCCTCCTTCTGCAGCGAGAAAAGCTGCGCGCCGGTCAGCACGCCCAGCGCGTCCAGGGTCCTGGGCGAGCGGAGGGGGCGTGGTCAGGCCCGCCAGCCAATCACAGCGCCAAGCCCTTCAGCCCCGCCAATCACGTCACTTCTGTCACGCCCTTTGTCCAATCGGAACAGCATTCTTGCTCTGAGCCGAAGGCTCCCACCCCCCAATCATAGTGCGCTGTGGGAGGGGGCGGGGCGCGTGTGCCCAGCTTTCCCGCGGAGGCAGGCGCGCCCGGAGACCCCAATCCAAGCCCGCAGTAACGTGCCAGTCACACTGCCGTTCACTGCCACCAGAGCGACCCTAGCTTTAGGCCACTCCCAAGGCTCCCCCTCTTGCGACCACGCCTCTGGCTCCCCGGCCGACCCGTCACTCACCCAGCGCTAAATCCCTTGGCCTGCAGCCAGGCGCGGACCTCCGAGGCGTCCGAGTGCGGGCTGAGCTGCGGCTCCGGGACGCGGGGACCCGGGGCTGCGCGGCTGGGGCCTGAGCGGCCCTGGGCCAAGCGCGCCTGCAGCTCTTCGTTGACACACAGCATCTGGGAGAATTTCTCTGCAGGCGGGGAAACGGGGAGAGACGGCCGACTCAGGACGAAGGGTCCTGGGGCCAGAAGGGAGACCTCCAGCGTCCTCACGATGGGCTCGGAGTCCATTTGGTCTTTCCGAACCTTGGTTCCCCTGACTGGAAAGCGAGGACAAGGACGGCTCCCCGAAGGTGCCTGCACCACTCACCCTTCTCTAGGGGGTCCAAGTTGAGGCTATCACAGCTGTCCCAGGTGGGGCGAGAGGAGGCAGGAGCCGGGGCCCGTGGGGGAGGAGGAGTGCTATTCTCCTGGAGAGGGAGCCAGAGGAGCACTTGGATCAAAGAGGGGACCTAGTCCCAGCTCCTCCGCCTTTTGGAGGTAAATTTCTGCATCCCCCCGCCCTCACCCCCACCTCCAGCTACTTCCTCTGTCAGTGCCCTTGACACCTGATCTTCCCCAGGAATCTGCCAAGACTCACCAGGCTGCGGCTTGCCCGAGGCCCCGGGTGGGGTGTCAGGATATTGTACGGTACATATCCCTCCTGCCCTCGCTGGTCCCGAACCTTCCACCACTTACGCTGGTCATCCAGGACCTGAGGCGGGTAGGAGAGGATTGTTCACAGCCTGTGTCTGCAGCTACAGCTGGGCCCCCTTCCGTCCCTTGGCCCTCCCCCTCTCCACCCCTCCACCCCCACCCCTCTAACCTCCAACACATCCCGCTGCTGGACAGAGAGCTCACTGCTGTTGCGGGCCTGGAAGTCATAGTTACATAGGACCCACTTTCCCTCAGGCTCCAGCTGGGGCTCAGCCTCTGGCTCAGGGTCTTGGTGACTGTGGAGAACAACACAGGTTGGGGATAAGGAGGCAGCCAGTCTCCCTGCTCTGGGCAGGAGGGAGTTGGTGTGAGCTGGGGTTAGAGCCAAGCAGAGGTCAACGCAGGAGGCCAGGTTAATACTGTTAACAGAGATTTGAAATCGGAGTAACAACTTGAATGCAGTTCGCTCCTTATGTGCCCGGCCACTGTGCTGCCGCACAAACTACGGGCAGTGACGTCACCTCCCTTTTACAGATGAGAACATCTAAGGCTCAGGGGGAGAAAATCACTTGCCCCAGATCACACAGCTAGAGCCAGCTGTTTACTAAGCACCTATATGTAATGGGCTCATGCTTCGGGTAGCCCATAGTTAGGATACAAACAGGGGTTATATAGCACTGACTAGGTGCCAGACTCTGCTCAGTCTCTTACATAGATTGGCTAATCTGATTTTTAACACAACCCTTGGTGTAACCATGAATTTGGAACCCCTCTCCCCCACCGCAGACCCTGTCATCAGCTATTTTACAGGTGAGGAAGTCGGAGAACAGGGACACGAGGTGGCACGATGAGGTAAAGGTCACAGAGCAAGAAAGAGGCGTTGCCACCCTGGCCCCGCAGTCCATGCCCTGAGTAATTCTGGTCTCCTGGGCACACAGCTGGATATGAACCTGAGCTCTACCAGGGCCTTGAGCTCTTAACTGCTAGCCTGTATAACCTCATAGACTTCTCTCTCTTCCAGGAAGGGATTATTCTTCTCGTTCTCCCTGCAAAGAAGGGAGGCTCAGAGAAGGGAAGTTGAAAGCTGGGGGTGTCAAGCCCAAGAGTCAGAAGCAGGGGGGAGTTCTGCAAGACCAGGCAGCTGGGGTGGTAGGCAGCAAGATTTGGGCTCTGATGCCCCAGGAAGAAGGACCTCAGCCCGGATCAGGCCTACCTGTGCAAAGGAGAGGGGGGGTCTTCAGGGCCGCGGCACCCCCTGTGTGGGGCTGGCAGCTCCCAGCACGCTGTCCCTGCTGAGACCCTCTGCCGGGGCCCTCACCCAGACCCCCCTTCTGCTCCTGCAGCTTTGCTGCCTTCTTATCCCAGGAAGCTTCCTCACATCTGCCCCCGACTTGCATGAGGACCCTGGAGTCCTGGGTCATCTATGCCCCTTATTCCCCAGGACCCTAGAGTCTGTGCCCCCATTGCTTTTTGGAATCATGAACTCAGCCCCCCCCCCCTTCGATATTTCCTCCCCCAGAGACTCAGGAGTCCAGGTCTCAAACTTCAATTTCCCCAACTTTTTAACCCTTAAAGCTCTCAGTATAACACTCCCAGCAGGAAATGAGACAAGGGCTTTAGAGCCTTGGGAGAGTGAGGGTCCAGCCTCGGTCTTCACCTCTTGCAGGGGCCCGGAAATACTACCACTTCCCAACTTTCCCAGAAACGTGCCCCATGACCCTTGAAGGCCCAGGGCTTGGCTGGGTCTCCAAGGCCCCAAGCACCAAAGTCGGGCTCTTCTGCCAACCCCAAAGGCCCAATTCCCCAGTCTCTGCCTCCAACACCTGGGGCTCTATCCTCTTAGGGACCCAGACAGGGAGCTCCCCAGGCCCTGGGAAGTTACTGCCTTCTCACAGCCTCTCAGACTTTACCCACTCCCAACCCCCTCCTCCCTCCGGCCCTGGGATCTGCGCCCCCTCCCTCCCAGCCCGGGCTCCTCTCCCTCCTCACCACCTCACCCACCTGTGATGAGCCGGGAAGACAGAAGGAAAGACGTTAAAAAGGAACGGAGTCAGCGCCAGGAGCCCCCAGGGCGCACCCCTCCTCGACCCCACCTGTCCCACCTTGGGGGCGGCACTCACCCATTGACAGCGACCTGGGGGGCACTTTGCTGCGGGGGAGAGGAGAGCAGTAGCTCAGGTAGGGCCAGACTGCCAGGTCCCGGCCCCGCTGTGTCACCTGGGCAGGGGAGGCGGGCGTGTGTGTCCGGTGCTCACCTGCCGGCGCCGCCGCTCGTGCTGCTGCTGTTTCTCAACTGGGTCCCCCCAGGCGCGGCCCTGCGGGTCAGTGGCCGGGGGCTCCCAGCCGCTGGAGAACTCAGGGCTGTACGGGGATCCTTCCTCTGGGGGCAGCTCCAGCCTGTGGCCGAGGGGCTCGGGGCTCAGGGCTCCTGGGGTGGCCTCCAGCCCTATTAACCTCGGTAAGGTTTCCCCCTCCTGTCGGCTCGGCTCTATCCTACCTGGCCCCCTTTTGCCCAGCCCCGCCCCCACCCCAAGCCGCACCCCGGCATCGAAGTCCCGCCCCTGCACCTAAGCCCTGCCCAAGCCCCGCCCCCGGCATCGACTGTATCTGCAAACACACGGATTCCACTCTAACGCCGCGCCCAGCCTCTGAATCTTCCTTCTGATTCTAAGCACATCCCGCCTCTTTTCCCCCAAGTCTCCTCCGGCTCTGCTCTTACCCCCTTCCCCAACCTACAGGCTAGTCCTTCCCGAAGCCGTAGCCCTCTGGTACAGCCCACCCCACTCCTCCTAAACCCGGCCTTTTGGTCAGTCTTAGGCCTCTCCTTCACAGGAGTTTCTGGCCTTTCCTCCAGCCGGGTCCCGGCATAGGTCCTGGGTTCATTCAATTGCTTTGGTCAACCTCTAGCTAAGCCCAGCAACTACCCTTCCCTGCCGGCCCCGCCCCTCCGTCACGGCGCCCCTCACCCCGGGCGGGTCCACGCGTCCCCCAGAGAGGTCCAGAGCGCATTTTCCCGTGGGGTGAGGTTGTCCCGCAGCAGCGCCACCGCCTCGGACGTCAGGTGCGGCCGCCGCACTCCACTTGCGAACTGGGGGCCTCCCGATGTGTCCACAATCTGCCGGGGGTGCAGGAGTGGGCACGCCATCACCTCCCCCCCTCCGGAAGTGGAACCCCGATTCCTCCTGCCGCAGGGGGTACCTAAGGATGGGGTGCCTCACCAACTGCAGGGGTCCGAACAGGAAGTGCAGCAGCTCGGGGGACGAGGGGTTGGCGATGTTGCCACGCAGCCGGGCCTGAGGGACGGGGCAGGTGCCGGGTTCAGAGCTCGGACGCGGCAGGCTCGCCGTGCCCCTGACCCCCCGCTGGCCCAGGCTGGACCCGTTCTCACCAGCAGGCTGAAGGCGTACTTGATTTTCTGAAGCACGTCCGTGTACTCGGCCTCGGAGGGCGGCTTGGCCCGCAGCGTCAGGAGACCCTCTGCAGGTGGGGGAGGCAGGGGCCCAGTGGGATCCCCGGTGATGGGGCATCAAACCTGGGCGGGGGGTAGGGACAGGGGGTAGGGACAGGGGGTAGGGACGGGGGCAGGGACGGGGGCAGGGACGGGGGCAGGGGGAGGCCGTAGGGAGAGGGAAGGTATTTCGGATGGACTGGATGCTCCGTATCCCACTGGGGGGTGGGGGGGGCGTCTCTCACCCCCAGGCGCCCGGCGCCGGGTCCTGCGGCCGCGCTCCCTGTGCTCCAGTACCCGGGCCGCCTCCGCAGACTTCTGCAGCTTCGATACGAAACTCTCCACGTCGTCGAACACGTGGTTCAGGATGTCCTGGGGGACAGAACAGGGGACGTGTGGGACTCGGGGATGTGGAGTCCGGGCCTCTCATCACCCCAGGCAAAGCCCTTACTTAGGCCGAGCGCCCTGACATCCTCCCAGGCCAGGCCGAGCCCTCGGATGCCTGTCCCTGTCCCCCTTGATCGGTCACCACCGGCCACAACCCCAGAAGTCTGACACCACCCCCCTCCCAGGAGGCAGGACACACCCACGGCCGGTCCACCCCCACGCCCTAGCCCCGCCCCACGCACCACTTCCCGCTCGGCCTGCAGACTGGCCAGGTCCGGGCCGCGGGGCCCCAGGTCAGGGGAGGCCGGGGCAGCGCTGCCTGAGGTCCCCGCCAGGCCAGGCCGCGGCCTCAGCGACTCTTCCGCCTCCGGGATGGGCTCCGCCTGGGGTCGCCCCCGGCCCGCCTCCACCGTGCTGATGACCGCGCGGATTGACGGGCGGCGCTGCGGGGGAGGGGTCTCGGCGGCCGGCGGCGGGCGGCGCTGCAGCTCCTCTTGCGTAGCCCTGGGGAGGGACGAGGGGAAAGAGCCTGGGTCCACCCCGGGGCCAGTGCGGGGGAGACGGCGGGGGAGACGGCGGGGGAGACGGCGGGGCTCAGAACCGAGTCAAACCTAGGCTGCAGGTGGCGCGGAGAAATTAGAGACATGGGGAGGAGCGAGCACCTGTGCGGAGGGAAACTGAGGCCTGAGGGAGGAGAAACGGAGGACCAGCACTAGGAAAAGTACTCTTGGAGAGGGGGTACACGTGTCTGCGGGGGGGTTGGCAAGACCCGAACCACGCTCTGTTCGACAGGCTTCCAAACTCGTTCTCTTGTCGGCGAGCGGTGGCAGCCCATTTGTCGGATGCGGAGACTGAGGCCCCACCCGTCCTCGCTTCTCCCCCCGCTCCCCGCTCCCTGCCCAGCCCTCTTTCTTACCTGAGCGCCGCGGGCCTGCGCTCCCCGCGGCCGGACCGGTAGTCGTGTAGAGCCCCCTGGATGTCCTCTCGGATCAGCTCCGCCTGCCAATCATGCTGTCAGGCCAGGCCTCCACCCCACCTACCCCTCGTCCCCGCCGCGGTCCGGAGCAGTCGATTCCTTGGCTGGGTGCCGGGGTCCCTCCACGTCAGCGCCCACACGCGGCGCCCACGCCCACCCGCGCTCTGAGCCCACCCTACTTCTTCCCCTGCCCTAAGCCACGTCCCCAACCCTGGAGCCGGGGTGCTGGGGTTTCCTGCCCCTAGGCCATACTCGCCCCGAGTTCTGGCTGCTCCCATCCACCCTCCCCCAGGTGCTGTCAGGTTCTGTCCCGACCCTTAGTCTCAGTCTCCATTCTACTTCGTCCCGGTCCCACCTGCCCTCAACCCCCCCCTCCCTTCCAGCTCCTCTCCAGGCCACGCCCCCTCCACTGGCCCAGGCCCGCCCCTCGCAGAGGCCCCGCCCCATCACCGCCCCAGCTCTGGGCTCCTCCCACTTCCGGCTCCGCCCCCTGGCATCCGCAGGGCCCCAGCCCTGCGTGTGGTGGTTCTCAGGACCCGGGTCCGCTCACCCCGAGACGCAAGCCCTGGAAGAAGTGCACGTCGGGCTGCGTGCGCTCCGGCTCCTGGCACACCAGCAGCAGCAGCAGCGAGCGACTCCGGCCAGGCAGCATCACCACGTCGCAGCGCACGATGGCACCCAGCGGGTACGACTCCAGCTCCTCCTGCGGGGCGGGACGGCGGGTAAACGGAGGCTCGGATCCGAGGATCCCAAATGGCGACAGCAGTGCCAGCTGGGACCCCAGCACGGCCCAGGCGACCCTGCGGGGCTGCAGTATCACACCTCTGATTTAACAGAGGAGGCCAGTGACGCTCCAAAAACGAAGGGCAGAGAGCTCTTGCCAAAGTTCCCAGAGGAAGGACGCGTGGGGGCCAAGAGTCACACTCGGACGTCCCTAGAGTCAAGCTCTCCATGCCTCTGCCCCTTCCACCCACGTGTCCCCTGGCACCTTGGACATGGGGTCAAGCAGCGTGACACGGTCCGGAGACACGCGCAGCAGCATCTCTTGGGCCCAGACGCGGCCCTGGTTGTCCATGACCGCCAGCCTCCGCGAGGCATCCTCCACGGTGTGCACGCCATCCTCCTCGCCCAGGCAGAACGTCACCAGGTGCTGGCAGGGGTGCGGAGAAAGCAGGGAGTCCCAGGAGGGCCCCAGGAGGGCGCCAGGTGGGCTCAGAATCCCCTGCCCCCGCCTTCCAGCCTGACAGTAACCACACCTCCTCCAGAAAGCGTCCCCGTCACCGGCTCCACCTATGGGGCCCTTTGTTTTGTTTTCATCAGAGCGACTGGCGCCTGCGTGTGTCTTCCCAGCGAGACTGGAGACTTCTTGAAGGCAGGGATTGGATCTAGTCCCTTCTAAGCACCCCTGCCTCCAAGAGAGCACCTGGCACACTTTGGCCCCTATGCACACAGGTTGACGTAGCATTTGTCCCTGGGGCCTGCCTGTCCGGCCTAACAGCCGGTCTGGAGGAGGACCTTGGCAGATTCAAGTGGAACTGACTGCCTCTGCCGGATTCCCACCGCTGAGGGCAGGCGGGCAGAAGCAGCCCCGCCTTGCAGATGGGCCAACTGAGCTTGCAGCTTCTGTTTGGAGGCCCGGCCGCCTTCCACACCACCATCTTCCCAGGCCTGCCTGCCTTTCCTCCCCTAAGGCTCCCTGCGGCAACGCAGACCCCAGACTCACGTTGACTGGATACTGGGAAACATCTGCCAGAACCACAGTGGAATAACGCTTCCTCTGCTCTGTGGGCGAGAAGGAGGATAAACCCAGAAGCCCCAGCCCCTGGCCCCTCCTCCCTCAGACCCAGAAGACCCAGCCCCTCCTCCCCGGGAGGCAGGGATCCTGACCCCCCAGCCCCTCCTCCCTCAGACCTGGGACTCCAGACCTCCAGCCCCTCCTCTCTCAGACCAAGGGATCCTGATTCCGCACCCACCTCCTCCCTCAGACCCCGCAGTACTGACCCCAGCCCCCTCCCCCCTCCGACCCAGGAGTCCAGAGCCCCAGCCCCTCCTCCCTCAGACCCAGGAGTCCAGACCCTCCACTCCTTCCTCCCTCAGACCCAGTTTCAGCCTGGGGTCTTCTGGCTCCCAAACTCACCATAGATAGACTTGGCACTTGGTTTGGGGGCAGCTTCTGGGCTGGTTCGGGAGAAAAGGGTGAGAGGGGCCGTGCGAATTGGGAGCAGATCATGGGGGTTTTGAATGCCAAGCAGAGCGGGAAAGACTTCATTGTGAGAGCAATGGGGAACCAAGGAGGGTTGTGAGCAGGGGAGGGCAGGGCCAGAGCCCGGTTTCAGGCAGGTAAGGCCGGGAGTGGTGCTGGGAGGTGGTGGAGAGTGTGGTCTTCGCGCTCACGCAGACCTGGCTTTGAACGCCCTGTCAACTACCGCCTTGCCACAGGACCCTGGGTGGGAGACTTCATCTCTCCTGCCTCGGTGTCCCTTTCTGAGATAGGAATGAATCCGTCTATAGCCTCCATCTGGTAGAGCTGTGGGTGGATTCGCTCAGACTTGAGGGCCCTCACGGCCTCAGTGACAGTTACTTTGTCACGATGCAAAGGGCAGCCCACAGTAGTTGTTCAATAAATGGGCGTTTTTACAACAGCATTAGTATTTGGGGTAGACAGACTTATCTTCTCCGTCCCCCTGGGCCAGGCTCTTCCCAGCCTGATCCTTCTGTCTCCTGCCCCTGACCTCCTCCTCCTAGGTCACCTTCTCCAAGAAGAAGTGCACAGAAGTAACGGAAACTCAGAGCTCAGCAGGAACGAGGAACACTTTCAAGTCAAAGCTCTGCTCCTCATCCTGTTCTGTTGGTCAGATCGCCCCACAATTTGATTACCTCTGTGCTGGAGAGCTCACTACCGCCTATCTCCCATGCGGCTATTCCCATGGGTCTCCCTTTGTTGTTTTCCCTGCTCACTCCAGGAGACTTGAGCCTTTGTTATAAGCAGCCCGGATTTTTTCGGCAAAAGGTCAATATTTAATAACAAGATAACGGCAACAGCAGTTGCCATGAGTTGAGAACCTACTCTTGGTCAGATGATCTGCTAAGTCCTGTTACCTTCATTTTCCTGTCAAGCGCTCAAAATTGTCCCTGTTTCACAGAGGAGGAACGGAGCCTCCAAGAGGTGAGGTTCTTGGGCCGGGGTCACACCTCCTGAGTGTTGGCAGTTGGATTTGAACCCGGGCCTGTCTGCTCTGGGCCAGTGGCTGTAACTATAGGCCGAGCAGGAAGGGGGCTGTCCAGGCCTGGGCTGGTGTCCATGCTACCTGGGGGCATGGGTAAGAGGGTGGCCGGAGGGGGCTGGGGACACTTACCCTGTGGTGGTGCTCATGGTGTGGAGAATGGGGGGGGCTCCTGCCACCTGGAGGTGCCCTGGGAGCCAGCAAAGAAGTGAGGGCCTGACCTGGCCTTCAGTACCTAGGATTTTGGCCCAACCACCTCCTTCAGCCCAAGAGTCCAGACCTCCAGCCCCTCCTCCCTCAAACCCAGGAGTCCTGGCCCCCAGCCCCTCCTCCCTCAGACCAGGAGTCCAGACCCCCAGCCCCTCCTCCCTCAGACCCAGGTGTCCTGGCCCCAGCCCCCTCCTCCCTCAGACCTAGGAGTCCTGACCCCAGTCCCTCCTCCGTCAGACCCAGAGTCTAGGCCCCCAGCCCCCTCCTTCCTCAGACCCAGGAGTCCTGGCCCCCAGGACCTCCTCCCTCAGACCCAAGAGTCCAGACCTCCAGCCCCTCCTCCCTCAGACCCAGGAGTCCTGGCCCCCAGCCCCTCCTCCCTCAGACCCAGGAGTCCAGGCCCCCAGCCCCTCCTCCCTCAAACCCACCCAGCTCCTCTTCCCTCAGACCCAGGAGTCCAGGCCCCCAGCCCCTCCTCCCTCAGACCAGGAGTCCAGACCCCCAGCCCCTCCTCCCTCAGACCCAGGTGTCCTGGCCCCAGCCCCCTCCTCCCTCAGACCTAGGAGTCCTGACCCCAGTCCCTCCTCCGTCAGACCCAGAGTCTAGGCCCCCAGCCCCCTCCTTCCTCAGACCCAGGAGTCCTGGCCCCCAGGACCTCCTCCCTCAGACCCAAGAGTCCAGACCTCCAGCCCCTCCTCCCTCAGACCCAGGAGTCCTGGCCCCCAGCCCCTCCTCCCTCAGACCAGGAGTCCAGACCCCCAGCCCCTCCTCCCTCAGACCCAGGTGTCCTGGCCCCAGCCCCTTCCTCCCTCAGACCTAGGAGTCCTGACCCCAGTCCCTCCTCCGTCAGACCCAGAGTCTAGGCCCCCAGCCCCCTCCTTCCTCAGACCCAGGAGTCCTGGCCCCCAGGACCTCCTCCCTCAGACCCAAGAGTCCAGACCTCCAGCCCCTCCTCCCTCAGACCCAGGAGTCCTGGCCCCCAGCCACTCCTCCCTCAGACACAGGAGTCCAGACCCCCAGCCCGTCCTCCCTCAGACCCAGGAGTCCAGACCCCCAGCCCCCTCCTCTCTCAGACCCAGGAGTCCTGGCCCCCAGCCCCCTCCTCTCTCAGACCCAGGAGTCCTGGCCCCCAGCCCCTCTTCCCTCAGACCCAGGAGTCCAGACCCCCAGCCCCCTCCTCTCTCAGACCCAGGAGTCCTGGCCCCCAGCCCCTCCTCCCTCAGACCCAGGTGTCCTGGCCCCAGCCCCCTCCTCCCTCAGACCCAGGTGTCCTGGCCCCAGCCCCCTCCTCCCTCAGACCCGGGAGTCCAGACTCCAGTCCCTCCTCCCTCAGACCCAGAGTCTGGGCCCCCAGCCCCCTCCTCCCTCAGACCCAAGAGTCCTGGCCCCCAGCCCCCTCCTCCCTCAGACCCAGGAGTCCCGACCCCCAGTCCCTCCTCCCTCAGACCCAGAGTCCGGGCCCCCAACCCCCTCCTCCCTCAGACCCAGGAGTCCCGGCCCCCAGCCCCTCCTCCCTCAAACCCAGGAGTCCAGACCCCCAGCCCGTCCTCCCTCAGACCCAGGAGTCCAGACCCCCAGCCCCTCCTCCCTCAGACCCAGGAGTCCAGGCCCCCAGCCCCTCCTCCCTCAGACCCAGGAGTCCAGGCCCCCAGCCCCTCCTCCCTCAGACCCAGGAGTCCTGGCCCCCAGCCCCTCCTCCCTCAGACCCAGGAGTCCTGGCCCCCAGCCCCTCCTCCCTCAGACCCAGGAGTCCAGACCCCCAGCCCCCTCCTCTCTCAGACCCAGGAGTCCTGGCCCCCAGACCCTTCTCCCTCAGACCCAGGAGTCCAGACCCCCAGCCCCTCCTCCCTCAGACCCAGGAGTCCAGACCCCCAGCCCCTCCTCCCTCAGACCCAGGTGTCCTGGCCTCAGCCCCCTCCTCCCTCAGACCTAGGAGTCCTGACCCCAGTCCCTCCTCCGTCAGACCCAGAGTCTAGGCCCCCAGCCCCCTCCTTCCTCAGACCCAGGAGTCCTGGCCCCCAGCCCCTCCTCCCTCAGACCCAAGAGTCCAGACCTCCAGCCCCTCCTCCCTCAGACCCAGGAGTCCTGGCCCCCAGCCACTCCTCCCTCAGACCCAGGAGTCCAGACCCCCAGCCCGTCCTCCCTCAGACCCAGGAGTCCTGGCCCCCAGCCCCTCCTCCCTCAGACCCAGGAGTCCAGACCCCCAGCCCCCTCCTCTCTCAGACCCAGGAGTCCTGGCCCCCAGACCCTTCTCCCTCAGACCCAGGAGTCCAGACCCCCAGCCCCTCCTCCCTCAGACCAGGAGTCCTGAACCCCAGCCCCTCCTCCCTCAGACCCAAGAGTCCTGGCCCCCAGACCCTTCTCCCTCAGACCCAGGAGCCCAGGCCCCCAGCCCCTCCTCTCTCAGACCCAAGAATCCAGACCTCCAGCCCCCTCTTCCCTCAGACCCTGGAGTCCAGACCCCCAGACCCTCCTCCCTCACACCTAGTACCCTGCCCCCCAAATCTGTCAGGGATCCATGTGTTTGGCTCCCTAATCTATGTGTACCCCATTTTCCTTCCTCTCTCCAGGGATCCTGTCTCCCAGCCTGATCTCCTTAGGGGCCCAGGGGTTCGGGCTTAGAGCTTCTCGACTGTAAGGACAAAAGGATTTTGATTCCAAGTCTCCTCCTAGAGCCAGACCCCTTCATGAGTTTCCTCAGCCACTATGACCTCGGGCTACGGGGCCGGTCCCTTACCTCGTCAGGACTGAAGGGCTTCGTGTGTCTGGACTTGGGAGTCCTGGCCCCCTGCTCCTGCTGCCCCCCCCCCCCCAGACACAGGAGTCCCCACCTCCAGCCCCTCCCTGCTAGGCCCCCTCCTCACCTGCTGGGCAGGCTCTGCCAGGCAGTGGCTGCGGGGCGAGGGGCCCAGCTGGCTCTCTGCTCTCCTCTGGGTTCCCAACGGCCCCGTCCTTCCTGCTCCCGCCGGGCCACCCCGCCTCCGCATACCTGAGCACTCACCTGGCACACACCTGGGCGGGGCTGGCGGAGGGACCCGGGCTGGGGTGGGGGGGACAGGACCGGCCTCCGGGGAGCCAGGAACTGGGACCGGCTCTGTCATAACAACCCTAGAACAGGGACAACAACAGTCATCTGATGTCACACCCGTTCACACATCAGGACTTCAGAACCGAGGGCTCTGCCTCCAATACCCTTTCCGATTCTCCTGCCCCCTGTGGGAGGGCAGAGCTCTGATTTCACCTGCTGGCGGTTCAGAGAGGGGCGGTCAGTGTGGAAGGGCTGGGATTCGAACCCGGGGCCGGGGTCTGTGCCTTCCCTGGGCCCACCTCCTGTTCAGGGTTCCTGCCTCTGCGGAGCCCTGAGCCCCCACCCCTCCCTTGGCCTCTTCCCCTAGAAACTCCCCCCAATAACCCCCTCTGGTGAGACTCAAACCCACTCGGCGCCCGGCCCAGCCCCAAATACTTCACTGATGTTAACGAGCTCCTGAGGCTTGAAATCTCCTTTAGAGAACTTCCCCTGTGCCGTGGGCCTTGCTACCCAAGCCATACCTGTCATTTCTCCCCCAAACCCAGTGAGGTGAGGGCCGGGGGTCTCCGCCTCATAGAGGAGGAAACTGAGGACACCGAGGGTAAAGAGACTCACCCAGGTCACACTTGCAGGGAGAGGACGGGAGCAGCAAACGGCAAAGCTCGGAGAGCAGGAGGAGGGGCGGGCAAGCCCCCTTTTAGCCTTGCCCATTATCAGTGTGACCTTCACCTGGTCCCTGCCAACGTCCTGCACCTGCACCTGCAGCGGCCTCCCGACAGGCCCCTGCTCCCTTCCTCCCTCATCTAGTCTCCCTGCAGGGAGCCCCAAGAAACCTAGGTCAGCTCACAGCACTCCCTGCTCCGCGCCCTTCGGGGGCTCCCCGTTTCTGGGATAAGAGCTGAGGTCTGCAAAGTCTTAAGGAACATCCTTCAAACCCCCTCTCTCCCTCCATCACTCGGGTTCCGGTTCCGGCACACTGGGCTCCCTGCTGCTCCTCGAGCCTGAGAGCCAGTCCTGCCCCAGGGCCTTTGCACTTGCTCTGCCCTCTGCCTGGAATGCCTCTTCCCTCAGATATCCTCCTGGCTTGTTCCCTCACCTCCTTCAGGTCTTTGCGCGAGTGTCACCTTCTCTGACAAGCCTGGCCACCCTATTTAAAATTGTGGTCTCTCCCTGCTCCCTAAATTCTCTCCAGAGTGTTTATCACTTTGTAACACACTATATTACCCGTTCATTTTATTTTATGTCCCCCCTGTTAGAATGTAAGCATCGTGAGGAATCTTGTTTTCATATCTTTATGTATTTTTTATTTCTTTTGAGAGAGAGAGAGAGAGAGAGAGAGAGAGAGAGCGAGCGAGCACACAAGCCAGGGAGGGGCAGAGAGAGGGAGAAACAGAATCCCCCCTCAGGCTCATCAAGGTCAGCGCAGAGCCTGCACGGGGATTGAACTCAGGGACTGTGAGATCCTGACCTGAGCCCAAGTTGGACATTTAACCGACTGAGCCCCCCAGTGACCGGAGGGCAGAGACTTCTGTACGTTCAGCCCCGCGCTCCGTCTGCCGCACATTAGAACAGGGTCTAGCACACATTCAGTGCTGGAGTGATACTGGCTTTCGGTGCATTCGTGTGGACGATGCTTCACTGTTTCGTCCGGCCCGTGTTGACCCCACAGTCTACGCTGAGCGAGGCTGGAAACCACAGGAAGCACCCCTTTGTCCTGGGTTGGTGGGGATGAAAGAATAGAGCGAAGGGGAGACAATCCTGTGGGGTGATGGCAAAGAGCCGGGGCGGGTGGGGGTTCGAGTTCTGACTTTGCCACGAAATAGAGTTGATAATACTTATTACTTCCTACGTGACGTGGGTGTGCTTATGTCTTCTGAGTACTGTGTGTGTGTGTGTGTGTGTGTGTGTGTGTGTGTGTGTGTGTGATCCCCACAACATCCTAGGAAACAGGTTCCATTATCTCCCATCTACACCTGAGGAAGTGCGGACACACACCCTTAGGGAATTTGTCTACGGTCACACAGCAGGTACCTGGTGGGGACGGGCGGAATCCGGGCCCTACAATCTACACCCTGAATCCTCTGGTGCTGGCTTCCCTGCGCAGCCACATCGTGAGTCTGTCTGCCCCTTGCTAGCTGTGGGACGCTAAGCAAATCACTCAACCTCTCTGTGCCTCAGTCCGGCCAGCTGTAACATGGGGATCGCAACACTGGCGGCGTTAAGGGAGAGCCCTCTCAGCGCCCGGCCAAGAGAGATGCGAGGTTGGGTGTCGATGGTGGCCTTTCTTCCCACGTGTGCTGGGATGGGAGGCGGCTAAGAGGGTCAGGGCAGGCTTCCTGGAGGAGGAGGGGCAGGCAGGCAGAGCTGAACCTGAAGGGCGAGTTTGGCAGCCCGAGGTGGCCGGGAGGGTGAGGGAAGAGTGTTCCAGGCCTGAGAGGCGGAGGGGAGGGGAGGGGAGGGTGTGCTGTGTGCGGCTCCCAAGGGTGCTGCAGGGGGAGGCAGGAGGGTCCCGTGCTTCTGTCTCCAGCTTCTGTCACTCCGGGTCCCTGTCACATCCATGCCACAGATACTTTCTGAGCTTGGTCCTGCCTGGGTTGGGGTGCACGGACAGGAGCAGGCCCCTTACCCTCGGCGAGGCAGGCGGAGCTGGGATTGGTGCCCACTAGCAGAGAACACAGAGGCTCAGAGTGGGGAGGCCACTAGCCCAAGGTCACAGTGGCCCTGGGCCATGTGACACAAATGCAGATCTAAGTCCAGGTCCTTTCTTCACGTGCAGGTGCAGGTGGAGAAGAGTGTCCTCACGGAGGCCTTGCCTGAGAGCCAGGGGCCAAGGCTGCAGGGTCTGAGGGAGGAGGGACTGGGGGTCTGGACTGCTGGGTCTGAGGGAGGAGGGGCTGGGGGTCTGGATTTCTGGGTCTGAGGGAGGAGGGGCCGGGGGCCTGGACTCCTGGATCTGAGGGAGGAGGGAGCTGGGGGTCTGGACTGCTGGGTCTGAGGGAGGAGGGGGCTGGGGTTCAGAATTCTGGATCTGAGGGAGGAGGGGGCTGGCGGCCAGGACTCCTGGTCTGAGGGAGGAGGGAGCTGGGGGTCTGGACTGCTGGGTCTGAGGGAGGAGGGGGCTGGCGGCCAGGACTCCTGGGTCTGAGGGAGGAGGGACTGGGGGTCTGGACTGCTGGGTCTGAGGGAGGAGGGGGCTGGGGTTCAGGATTCTGGGTCTGAGGGAGGAGGGACTGGGGGCCTGGACTCCTGGGTCTGAGGGAGGAGGGGGCTGGGGTTCAGGATTCTGGGTCTGAGGGAGGAGAGACTGGGGGTCTGGACTCCTGGGTCTGAGGGAGGAGGGACTGGGGGTCTGGACTGCTGGGTCTGAGGGAGGAGGGGGCTGGGGGCCAGGACACCTGGGTCTGATGGAAGAGGGACTGGGGGTCTGGACTGCTGGGTCTGAGGGAGGAGGGACTGGGGTCTGGACTGCTGGGTCTGAGGGAGGAGGGACTGGGGGTCTGGACTGCTGGGTCTGAGGGAGGAGGGACTGGGGGTCTGGACTCCTGGGTCTGAGGGAGGAGGGGGCTGGGGTTCAGGATTCTGGGTCTGAGGGAGGAGAGACTGGGGGTCTGGACTCCTGGGTCTGAGGGAGGAGGGGGCTGGGGGTCTGGACTCCTGGTCTGAGGGAGGAGGTGCTGGGGTCTGAGGGAGGAGGGGCTGGGGTCTGGACTGCTGGGTCTGAGGGAGGAGGGGGCTGGCGGCCAGGACTCCTGGTCTGAAGGAGGAGGGACTGGGGGTCTGGACTTCTGGGTCTGAGGGAGGAGGGGGCTGGGGGCCAGGACACCTGGGTCTGAGGGAGGAGGGACTGGGGGTCTGGACTTCTGGGTCTGATGGAAGAGGGACTGGGGGTCTGGACTCCTGGGTCTGAGGGAGGAGGTACTGGGGGTCTGGACTGCTGGGTCTGAGGGAGGAGGGGGCTGGGGGCCAGGACACCTGGGTCTGATGGAAGAGGGACTGGGGGTCTGGACTGCTGGGTCTGAGGGAGGAGGGACTGGGGTCTGGACTGCTGGGTCTGAGGGAGGAGGGACTGGGGGTCTGGACTGCTGGGTCTGAGGGAGGAGGGACTGGGGGTCTGGACTCCTGGGTCTGAGGGAGGAGGGGGCTGGGGTTCAGGATTCTGGGTCTGAGGGAGGAGAGACTGGGGGTCTGGACTCCTGGGTCTGAGGGAGGAGGGGGCTGGGGGTCTGGACTCCTGGTCTGAGGGAGGAGGTGCTGGGGTCTGAGGGAGGAGGGGCTGGGGTCTGGACTGCTGGGTCTGAGGGAGGAGGGGGCTGGCGGCCAGGACTCCTGGTCTGAAGGAGGAGGGACTGGGGGTCTGGACTTCTGGGTCTGAGGGAGGAGGGGGCTGGGGGCCAGGACACCTGGGTCTGAGGGAGGAGGGACTGGGGGTCTGGACTTCTGGGTCTGATGGAAGAGGGACTGGGGGTCTGGACTCCTGGGTCTGAGGGAGGAGGTACTGGGGGTCTGGACTGCTGGGTCTGAGGGAGGAGGGGGCTGGGGGCCAGGACACCTGGGTCTGATGGAAGAGGGACTGGGGGTCTGGACTGCTGGGTCTGAGGGAGGAGGGACTGGGGTCTGGACTGCTGGGTCTGAGGGAGGAGGGACTGGGGGTCTGGACTGCTGGGTCTGAGGGAGGAGGGACTGGGGGTCTGGACTCCTGGGTCTGAGGGAGGAGGGGGCTGGGGTTCAGGATTCTGGGTCTGAGGGAGGAGAGACTGGGGGTCTGGACTCCTGGGTCTGAGGGAGGAGGGGGCTGGGGGTCTGGACTCCTGGTCTGAGGGAGGAGGTGCTGGGGTCTGAGGGAGGAGGGGCTGGGGTCTGGACTGCTGGGTCTGAGGGAGGAGGGGGCTGGTGGCCAGGACTCCTGGTCTGAAGGAGGAGGGACTGGGGGTCTGGACTTCTGGGTCTGAGGGAGGAGGGGGCTGGGGGCCAGGACACCTGGGTCTGAGGGAGGAGGGACTGGGGGTCTGGACTTCTGGGTCTGATGGAAGAGGGACTGGGGGTCTGGACTCCTGGGTCTGAGGGAGGAGGGACTGGGGGTCTGGACTGCTGGGTCTGAGGGAGGAGGGAATGGGGGTCTGGACTCCTGGGTTTGAGGGAGGATGGGGGCTGGGGGTCTGGACTGCTGGGTCTGAGGGAGGAGGGGCTGGGGTCTGAGGGAGGAGGGCAGGGCTCGGCACAGGTGCCCCAGTCCCTGCCTCCAGGTGCTCCGAGGTCTGGAGCAGCAGGTGAGAAGTTGAGACCGAAACCAGAGCCTCCACCCTAGTTCTGGGTCCAGCGCCTCCTTCCTCCTTCTCCGGCCGCAAATGAGGCCCCTCCCTCTCTTCAAACCAGAGCAAGTGGCTTCCAAATACCAGTGGAGGCTCCCACCCCTGCGCAGTCTGACTCAGTAAGTCCTGGGCGGAGGCAGTGAACCCTGGAGACTCACCAAGGGAACCAGTCACTAGGAACCCGTTCCAAACCCTCGCCCGTCCCCAGGGTCAGCGCCTTTTGTGAAGTGAGCTGGAAAGACTCTGTGGGTCAGAGTTTGCTTGTGTCTCCAAACCGGGGTAGCTCCGTCACCGGGGACTGGATTGATTCTCTGGGTTGTGGGGGCGGGGGGGCCCAGGCACCACACAGAATTCCCCACTGGGGCTTGATCAGCTAAGCTCCCCCAGCGTCATATCTAAAAGCACCCCATCTCTCTCCTCGACCTCCCCTCCTTACACACTTGCCCACCTCCACGCCCCAACTGTAGGGTTTGCGGATGAATTCCTAGGACAGAGTGTTCTTGGGGGGACAAATTCACAGGAAATGTGAGGCGACAGCAGGTTTTTGGCAGATATAAATAAGGTGGGAGCTGTGTTTATTTACATATGTGTTAATTGACTTATTCGTTCGGTTAATGGTTCCTGAGACCCAATCTGTGCCCCACTCTCTGCCCTGAAGAAGAGAGTCTAATTGGGGGATGAGACTGTGCTGTCACGTGCACAAGTGAAGGTGGCACAGGGCTCTGCGTGTCCCCTGAGGGGGCCCTCATTTCAGCCTCATAGTGGATGTGTGAGCCAGTGAAAGAAGCCTTTCCTGGTTAACTGATGGCTGCACGGGGTTCTGAAGGGTGAATAGGAGTTTTCCTAGGACAGTGCAGCAAGGGATGACATTCTAAGTGTTGACACTGGTAGACGCAATGTGCCAGAGTCACGGAGTAGCAAATACTTAAGGACCTACTTTGTGCCAAGAGAGTTCTGAGTGCTGGCCAGACAAAGCCCCTGCCCTTGTGTCAGTGGGCGTGGCGGGAGACAGGAGATAAACAGGGAGGCACACACGTGAACAGACTCTCAGATCGTGGGAAGTGCCGTGGAGGAAAGAAAACAAAGGTGACGAGATGGAGTGACTTCGGGCAGGCAGGTGTGGTCACTCTATGGGTGGGGGGGGGGGGCGTAGTCAGGGATGGCCTCCTGGAGGAAGAGGCAGCTGGGGTTTGACCTGAATTTCGAGAATGAGTCAGGAATGTGCAGAGGGAATACCCTGGGGAGGCTGGTGGGTCAGGCCTGTAGGGGGTGTGTCTGGCCAGAGCATGTGACAGTGGAGTCCTGGTCATGGTGACGACTGTGACGGCAACAAACGAGAGGGTGGCCAAACTCCACCACGATGGGGTTGCCCCAAGCCTGGGTCTGGTTGGGGAGGTGACACCAACTCGGGGCTGCCCTAAGTGTGCAGAGCGAGGGGCTAGGTTTTTCCCTGCACATCCCCGGAGATGGGTCCACCCTTGTGTGGTACAGAGGGTGGGTCTGAGAACCCGCCTGGGCCCCACGGAGGAGGAGGGTGAGGGAGGGAGGCTGGTGGTGGGGCTGTTTATTCTTTGGGAAGGATGGAGGGAGGGTCAGTCTCCTGAAACAGGGAGGGGGGGAGGAGGTGGGAAGCTTGGCTCCCAGGCTGGCGGGAGGGGGCTTGGCCTGGGGGTGGGGGTGGGCAGCGGCCAGGAAGGGACTCAGACGATTTGAGTTTAGATCCCAGGGTGGGGCAGGTGATTCGCAGTCTATTTGGGTTTCCTCCTGAAAAACAAGCGTTGAGTCCTAGTACCTGCCATAAAGGCCAGTGGGGAGTGAGGTTTGAGGACAAGTAAAATGCTTAGAACAGGGCTCAAGGCTCAGCCTCCAGGAAAAAGAGATAGAGGAGCCATGAACCTATAGCTGAATGACCCAGGTGACACGCGGGAACCAGGAACAGCTCGGCAGCTGGCTCTACATTCTGTTCTGACATCCAAAGCAACCAACAGCCTCAGCACCCCGCACCACCCCCCACCTCGCTCGGAGCCCCCAGTGACCGCTCGTGTATCAGAGACATTCATTCATTCATCCAACAAATGTTTATCAAGCATCTACACCAGGAGCCATTCTAGGGACCAGGGAACTCAACAGCCCCAAACCTGCCTTGTGGAGTTTATATTCTGGTGGAAAACAAAATAAAAAGTCACCTGTTTAGAATGTCAGTGGTGATAGTACCGTGAAGGAAAATAAGGCAGGGGAGGGGGCCGGGGAGGGCCCAGGAGGTGCTCTGGGGATACTACTGAAAAGTCATAGTGTGGTTGGGGAAGGCCTCGCTGAGGTCCTCACTCAAGGGAGGGAGTGAGGTGTGGAGATGCCAGGGGAAGGGTTTCCAGGCAGGGGCAACAGCCAGTGCAAAGGTCCTGAGGCAGGGGCTTGTCTGGTGTGCATCAGCAAGGTCAGCATATCTGGGGCGGAGCGGGTGAGGGCAGAGGGGTGGAACGTGAAGACAGAGGGATGATGAGGGTAGATCGTGGGTTCCCAAGGTCACTGTAAGGACCAGAGAGACTGAGGGTGCTATACAAGTGTTTTGACCAAGTTTCTTTTCTTTTTTTTTTTAAATTGACATAAAATTAACCATCTTAAAGTGAACAACCCAGTAGCATTTCGTGCTTTCTCAGTGTGGGGCCACCATCACCTCCATCTAGTTCCAAAATATTTTATTGCTCCTTGGGGCATCTGGGTGGCTCAGTCGGTTAAAGTCCAGCTCTTGCTTTTGGCTCGGGTCAATCTCCGTGGTTCGTGAGATCAAGCCCCATGTTGGGTTCTGTGCTAACAGTGCAAAGTCTGCCTGGGATTCTCTCTCTCCCTCTCCCTCTGCCCCTCTCCTGCTTGTGGTCTCTCTCTCTCTTAAAAATAAATGAAAACTGGAAAAAAACCATTGTATTGCCCCCAGATAAAACCCTGTACCTGTTAGCAGCTACTACCCAGACATTAACAGTGAACATAAACATTTTTGCTTTATCCTTCTCCTGTCTCTCTCTCTCCTTCTCTTTCTCTCCCACGCTTTTTCTGAACTATTTAAAAGTGCTTTGCAGCCCTGATGTCCTTATACCCCTAAAAACTTTACATGTATTTCCTAAAAACAGGAGACAGAGATTGAGAGAGAGAATGAATTTGGGCCACCCCGCCCCCATAGGGAAAGCAAAGGGCTTTGTGGGAGAAGTCTCTCAGCACCTGGGACAGCACCCGGGACAGCACCCAATGCTTATCAAGAATTTACAAACCCCAACAACAATCCCCCAAAGAGAGTTTCTAAACACCGTGGGTGTGTCTGGGAACCAGGTGGGAGGTCCTCAGGGGAAGGAATTTGCATGTATTATTTTCTGTGTAATAACAACATTAGCAGGCAGCAATGTTCTGGCACTTACTGTGTGTTAGGTCCTTGTGATTTACTTGATGTCATCCTTCCAGACTCTAATGAGCTGGGAAACCATGGACCACTGCTTGTTTCTGTAAATAAAGTTTTATTAGAGCACAGCTATGCTCATTTGCGTGCACCTTGTCTACGGTGGCTTTCCTGCTATAATGGCAGAATAGTTGCAATAGGGACCATACGGCCCATGAGGATGAAATTATTTATTATTTGTCCTTTGCAGAAAACCCTGCCCTTGAGGTAGATGCTATTAGGAGCCCAGTTTACATAAGAGGAGAAAAAGGCTCAGACAGGAAATGCTGTATTCAGAGCTGAGAGAACCAGGGACGCCTGGGTGGCTCAGTTGCTTAAGCATCCAACTTTGGCTCATGTCATGAGCTCACAGTCCACGAGTTCAAACCCTGCATCGAGCTCTGTGCTGACAACACGAGCCTGCTTGGTGGGATTCTCTCTCTTTCCCCCTGTCTCTGCCCCTCCCCCCTCTCAAAAACCAAAACAAAAAAAAAAACCAAACAACAACAACAACAAAAACCAAAGAAATTTGAGAGCACCAGCATCTGAACACACAGTGCTCATCTTCTCTCTCCTCCTCTTGGGACCTCCTCTTTTTTTTTTTTTTTATTTTAATTATGGAAAAATACACATGACATAAAATTTACTATCTTAACCATTTTTAAGTGCATAGTTTAGGGGCGTTAAGTACATTCACGCTGCTGTGCAACCATCCCGCCATCCGTCTCCAGAACGCTTCTCATCTTGCAAAACCGAAATTCTGCACCCACTATACACAGACTCCCCATTTCCCTCTACTTCCCAGCCTCCCGCATCCACTGTCCTACTTTCTGCCTCTATGATTTTGTCTCCTCTAGGGACCTCACATAAGTGGAATCATATGGCATTTGGGTTTTTGGGACTGGCTTACTGCACGTAGCATGGCGTCTTCACGGCCGGATAATACTGCATGTGTATACCAGATTTTGTTCATCTACTCATGCATCACTGGCCACGTGGATTGCTGTGCCCATGCTCTTAGCCACTGCCCTCCCAATACTCCTCATGGGATGCTTTCACAAGGAAGAAACCATTATCCAAGAACAACGAGAAAAGACAGATGAACAGAAAGTGAAAAACAGTGAAATCAGCCGTCATTGCCTGGCAAAGATCCTACGCAGAATATTATACTTTTTTTTTTTTTAACTCTAAAAATATGCACATTGGTATATAAACTTAAAAACAGAGAGAGATAATCAGCCTGCCCTCTCAGCTCCCCATACTGGTGGTTAAGTAAGTAAGTCATGGGTTTCTTCTTCTTCTTTTTTTAATGTTTATTTTTGAGAGAGACAGAGAGAGACAGACAGTGAGCAGGGAGGGGCAGAGAGAGAGAGGGAGACACAGAATCTGACAGGCTCCAGGCTCTGAGCTGTCAGCACAGAGCCTGATGCAGGACTCGAACTCATGCTCCACAACGAGATCATGACCTGAGCCGAAGTCGGAGGCTTGACCGACTGAGCCACCCAGGCGCCCCCAGGAAGTCACGGGTGTTCTTAAACATTTGAGCCTGATAAAGCTGAACGCAGAGTCTGTCCGGAGACACACACAGATGAATTAATTTCACTGTCAGCGTCAGGAGGTCTGTGAGGGCAGCAACCTTGTCTGTTTTGTTGCTGGCTTCCCCAGGGTATAGTTCAATGTCTGGGACACAGTAGGTGCTCATTAAAAAATTGCTGAAAGGAATACAGAAGAAGGACTAGTAGAGAGCAGGACCATTCTACTACTGACAGGCCTTGAGGTTGCTTTTACTCGCTTCCGGCATTTTGTTACTACACAGAGACAGGGCTGTGAGGAACATTTTCCTGTGGATCTTTCTTTCCAAATGACTAATTCTGTCTTAGCACAAATTCCTACGGGAGGAATGACTGGCTCAGAGATATGCACAAACGTTTGTGCCATGTATCGCTGAACGGCTTTCGGGCAGGTCGTCCTAATTGAAACTTCCGTCAGCGGGTGTGACTGTGTGTTTAACCACATCCCTGCCAACACCGGGCATGAGCATTGTCTCGATCTTGCCAATCTGATAGGTGGAAAATATCATTTTGTAATTATCCTAATGAGCATTTGTTTGCTTCCTAGAAAGGCCGAGTAGTTTCGCGTGTGTGTTGACTTTACTTCTTTGCAAACTGCCCCTCATACCCTTTGCCTATGCTCCCCTCTCCTTGTTGCAGATTCATAAGAGCTCTTTATATATGAAGGATGTGAACTCTTTGCCATGTGGTGGGTAAGAGGAGCCAGAAATTGGGAGAAGGAAAGTCACTGCTCAAGGCACACATCTAAGAAGGAGACCAGGAATTTGACGCACGATCTGTGTAGGTCAGGGTCTGGGGTTCCTTAGCACAGCCTCAATGGCACCTTCCCCTTTCCCACGCCTTGTTCCCTTCATGGCCCAGGAGCCCCAAGTTCCCACAGTCTCAGAAAGGGGAGAGGCTTTTCACCAGACTCAGCCACCTTTGCCACATCCCTATTCTTGCCCTACAAACCTATTCGTTGGTGGGTTGTGTAGATTAAATACACATAGTAGGTACTCAATAAATAGTTGCTGGTATTATTGTTTACTTTTTCTTTTAAAATTTCCCTTTAGCCACATCTCTTGACAGCTGCCTCTCCCTTCAAGCCAACCTCCTGTCATCCCAAACGTGCATCTCTCTCCAAACAACTTGCCTCATGACTCTTAGACTTTATATACGCTGTTACACCTATCTGGTTGCCCTTCTTCACTTGTTTCACTTGCCAAACTCCTATGCATCCTTCAAAACCCTATTTGGGTTTCCCCTCCTCTGGGAACTTTTTCCACATTCCTAGGCTGAGTCTCCAATCACAGATCCTGGACCCAGGGCTGTTGTGTTCCCTTTGGGTGCCCTGTGTCTAAGAGGGCATATGGAACTCACAGTTTTCAGGGCACTACAGAAATGAGCAACATCACCCCAAGGGGGAAAAATCATTAGCTCCAAACTACAAAAGCTACAGACCCAAAGTGAATACATTTCATTCTATACCTACAAAACGTTACATCAGATTTGTCGTCCAATCCAATATTCAAAAATCTCTTGGGACATTTGGAAACAATTTATCAGCCAGATTTTTCTCACCTCCTAAGAATTCTCAAGCATGTCTGTTGATTGCAGACAAATGCGATCTAATCATAAATCAAATGAGTTACTTGCGGTCAAGTAATTTCCAAAACCAAGTTGTAAACCAATTTTCAGTTTTTCTTTCAGTCAGCTTTATTGTGGGACGATTTACATGCAATAAAATTCACTATTTTTAAGTGAACGTGCTGGTAACATTTCACAAATGTATGTAGTCATGCGTATAACCGCCAGTAGGGTTGCCACAGAGACTATTTCCAAAACCGGAAGAAGTTCCCTTTCTGGTGATCACTTCCTCCACCCCTGGCCCCGCAGATCCTGTCTTCCCCTATAGTCTTGCCTTCCCTGGAATGCCTCTAACTGCGGTCACACGGCATGCAATCTGGTGTCTGGCTTCTTACATTCAGAATGATGCTTTTGTCCTTCATCCGTGTTGCGGCAACTGCCAGCGGTTCATTCTTTTTATGCAATAACGACCCATTGTATGAATTTACAATAAATTATCCAGGGGTCCAAGCCTCCAGCCCCTCTTCCCTCAGACCCAGCAGTCTAGATCCCTAGACTGCCTCAGACCCAAGAGTTCTGACCCTCATCCCCACCTCCCTCAAACCAGGAGTCCAGGCCCTGGCCCTTCCTCCCTCAGACCCAGGAGTCCAGGCCCACAGCCCCTCCTCCTTCAGACCCAGGGGTCCAGACCCCCACCACCTCCTCCCTCAGACCTGGGGAATTCTGATCCCCGGACGCTTCTCCTTCAGAACTGGGAATCCAGTCCCTACCCCCTCCTCGGTCAGACCAGGAGTCCACGCCTTGATCTCCTTCCTCAAGGACCCCAGGGGTTTGGGAACCCCCAAGGTACTAAATCCTAGTTTCTAAGCACTGAAGTTCTCAAATTCTCTCATAATGTCTGTGAGGAAGGTACTACTGGTGAACACGCATTTTAGGTGGGAAACAGGCTGACATATCTGAAAGACACACAGAGGAGGACAGCCTGGAAGCGGTGGCAGAAACCGCAGCAGCAGGATCGTAACCCTCGTGTTACAGAAGAACCCCGCCGCGCCTGGTAGCTGAGCAAATTTGACTTCATTGGACCCGCGCACTGGCCCAGCCCCTCATGCCCCGCCCCTAGGCCACGGCCACGCCCACCGCCCCGGAAACTACCATTCCCAGCCGCAGCGGCGCCAGGGCCCATTCTCATAGGTCCCGCCTTGGAAGCCCCGCCCCTAGAAGCCCCGCTCCCGAGACGCCCCGCCTCTTCCCGGAAGCCTGAGTCCCAGACGGCCAGGCCTTCCCCACGTGGGTCGCGGGCTGAGCGGTCCCAGGGGCGATCCAGCGGCGGATCTGGGGGAGGGAGGCGGGGCTCCGCATCCGACCCCCGCTCCTACCCGGCATGAACCGCTACCTCCTGCCGCTCTCCGTGCTGGGCACGGTGGCGGGTGGCGCCGTGCTGCTCCGGTGAGTGCGCTCTGCTGGTGGGCCGCCGGCAGCCGCGAGGGGGGAAGGCTGGGGAGAGGTTGCTTGGTGGTCGCCGGCCTAGGACTCCTCCAGCTCACCCGACCAGCCCCGCCCCCAGACAGTGTTGGGGGGCAAACCTAGGTAGGCCCCCGTGGGCAGGTCACAGCCCAAGG
Organism: Panthera onca; assembly: GCF_046562875.1. NCBI lineage: Eukaryota > Metazoa > Chordata > Mammalia > Carnivora > Felidae > Panthera > Panthera onca. Next base: position 3,332,656 of record NC_138353.1, read on the forward strand.
TCACTCCGAGGAAGGGGGCGGATCCGGGCCCTCGTGAACCTGCTGGTCTAATTGCTTCCGTGCTTGTCATCGATTATTGAATCCGTCCTGCGGACACTTATTGAATGGTCTCCGTAGTCATGTGCTGGCCCTGGTGCAAGGAAAATGTGTGCCACCTTAAGCTCTCTTATCCGAAATCGGAGACGCAAACTGAATTGCCCAACACAGTGCATGACCAGATTGAACTGCATGGATTATATACTTGTCTCTCCTGGGCGAACCCACAGAAAACCCAGCGAACCCAGTATTCCATAGCAGCACTGCCTCGGAGAGCTTCCGATGCTGATGGAAGTGTTTTATATTTGTGCTGTTCGTTATGATAGATAGCACTTAAAGTATAGTTGCATCGTGCCTGTAATTAACAATATGGTGTTATATTGTACACTCAAGAACTTATTAAGAGGGTGTAAATCACGTTAAGTGTTCTTACCGCAATTAAAAAGAAAAGAATTAGTAATATATAATTCCTTTTTTTCAGAGAGAGGGAGAGAGAGGGGGTCGAAGTGAGCAAGGGGCAGAGAGAGAGAGGAGAGAGAAGCAGGGCTCACCCAAAGTGGGGCTCGTGTTCATCCCAAGAGGGCCTGGAGCCCATGCCATGCGGGCGGGGACTCAAACTCACAAACTATGAGATCATGATCTGAGCTGAAGTCAGACGCTTAATGATCAAGCCACCTAGATGCCCAGCAATATGTAATTTAAAAAAAAAAAAATTTGTTTATTTTTGAGAGGGAGAGGTGCAGGAGTAGGGGAGGGGCAGCGGGAAGGAGAGAGGACCCTAAGCAGGCTCCACGCTCAGCACAGAGCCAGTGGAGGGGCTTGATCTCAAGACCGTGAGATCAGGACCAGAGCCAAAATTGAGTCGGACGCTCAACTGACTGAGCCACCCAGGCGCCCCAGCAATATATCATTTTATTACAGTTACACAATACAAGAGATTGGCTGGGAGGCCTGAAAGTGATTGGAAAAGTATGGCTATTTATTCTTCATTATTTTTAAAAAGTTTATTTGTTTAAGTAATTGCTACACCCAACGTGGGGCTTGAATTCACGACCCCAAGATCAAGAGTCGCTTGCTTTTCCAACTGAGCCAGCCTGGCGCCCCTATTTTTTTTTTTTTTAATGTTTTTTAATCTTTATTTTTGAGAGACAGGGTGCGAGCAGGGGAGGGGCAGAGAGAGACGGAGACACAGAATCCGAAGCAGGCTCCAGGCTCTGAGCTGTCAGCACAGAGCCCGACGTGGGGCTCGAACCCACGAACCGTGAGAGCATGACCTGAGCCAAAGTCGGACGCTCAACCCATTGAGCCACCTGGGTGCCCCAGAGGTGCCCTTATTTTTAATTTAAATAAAAACTTAGCCCCAGGTGGCTGGTGGTTTCCGTCTTGTACAGCTCCCTTCTCTCATATGGAGATGGCATTGTTTGGCCAGTCCCCCACTGGTGACATTCAGTTTCCAGTATTTGGCTTCTGTGGGATATGGGTAAAGAATAAGGGTCCCCCTGCCCCCCAAAGATGGGCACGTCCTAATGCTCAGAGCCTGGGAATATGGTCCTTTACCTGTCAAAGGGGACTCTGCAGATGCCATTGAGTCAAGGACCTTGAGATGGGGGGGTTGTCCAGGTAGGTCCACCGCAATCACAATGGTCCTTCCGAGTCAGGGACTTGAAGACACTGTACGGCTGACTTTGGGGACAGGAGGGGCCAGGAGCCGGAGGGGCCAGGAGCCAGTGGGCACCTCTAGAAGCTGGAAGAGGCATGGACCGGCCTCTCCCCTAGAGCCTCTGGAAGGAACACAGCTCTGCCAACACCCTGCCCTTATCCCAGTGAGACCTGTTTCGGGCGCCTGCCTGCAGAGCCCTAGATCACGCCAGCAGAGTTTAAACCCCCTGAGCTTGTGGTGACTGGTTCCAGCGGCCACAGGAAACGAACACAGCGGGTCTTCATGAAGTACTGATTGTCGTAGAGGCTCCCCTACACCTGGCCCTGCTGAGCCCTTTCTTTACCTGTGACGTCACAGTGGCCCCCATGCAGTCACCAGATGTCCTTTCCGTCTTTCGGTTTGGGGAACACAAGCTCATGTCGGCACCTGCAGCAAAGGGTGCAGATGGACAGAACTGACGACGTGGCTTCTCGCTTTCAGAGACTATGTTGCCGGAGGGTCCTGTCCCAGCAAGGCCACCATTCTCGGGAAGACCGTCATTGTGACCGGCGCCAACACGGGCATCGGGAAGCAGACCGCCTTGGAGCTGGCCAAAAGAGGTGAGGCCCCAGCGGGCACCTGCTTTCCCTGCCCGAGGCTTGGGGTGTGAGGTCTGGTGCTGGAGGGTTTGCGTTCCTGGGGGACGCTAAGGCCATCTGGTTGTCCAGGTCCAAAGTCATGTCGGCTTAGGCCGGAAAGGTTCTCCTCTCTGAACACGGTGAGGGAGACTCTGGGTCTCCGAGGAGGCTGTGGACACCCAGCGGTTTCTGGTGTTGGCTTTTCTCTTGGTGCCGGCCTTGAGCTCCCTTACGGTAGTCGACTCCGTCCTGATGGCTGGCTTGGGGCCTGGGTCAGAGGCTGGGGGTGAGGATCTGGCTTCAGGCTCTTCCAGGCTTACTGGTCGGGCGTTTTGTAGGAGGCCCCTCGGTCTGGGTCCGGTCAGTTTTTCTCCTGGTCGGACTGGGGTCCTGGCGGACTTCCGGGAGGGAGGACTGCCCCGCTCAGCACGTGAAGGTCTCCTTCCAAGTTACAATCAGTGGACTTCCTGTCAGGTCAGGCACCGGAAAAGGAGGAGTCAGGGATTTGCGTCTGAGCTGCTGGAGGACCAGAGCCACCGCTGGTGGGGGCGGGAAGGCTGTGGCGGGGCAGGCTTGAGGGCTGCGGGAGATCGCAAACTTTCTGTGGGCTTGACGGGCTGGGGTGGCTGGGGAATGGGTCCTGGCGGGCCAGGCCGGAGTGGGGTCTACCCCTGTCCACCCCTGAGGTGAGAGCGGTGGGGGCCGTGATGGGCAGCCCCCCCCCCGGCCCTGGGGTTTCCCCAAGGAGGGGGCACGTGCCCCCCCCAGGAGAGGGTGGACACTCCCACCGTGGTCCCGAGGTCCCGAGGCAGCAGAGGATGAACGGATCCGCGTCCCATGAGTTCCCTTGTGGAGCGTGTGAGGGACAGCGGGGCCCAGGGGCGGGCGGGTAAGCCACACACATCCACGCGGTCCGCACCGTGGCTGCTTGTCCTTCTTCAATCCCTGGTTCTTGTCATTTTTCTAATTTTTTTTTTTATGGCCGTATTGAGATTTAATCCACGCAACACACAGGTTACCCACTTATCCTTTTTTTTTTTTTTTATCTTTATTTATTTTGAGAGGGAGTATGTGTGCACGCAGGGGAGGGGCAGAGAGAGATGGGGAGAGAGAGAATCCAGAGAAGGCTCTGAAGTGTCAGCATAGGGTCTGATGTGGGGGCTCAAACCCATGAACCGTGACGGGAGATCATCATCTGAGCTGAAGTCAAGAGTTGGACACTTAACCGACCGAGCCACTGAGGCGTCCCCCGAGGGGAGGATTTAAAAACTATTCTTTATCTCGGGTGCCTGGGTGGCTCAGTCGGTTGAGCGTCCGACTTTGGCTCAGGTCATGATCTTGAGGTTCGTGAGTTCAATCCCTGCGTCGGGCCCTGTGCTGACAGCTCGGGGCCCGCAGCCTGCTTAGGATTCTGTGTCTCCCTCTCTCTGCCCCTCCCCCACTCATGCTCTCTCTCTTTCAAAAATAAATAAACATAAAAAAAAAAAAAGATTAAAAAAAATATATTCTTGATCCTGTCCTGGGCTTCCAGGAGGCAACATCATTCTGGCCTGTCGGGACATGGAGAAGTGTGAAGCAGCAGCAAGGGACATTCGCAGGGAGACCCTTAATCACCACGTCAGCGCCCGGCACCTGGACTTGGCCTCCCTCAAGTCCATCCGAGAGTTCGCGGCGAAGATCACCGAAGGTAGGAGGGAGGACGCCGGCCTTGAGGGGCGCGGTGGGGTGGCCAGGCTTTGAGGAGTGAGTTAAACCAGCCAAGTCCTAGGGCTACCGTGGGGTGTTGGTAGACCGTGGCCCGTGTTTTCGGACAGGGGCAGACGTCTGCGGGCGAAGATGATACGCTTTTTATCTCTTCTGGCCATGTTAACGTATTTTACGTGTCAACCGTTTACGTAAATGGTTGGAAGAACTCAAAAGAGTGATCTTTCTGGATATGTGGACATTGTATGGAGGTCAGATATCAGTGCCTGTAAATAAAGTTTTATTGGCACACAGTCATGCCCGTTAGTTTACGTATCATCTGTGGCCGCGTTAGTCCCGCGACGGCGGAGTTCAGTAGAGACAGACGGTATGGCCTGCAGAGCCAAAAGTGTTCAGTCTGGTCCTTTACAGGAGAAGCTTGCCCTTCGGAAAACGAACTCCTTCGGCATCAGATCCCCCAGACGCAGAGGCCCGGATGAGGTTGGAAGTACCGGGGGATGAGGGATGAGTTAGCCTGGTGAAGGGCAATGGTGCCGACTCTCCACGGGTTCCTGAGGCTCCCTGGCTCTCTGGGGTGGCGGGTGACGCCCGGGACGCAGCGAGGAGTCGGATCCAGGCTCTGCGCGGGGTCCTGTGTGGGGCCACGGCCGCGACGATGGGCACAGCACAGGGTACCCGGCCCTCACGCTCTCTTTGCTGGGTGTTTCTGCACATCCGGGGACTAGGCTGACATTTTTCTGCACCGCATCACACTCGTGACTCTCTCGTCTTGCTTCCCACCCGATGTCCTCAGAACTGGTTTACGTCCTTATGTTTGGGAACAGGAATGACATTTACGGGAGGAAACGTTCAGAAAGTACAAACGGGGATACAGCCAACCATCTCCCTGCCGCTAGCTCCCAGACACCTTCTTCCTCAGACGTATTCGGTGCACCCCTTCTTGGGTGTCCTTCTGGAGACTGTGTTTTTTTTTTTTTTTTTTTTTTTTTTTTTTTTTTTTTAATTTTTAATGTTTATTTTTGAGAGAGGGAGACACAGAATCCGAGGCAGGCTCCAGGCTCCAAGCTGTCAGCACAGTGCCGGATGTGGGGCTCGAACCCACAAACCATGAGACCATGATCTGAGCCGAAGTCGGACGCTCGACCCACTGAGCCACCCAGGCGCCCCTGTTAGTGCGTTTCTGAAGCAAGCAGATATATATACCTGCCCTGGGCCTTTTTGATATAATCGGAGCATGTCATACATGTGGTGCTTTTTCTCCCCTGTTCTACCCAGCAGGTTTTAGTGTTTTCCCTTTTTAGAGGGGGAAATGAATCAGAGCAAAGCTGTGTGCCTTGGCCAGGGTAGAGCCAGGGGATTTGAACCTTCATCTGATGGTTCCAGGTAGTTCTGTGCTACCCCCTCCACCATCAGATAAAGAACGAAATAGAGGTTCTGTTTAAAAGGTGCTGGATAACTAGTCTGTTGTTTCTACTGAACCTAAAAACCACTTTGAGAGTGTTGTGGGTTCCACTGTGTCCCCTCAAAAGAAGATGTGTTGGGATCACAGCCCCCAGGACCTCAGACTGTGACCTTATTTGGAGACAGGGTCTGTACGGAGGTATCCAAGTGAAAGTGAGGGCAGCAGGGTAGACCCTACTCTGGTATGACTGGAGTCCTCGTGGAGAGGGAGGTGAGGACAACAGACAGATGCCGAGGGAAGAGACAGAAGGCGGACAGTTGTTTACGGGCTGGGAAGAGAGCCAGGAACAGATTGTCCCTCACGGTCCTCAAAAGGAGACAATCCTGAGACCCGCTGATCCCGGACTCCCCGCCTCCAGAGCTGGGACGCAGTATGTTTCCGTGGCCCGTTGTTACGCGGCCCTAGCTGACTGATACAGGGAGGAGGGTGCTGTTATTCGTCCCATTTTACAGACAAGGAAACAGGCCCAGGAAGGGACGGCCGCTTGTGCCTGTGGAGAGGCAGGGCTGGGAATCGGCTGCCTGCTGAGCTGGGATTCCCACGAGTAACCCCCCCCTCCAGTTTCAGGCCCCGAGGCCCCTGCAGATGTGGCCTCTTCCCTTTTCAGAAAACGTCTCTGAGCTGCAGGTGGGGCGTGTCTGTTTTCAGAATATAGCAAACTGGTTTGAGGCCGCAGTTTCTTCACGGTTGTGGAGGCCAGAAGTCCAGGATCGAGGTGTCAGCAGGGCGGCACTGTTCTTGAGACAGGACAGTCCCTCCTGCGTCTTCCAGATTCTGGGGGTGGCCCTCGGTCCTCGCAGGCGCATCGCTCAGTTTCTGCCTCCGTCCCCACAGCACATTCCCCCCGCGGGTTGCTGTCTGAGTCCTGTTGGTTTAGGGCACCAAGATGACCTTATCTTAACTGGATAACTTTTGCAAAGACTCTTTGCAAAATCAGGCTGTGTTCCCAGACTCCGGCTGGGCGTGAATGTCTGGGGGACAGTGGTCAGCCCAGGGCAGGGGGTGCTGTCCCCCCAGCTGCGCTCGTGCTTCACGCAGGCGTGGGACTGACGCGTTTGCCCTCACCCCTGTCCTCCAGAGAAAGAGCGCGTGCACATCCTGATCAACAACGCGGCTGTGATGCGGTGCCCCCACTGGACCACCGAGGACGGCTTCGAGATGCAGTTTGGCGTTAATCACCTGGGTGAGGCCTCAGGCTGCGGGCTCCGTGGGGTCCACGTCGGCCTGGGATGTGAATGGGATCCTCTGTGGGTCCTCCTCACTCTCAAGGGCAGCTGGGCGGCCGCTTATGGGGTTACCAGCAGCTCAGGGAGTTGCCTGCTGACAGCCGGGTGCTCTGCCAGTCCTTCAGATCCATCATCCGTCTCGGCCTTTTGACCCCTTGTCTGTCCTCCAGTCTGTCTGTCCTTCAGTTACTCTGTCCACCTGTTGTCACCCTGAATGCAACAGGGGTTCCCTTAGCAAGGGTGAGGAGGAACTAGGTACTGGGCAGGTGCCAGTCACTGGATTAGGGCCCACCCTCATGACCTCATTTTCACTTGATTGCCTCTGCGAAGACCCCTCTCTCCAAATAAGACCACATGCCGAGGTCTTGGAGGGTCATAACTCACGTAACTATCACTCGGTGTCCTATTGGCTGGGGCCCAGTCACATGACCGATGCTGGTGCAAGGAAGTCTGGGAAATGTAGTCCTTCACCGGGCAGCCCTGGGCCGGGCTGAAAATTCTGTTGCTGAAGGAGAAATGGAGGAAGGATTTGGGGAGATGGAAGGCGGTCCGTCCACCAACCGACCTCATAGGATTCGTGCAGAGCTTGATGTTGGGCTGGATCTTTCTTTCCTGCGGGGCCGCCCTGCTCACTATAGGACATTTATTTAGGAGCGTGCCTGGCTGGCCTCCACCCACCCGATGGCCAGAGCACCTCTCTCTGCAGTTGTGACGACCACAACCTCTAGGTGTTGCCAGAGGTCCCCTGGGGGATGGATCTGGCCCCTGTCCAGAGCCACGGGTTCCTGGGAGGGTCACACAAGGTAATGTTTTCAGTATGGTCCTATGTGCCAGGTAAGAATTCAGGGAAAATTGCCTTTTTGTTGTCCTGCATCCAGGTCACTTTCTCTTGACGAACTTGCTGCTGGACACACTGAAAGCCTCGGCCCCTTCGCGGATCATCAACCTCTCGTCCTTGGCCCACGTCGCAGGTCACATGGACTTTGATGACTTGAACTGGGAGAAGAGGACGTACGACACTAAAGCGGCTTATTGCCAGAGCAAGCTGGCCGTCGTCCTGTTTACCAAGGAGCTGAGCCGGCGGCTGCAGGGTACGTGTGTGGCGAGCCTCGCCGGCCTCTCTCTTCCTCTAGCTCTGCGCCTGGAACAGTCCTCCTGTGATGCTGGGCCCATGGGAGGTCAAGCACGGGTCTCAGAACAGAGTAGGTGGAGGCGGGACACGCACGGCACCATGTTCACCGGTGCCCGAAGCAGACGTCACTGGTCCGTCGTGGCATTCTCCCCGGCTCCTCCTGCACCGGCACCTAAGCCTTTGGTGCTCTGGGCTAGCGGTCCTCAACCGTGGGTGAGTCGGCACCCCTGGAGACATTCGGCAGTATCTGAAGACCGTTGGGGCAGTGGAGGTGGGGGGAGCGTTGCTGCTGGCATGCAGCCGCCCAGCCTGCCACGGACAGGATGAAGAACGATCTGACCTCAGCGTCCAGGGGGCCGAAGTCGGAAGGTCCGCCCTGTGCCCTTGCTTCTCAGAGAGCATTTGTGGACCAGCCACGTCCATTCAGCCAGGAGCTGGCTGTAACTAGCCTCTCAGGCCCCACCCCGAGCCACCGCCTCAGATTTCTCAGGGGTTGGGGGTGGGGGTGGGGGTGGAGCCCGGCAGCTGGGGGCTCTCAGGCCCTCCGGGGGATTTTCACGTACGTTCAGGTTCGGGAGGCCCTGTTCTAGGCAGTTACGTGACAGAGCTGCTTTGCAAGATGAAACCACTTGCTGTGGAAGTTTCCGAGCAAGGGGGGGTGATGTGGATTCAAGGGGAGGACGCGGAATGGGATGGCCCTGGAGCCGAGGGCGGGCGGCATCAGCCTTCCAGGTGGGGCGTGAACCTGGTGTCTGCTCACCCCCTCGTCCCTCTCCTTCCCTCTCCCGTCAGGCACGGGTGTGACTGTCAACGCTCTGCACCCCGGCGTGGCCAGGACGGAGCTGGGCAGACACACGGGCATGCACAGCTCTGCCTTCTCCAGCTTCACGCTCGGTAAGCCCCCTCCTGGCCTGCGGGCCCTTAGCCGAACCCCTGCCCGCCCCGCCTGGGGCCCAGCTCCCTTCAGCGTATCAGTCAGACCCTGCAGAGAAACAGAATAAGATATATGCAGATGCTCGGAGAGACCTGTCTTGAGGGATCGGCTCGTGCATTTACGGAGGCTGAGAAGTCCCCGTGATCTGCCCTCTGTCTGCTGGAGGCCCAGGAGAGGTGGTGGTGTATGCCGGTCCAAACCCAGAGGCCTGTCAACCAGGGGAGCCCTGGTGTCAGTCCCAGCCCGAAGGCCAGGGGCCCTGGTGTCTGAGGGCAGGAGACGGATGTCCCAGCTCAAGCAGAGAGAGGGCAGAATTGGCTCTTCCTCCAGCTTTTTGTTCCGTTTGCACCTTCAACTAATTGCACGGTGCCCACCCACCTTGGTGAAGGGTGATCTCTTTACTCCTTCAGAGAGTATCTCATGCTCAGAGACTCTCTCCGGGGCTTGGCTCTGCCCCCTCCCTCGTATCTTCCGGGGTACTGAGAACGAGTTACTGGTACATGTGGATCCAGCCTGCCATCCTTGGAAATAGCCCCAGGAAACAGGCCAGATCCTGCTCGATGAGAAAACCGGGTCTCAGAGAAGGAGACCATGGAGCGGACTCCTGGTTGTGCCTGGGGTGGCTCAGCTTCACCCCAAATGAGCTTTGCCACCCAGGGAGGCATCCTCCCCTCCCGGAGCCTGTTTCCTTAACGACAAAGCGAGGGCCATAACAGCACGCTCCTCACGGTCGTGAGGATGAGATGGCCCTTAAAAGAACCGGCAGAGGGTCTGACCCAGCTTTAGGCTGAATAATTAGAACTTTAGAGCTAGTCCTGAAAAACATTTCGTGGGTGGGTGCCGGATATCAAGGATTCTAAGTTGAGGCTGGCGCTGGAGACATTTCATAAATAAAAGTTATTTTAAGCAAGAGGAGGTAGGGTAAGGACTCAGAGCTCAAGGAGAGGAGGGAGAGCTCCCGTGTTCTTGGGGAAAGCTGGAGAGGCTTGCTGGGGGAGGCAGCTTTGGGGCTGGTCTCTGGCCCAAAGGTGGCTGGGCAGTGCCGGGGAAGGGAACCCCTGGTGGAGGGAACCTCGGAGGCAAAGGCCTGGAGGTGGGCCGTGTGGGCCTGCGGTCCGACTTTTGGCCTCTGTGGGCCCTGGGCATCGTGGTGGAGGCGTTGGGCTGTTTGTGTCCTCCTCCCAGAACGTGTGTGGACTAATTGCCCTGTGGGCTCCTTGCAGGGCCCATCTTCTGGCTGCTGGTCAAGAGCCCCCAGCTGGCAGCGCAGCCCAGCACATACCTGGCCGTGGCAGAGGAACTGGAGGGCATTTCTGGAAAGTACTTTGATGGATTCAAAGAGAAGCCTCCAGCCCCTGAAGCTGAGGATGAGGAGGTAGCCCAGAGGCTTTGGGCTGAAAGTGCTCGCCTGGTGGGCTTGGAGCTGTCTGCTGGTTCCTCTCCTCAGTGAGGGGACAGCCCCTCCCAGAATAACCTTTGGGAGCAGGTGTCAAAAGCACGCGGGAGGCTGAATCACCTTGGATGCAGCAGCCAGACCAAGGCTGGCTGCTCTGTCTGCAGCACCCTCTAGGTGGCAGTGTTTGCCAAGGAATTCTGGCTGCCACGCCTACGTCACCCTCTAGGTGGCAGTGTTGGCCAAGGAATGTTGACTGCCATGCCCACGTCACCGTCTAGGTGGTAGTGTGGACCCCACAGGTCCAAGACCCACCAGTGCTGGCACTCGTGCCCACGGCACCCTCTAGGTGGCAGTGTTGGCCGTGTGAGCCTCAAGACCAAGGTTGTCGTGCGCGCAGCGCCCCCTAGATGGCAGTATTGCTCAAGGACCAATGGCCGGTACGTCCACACCATCCGGTAGGGATCCCTCGTGGCTCTTGCCTCCTCTCAGGCACAGTGGACCCGGCTGCAGGTGCACACCTGGCCCATCGGCCGGCAGGGGCACGGGGCCATCAGACACCTGCCTTGTGCATGTCACTGGGAACTGCTGAGGGAGGAATCCGCTCCCTCTGCAGTCGCCGCGGCAGGAGAGCCAATGACGGCCACGGTGCCGAACTGTACACCCCTGGGAAAGCTGTCAGCCGGACAGGATCAAGTTCATGGTTCCCTGCGGGACCGTGCCCACCCGCAGTCGCCTGTCCGAGCCTCGGTTTCTCCCACCGTAGAATGTGCAGAATAACTTGACTACCTCCTAGGATGGTATGGTGGTGGGTGAGTTATCGTCCGGCGTGGTGAGTGGCAGCTGTGTGTTCCTTGCTGGCACCAAAAAGCTCGGTAATCAAGATACGAATACCTTAACGTTAAAAAAATGTGACATTTGAGGTACGTGGGGAGCCCAGGGATGCCGTTCCCCGTCCACAGAACAGCGAATGATCGTGCCCCCGATGCCAGCGATGCCGAGGGAGGGAGTGGAAAGGCATTAAAGACGGCCCAAAGCCTTAGAAGTACAGTTAGTTTTCTTTCTGTTACCACATCAGACCACAACAGCCGAAGGGTACGTTTGGGATGAACGGACTCCGGTTGGCACCTTCCAGCACGGACCCCAACGATCCCCACCTCCCCCTGTTCATGTCCTTCTTACCCTCTGAGAGAGGGCTGGACCTAGCTACTCACTTCCAGCAAAAACAATGCAGCCAAGCTGACGGAACAGCCGGTTCTGTGGTCAGGCTACTGATCGGCATCTGTCGTGCTGGCCCTCGCCCTGCCTCGCCGAGAGGAGCTGTGAGCTGTCCTGTGCAGACATCCCAGGGGCCGGGATGGCCAGAGAGGAGCTGAGGCCTCAGTGCAGCAATCCAGGGGCAGGTGTGAACACCAGGAGGTGGGAATCATGTTGGGGGGGGGGGGGCGGTTACCCTAAGAGCCTGTCCACCACAGGGATACACCCCCCCCCCCCACATACATACATATGTGTGCGTGTATCCTCATAAAATCTGTGTATTTCTCCCTGTGGGATCAGGGAAAATACTTCTTTTTTTTATTTTTAAGAAATTTACATCCTGGGCCCCTGGGTGGCTCAGGTGGTTAAGCATCCGACTTCGGCTCAGGTCATGATCTCACGGTTCGTGAATTCAAGCCCCACGTCTGGTTCTGTGCTGACAGCTCAGAGCCTGGAACCTGCTTCGGATTCTGTGCCTCCTCCTCTCTCTACCCCTTTCCCGCTCACACTCTGTCTCTCTCTCTCTCTCAAAAATAAATAAACATTAAAAAAAATTTAACATCCAAGTTAGTTGACATACAGTGTAATGATTTTCAGGAATAGAATTTAGTGATTCATCACTTACATATAACACCCAGTGCTCATCCCAACCAGTGGTCTTAATGCCCCCTTGCACATTCAGCCCATCCCCCCCCTTCCCCAACACCCCTCCAGCAACCCTCAGTTTGTTCTCGGTATTTAAGAGTCCCTTCTGGTGTGTCTCAGGGAAAGTACTTCTGGTAGTCCGGTAGTCTGAGCGTAACCTCAAAACCTCCGGTTCTCCAAATATATGTGTAGGATTTGCCCGGAGGTGATGGTATTCGCTAACATAACCACAGTACAATGACCAAAATCCAGAAAATAATACTGACGATGCTAGGATCTCACATCTAATCTACAGACGTTGAAGTTTTATCAATGGTAATGTCCTTTACAGCGCAAAAGAAAACCACCGAAATTCTTTTCTGACCCAGTAGCCAATCCAGAATCACACGTTACATCACTTGTCCTGTCTCCTTAATCCGCTTTAAGCTGAACCGTCTTCCTCTTTCATGAGTGGGACGCTTCTGAAGAGTCCTGGCCAGGTATGTTATAGAAGGTGCTTCAGTTTGGGTTTGTCTGTGACTTCTCTGTGAGTAGATCATGGGTGAAGCAGCCTCCGGGGGGGGGGGGGGGCGGGGGGGGCAGAGCCCCACAGGGCAAAGGGCACGGAGCCGTGCTATCTGGGGACGTCACTCCCTGCGCCTCCACCCGCTCGGCAACGTCACTCCCTGCGCCTCCACCCGCTCGGCAACGTCACTCCCTGCGCCTCCACCCGCTCGGCAACGTCACTCCCTGCGCCTCCACCCGCTCGGCAACGTCACTCCCTGCGCCTCCACCCACTCGGCAAGCGGAAGCTCCTGCACAGACTTCCTGGCTCCCTGCTGCCCAGTTTGGGTGGGTTTCTCAATCGTGGTGCCTTATCTCTGTGTATCTGGGCAGCAGGCACGTGGAGGTGATTCGAGCAAGACCAACCAGACCCTCTCCCTGAATCTGGATCTCGAGGGGGCTGACACCAGGACCGATAAGGTTTGTCCCAAAGAGGTCTGTCGGCTCCTGGCCCCTGCACCCTGGCTCCTATCTGTACCAGCTTCGTACGGCTGCTCTGACAAACGAGCCCAGACTGGGTGGTTCACGCTCCAGAGTTCTGGAGATCAGAAGTCCAGAACGGGTCTCTGGGCTAAGGTCAAAATGTCACCAGGGCTGCATTCCTTCCGGAGGCTCAAGGGGAGGATCTGCTTCCTGCCTTTTCCCGCTTCTAGGGGCCCCCACATTCCTCGCCTCGTGGCCCTTCCTCCGCCTTCAGGGCCAGCAATGACAGGCCAAGTCCTCACACGGCCATCTTTCTGGCTCTCCCTCTCCCCCGCTTTTAGGAACTTGGTGAGGCTATTCGGCCTGCCCAGTGATCCGGGACCACCTCTCTCCTTTACACCGGCTCAAGAGCAACAATTCCATCTGCCCCCTCGATGCCCCTTTGCCACGTAAAGTAACAGGTTCTCGGGATTTGGGGCAGCCACCGTTCTCCCTGGCGCCCCATCCTCTCCAAAACCCGCTTCCTCGGCCTTTCCCAGGACCATGAGCTTCCCTGACACTTCCCATCAAGTCCTCCTGTTTCTATTAAAGCAAAATTGGCATCATCAGTGTTGCAAGGAAGTCAAGTGAAACGAGCACATGTTACCACTAACTCCCCACTACTGCCTCTTTAAAAACAAAACAAAAAACAAAACCCCAACAACCCGGGGAGGCACCCACCTGGCTTGGTTGGAAGAGTGTGAGGCTCCTGATCTTGGGGTTGTGAATTTGAGCCCCACTTTGGGCGTAGAGTTTACTTAAAACCAACCGACCAACCAGCCAACGAACCCTGGAGTGTCTTAGCAAGAAGAGTTGGAATCCAGTCTGATGCAGAAGCCCACATTCGTGGCAGGGGGCTACAGGCCTAAATGGAAGGAGCGTGAAGGCCAGCCCACTGGGGTGGCCGCTCCCACAAGAACCTAGCTCTTACGGAGACAAGTCCAACTCGGCCTGGGGTTGATTCTAGCCACAGAGCCTCACAAGCAACATCCGCTTCCTTTCCGGAACTGAGAAACCACAAGGACCGTGGGCGTTGACTCACGAATAACGTAACCCCCGCTACTCTCCTGAAAGCTTTGAGGTGATTCATAACTCTAAACATAGCCCCCAGATAGATGAAAGATGATCAAAACTGGCCTAGAAAAACTTCAAACCCACACAAGTCCACAGAGAGGATGGTGGCAACGTAATAAGCAGACTGAAGAGCGAATCATGAGGGTAATGCTTTGGGGATGTTTTTTTTTGTTTTGTTTGTTGTTTTAAAGAAACCCACGACCATGTCAGACCCTTCAGACTGCTGTTTGGGCTTTGGGGATTCGGCCAGGCTCTGTGGGCCGCCCATGCCTGCTATGAGAGCAGACAAGCAGCATGTGAGCTGGGCTGATATTCACCCCAGTCACAAGCAAGAAGGGACACTATTTCATAGCAGCACAAGTCCAGAAGTAAGGCAGGCTTTGGGCTCAGTGATGCAGCCAAGCTTCCTTCTGCCTATCTGACCATTTGACAAAGTCAACCTCATCCCGAGGCTGGACCTCTAGCCCGTCAAAGCGTGAACCCCTGAACGATCTGTCCAAATCTGAGCTAATTTGGAAAAAGTTACGTTGCCGACAAAATGAAGGATCCCGAGATCGCTCTAGATTATCTGGGGGGCGGAGAGCCCTAAATCCAGCGACAGGTATCCTTACAAGAGATGGAAGGGGAGGGGACATAGAGCAGAGAGGAGGAGGCCGTGAGCAGACAGGGCGGTGAGTGGAACCATCAGCCTCAAACCAGGGAGTGGGGGGACCCCAGAAGCTGCCACAGGAGACACAGGACAGACGCCCCTCGAGGCTCTGAAGGTTGTGTGGCCCTCCTGACACCTTCATTTTGGACTTCTGGATGTTATTTTAAGCCACCGAGTTGAGATTAATTTAAAACGACAGCCAGAGGACACTAGTTCAGTGTCTTTGGGGTCACAAGACACCCATTTGGACCACTTCTTTCTCGTGTTCTGTTCGGTGGCACAGAATGGAGAGCTTCTCTTTGTCTAATGGGTTCATCTCTGCTTATGTGCTCATCTCAAAACCCTTAAAACCCCTCCTTCCCCCAGGGAATGCCAAGAAAGTAATGGACGAAAAGCAGGCTTCCCGACACCAGCGCTGTTAACATTTGGGGCTGGATAATTCTTGGCTGTGGGGCAGGGGGCGCCTGGGGCCTGGCACTGTGGGATGTTGAGCAGCATCCCTGGTCTCTACCCACCAGGATGCCTGTGGTACCCTGCCGCCCCTGCCGGTGTGACCACCCAAACAGCCAGATGTCCCCTGGAGGGAAGTCACCTTCAGTCGAGAACCCCTCGTGCAGACCCGTGCGGACCCCTTTCTGGGCTGTGAGCGGAAGGAGCCGCCGGCGGATGACCACGACCGTGGATCTAAGCACCAGCCTCGCACATCACAGCCACTTGCTGTCACCTGTGCTATTGGGAGGGCGTGTGGGTGAAAGGCAGGCACCAGGGGACTCGGTGGTTTTAGAACTTGACGGACCCTCATGGAAACCACTCACAAGGCAAGGAGCGGTCTGTCCTGATGGCGACGTGAACCGTAGGAACAGAGTGACCGCTCCGGCAATTTCCCGTTGAAGACGTGCCACGAAACCCAGAGTCCTCTAGAGCAGTTGGAAGAGGGTGACACCGCTGAAA
Source organism: Panthera onca (assembly GCF_046562875.1). NCBI lineage: Eukaryota > Metazoa > Chordata > Mammalia > Carnivora > Felidae > Panthera > Panthera onca. The sequence continues at coordinate 3,348,401 of NC_138353.1, forward strand.
TCAGGCCAGGGTCTCAGACTGACGGTGCAGGGCTTCAAAGGAGGCAAAATACGCAGCCTTGGGACCCTCTGGGATCTGGGATTCAGTCATTTCTGGGGACAAACCTGAAAATCTGGAGCCCCAAATTCCCCTGAGATGCCCTGGGAAGGAGACACCAGCACCTGTCGATCGGCGGTCACAGTTCCTTCTTACGCAGGTGTCTCCCGAGATGATGCTCGTTCCCCTCAAGACTTGGGTCTCCCGTCTTTCCTGGACTGTGGCAGATCCCAGCTCACGATGGATGGATGGTACATGTAAGAAGTTGGGGAGAGTCTGTGGACATCAGGGTCAGTCACCTGCGATGAAGATTTTTATCTAGTATTTTAGGCTTTCTGGGTAGCTGGAGACTATGGCAATTGCATAAGTATGGATGGGTCTCCCCGATGACGGCCAAAGACAGTGGAGGTCAGTATTAATACCCCCGTTTTGAGGACTGGAAGGTGGTCAACTAGGAGAATGTCCTTGTTTGCAGGAAATACAGTCAGTATTTGGGTGAGTTGAATCAGGTCTGTAACATAGTTTCAGATGGTTCAGCAAACAAATTTTTTCTTTGTATTGTATTTATAAACTCTTACGTAGGGGCGGCTGGGTGGCTCAGTCAGTTGTGTCTGACTTTGGCTCAGGTCATAATCTCACGGTTCGTGGGTTCGAGCCCCGCGTCGGGCTCTGTGCTGACAGCTCGGAGCCTGGAGCCTGCTTTGGATTCTGTGTCTCCGTGTCTCTCTGCCCCTCCCCTGCTTGTGTTCTGTCTCCCTCTCAAAAATAAATATTTTTTTAAAAATTAAAAAAAATAACTTAAAAAAAAACCTCTTCCGTGAGTTTGTTTCAAAATAAGTGGAAAAAATGAAAATGCAGAATGACAAAACAGCCAAACCACATCTTAGCATGAGAACAGAAGAGAATGCATACACTTTAAAACAATGCCAAGTAAAAGCAAGAGGGAAAACCTCACCAATTTCCAGTGAGCAAGCTCTCATGCTCTCTGGTTTCATACTTTCTCTATTTGAACAATGTGAATGTATTCCTAGAATAAAATTAAGTTCAATAAATAAAAGGAAAATAATGCATACCCATGGCGGGATCCTGTCATGTACTTTTTGCATTTTCTCCTTTCATTTAGCAAGAAATAGACCTTGAAGATCTTTATCACTACACAAAGATCTATCACATTCTTTAAAAAAAAAAAATACCTGCACATAATCTCATCACCTGGCTGTATCACGAGGATGCCACAAAGACAGTGAGGAAAACCGTGCAAAAGACAGAGGCAGGTGCTTATTGGCAGGCCCCAAATTGGGCGAAAACCACCGCTTGAAAGAGAAAGTTGTGCAAACAGTAAAAAAGCATTCAGACAGGTCAGGGCACTGACCTCAGGGCACCAACTGTAGTCTGTGAGCGGTAAAAGCAGAGAGAGGCAGCTTTTGGACATAGCATGTCGAAGGGGAAAAGGAGAAAGAGGGGGATCTCAGGGCTTTTCAAGAAGAAAGGGGAAAAACAAATCAAGGATATCACGTTTCTCCCCCTTCTCCGCCTCCCAGCGCGAGCCAGCTAGTAAAAAGCTGCACTTTACTACACTGACAGCAGAGAGCGCGCTTGTACTAAAAATCTTTCCAGAAGCAACCAAGAGCATTAGTTAGGCATAGGCTTAACAGGAGCCGTGCAAATCATCCCAGAGAGCCAGCCCTGTTTACAGAAACACACAGGCGCAGACATGTATCAGACACAGCCACCAAAATAAGCCAGGAAACAAGAACCCAAAAACTCAGTTGATACGCACCTAAGAACTGCCCCACTGTTGCACCACCTGTTTCACAGGTTTACAACAGCCCAAGGGTGGAAGCAATCCGGCGTCCATCAAGAGATGAAGGGATAAAGGGAACGTGGTTGCTCTGTCCACTGGAATGGTATTCAGCCTTAAAAAGGAAGGCAGCACTAACACCTGCTATAACACGGATGAACCTTGAAAACACTATGCTAAGAAGCCAGTCACAAAGACAAACGCTGCGTGGTTTCACGTACATGTGTTTCTAAAGAAGCCGGGTTCATAGAGATAGAAAAGAGCATGGTGCTTACCAGCGGCAGAGGGGTGAAGGTCTGGAGATTGCGTGGTGGGACCGGAGCAGTAGCCATTAATCCCTCCAGGGGGAAGTGTGTGCTGGGACGGGAGCAGTAGACATTAACCTCTCCAGGCCGAACTTCGGAGCCAGCAGGGAGCTTCCGGGGGAGGCGCGGAGGCTGCTGGTCTGGCACGAAATTGGGAGCATAACCTCGGGATGCCTGGGATATCTGACCTCGTGAAGGCAATTATAACTGATTACAATCAAGAGCTTAAGTCTCCCTGCTGAAAATACGGGGAGAAATGTCTGTCCTGTTTCTTAGAGCATTTCTTTAGAAAACTTGTATGTTTGGGGGCACCTGGGTGGCTCAGTCGGTTCAGCATCTGACTCTTGGTTTCTGCGGGTTCGAGCCCTGAGTCGGGCTCTGTTCTGACAGTGTGGAGCTTGCTCGGGTTTCTCTCTCTCTCTCTCTCTCTCTCTCTCTCTCTCTCTCTCGTCTCTCCCTCCCTCTCTCTCTACCCCTGCCCCGCTCACTCGCGCACGTGCACTCTCTCTTTCTCTCCCTCCCTCTCCCTCTGGCCCTCCTGGGATTCTCTTTCTGGTGGCCTTTCCAGGATTCTCCTTCTCTCTCTACCCCTTGCTCACTTGGGCCCTCTCTCTCTCTCAAAAAAAAATTATATTTCGCCAACATTATGGAGCCAGTACTTGGCTTAGTTCCCTTGAGGGAACATAAGGGTTTTGTATTCCCCCTTCACAATTTTACTGTATCAGGTGTAGGAAATTTCAATCTCCCCTCTCTTTGCTCTTTTTCTCTCTGTTTCTCTCTCATACCCAAGCTGTCCTCAATTTTTGTGCCTCCATACTGACCTTCAACTCCCATCCCTAATGTGGAGGGAGGGCACAAAGCTGTGACCATGTTTAGGGGCAGTCTTTCCATTAATTGTCCCCATACCTCACACCATTAGGGACCTCTGAAGAGCAGAATCTCCCTGACGATATCTCTTCAATATACAGATACAGGGGTTCCCCGGGTGGCTCAGCTGGTTAAGCGCCTGACTTCAGCTCAGGTCATGATCTCACAGTTCATGAGGTCAAGCCTCATGTCGGGCTCTTAACTGCTTAACTGACTGAGCCACCCAGGCACCCCCCAAATTACATTTTTTTTTAAAAAAAGTAGGCTCTAATACCCAACATGGGGCTTGAACTCACAACCCCAAGATCAAGAGCCACATGCTGTACCAACTGAGCCAGCCAGGTGCTCCACGAAAGTACATCTTTCAATAGTGTGTATCCATTTCCTCATTTCTAAAAGATGGATAATAACAGAACCTTCAGATTTATGCTACAGAGGACCCAATAAGAAAGGAAGAAATCTGCCCTGGAACTGAAATCATGCTTAAAGATTGACTATTAAAATATTTTTAGGACTTCTACTTCTTGATGAAGTAGCCATCACCTATCTTGCCTGTTCATCAAAAAAAAAAAAAAAATAGGGAAGGTGAATAAATATACAAAATAACTCTGAGATATTGCTGTACAGGACTAATACTAACACGCGATACAGGACTGTGGTATCCAAAAGACTGAAACAAACAAGTCTAGCCACATGATTGCTGATGCATTGTGCCTAGAAGTATCCTCTGGACATCTACCCAGGGAGTACAAACCCAAGCAGAACACAACAATTTCAACAAGACGTAGATGTGGGAATTCAGGAAGCTGGGTTCATGCCCTCTACAAATTCAGAGTAGGATAGGCGACTATAGGGAGCCATGCAGAAAAGAGCTCCAGAATTGCAGAAATCATGACGGGAGCTTTGTGAAATTTATGAAATATATATGCCCAGGGATGCAAGAAACTCTGTAAACCTTATCCAAGACAAACACAAAGAAAACCACACGATACTAGAAATGGATATTAGAGAGTGATAACGGATCCCTACTTTCCTAGCCATCCCAAGAAAATTGAAACTGTCAATTCACCTAAATTGAGATAATTGGACCAAGGGATGGGTATTGTTTTTCAGAATTTTTTTTTAAAAATCAGGACATAAGGGGGTGCCTGGGTGGCTCAGTCGGTTGAGCGTCCGACTTCAGCTCAGGTCACGATCTCGTGGTCCGTGAGTTCGAGCCCCGCGTCGGGCTCTAGGCTGATGGCTCAGAGCCTGGAGCCTGCTTCCGATTCTGTGTCTCCCTCTCTCTCTGCCCCTCCCCCGTTCATGCTTTGTCTCTCTCTGTCTCAAAAATAAATAAACGTTAAAAAAAAAATCAGGACATAAGTTTTGGAATTCAATAATTCTGGGAAAATTTTCTTTCTCCATTTATGTTGAGTCTTTCCATGTCTGCTATTACTATAGAGCGTATGTATTTTACAAAAGAATTGGTCTTACTTCTCTAAAGAAGACACCCGGATGGCCAACAGGCACATGAAAAGATGCTCAACGTCGCTCCTCATCAGGGAAATACAAATCAAAACCACACTCAGATATCACCTCACACCAGTCAGAGTGGCCAAAATGAACAAAACAGGAGACTATAGATGCTGGAGAGGATGTGGAGAAATGGGAACCTTCTTGCACTGTTAGTGGGAATGCAAACTGGTGCAGCCACTCTGGAAAACAGTGTGGAGGTTCCTCAAAAAATTAAAAATAGACCTACCCTATGACCCAGCAGTAGCACTGCTAGGAATTTACCCAAGGGATACAGGAGTACTGATGCATAGGGGCACTTGTACCCCAATGTTTCTAGCAGCACTCTCAACAATAGCCAAATTATGGAAAGAGCCTAAATGTCCATCAACTGATGAATGGATAAAGAAATTGTGGTTTATATACACAATGGAATCCTACTTGGCAGGAGAAAGAATGAAATCTGGCCTTTTGTAGCAACATGGATGGAACTGGAGGGTATTATGCTAAGTGAAATAAGTCAGGCAGAGAAAGACAGATACCATATGTTTTCACTCTTATGTGGATCCTCAGAGACTTAACAGAAGACCATGGGGAAGGGGAAGGAAAAAAAAAAGTTAGAGATGGAGGGAGCCAAACCATAAGAGACTCTTAAAAACTGAGAACAAACTGAGGGTTGATGGGGGTGGGAGGGAGGGGAGGGTGGGGGATGGGCATTGAGGAGGGCACCTGTTGGGATGAGCACTGGGTGTTGTATGGAAACCAATTTGACAATAAATTTCATATTTAAAAAAATAAAAAAATAAGTAAACATTAAAAACAATAAAATAAAATCTTTAAAAAAATAAAAAAAAAGAGAGACTCTTAAAAACTGGGAATAAACTGAGGGGGAGTGGGAGGGAGGGGAAAGTTGGTGATGGGCATTGAGGAGGGCACCTGTTGGGATGAGCAGTGGCTGTTGTATGGAAACCAATTTGACAATAAATTCCATATTAAAAAAAAAAGAATCGTTCTTCCAGGTATCTTCCCTGGGTCTACTGAACCATCAAGTGTGATCTTTTTTTTTTTTTTTTTATTTTGTTTTTAAATAATCTCTGCACCCAACACGGGGCTCGAACCCACAACCCCGAGATCAAAGATTACACATTCCACCAACTGAACCAGCCGGATGCCCTTCAAGTGTCATCTTCACCTGCAGCACCACCCAGGTTGTTGACTGTCTCAGTGGATGATATATATTTGATTCATTTTTTTTCTGACTTTCTTTCTGTCAAAGCCTCCCTCAACTCTCCTGTGGTACACACGCAGACCATCATGGCTACTAATAACCCCATCTCCTGAGTCACTGTCTGAATTGAAGTTTCCCGTAGGAAGGCCACAGACTGACATGTGGCCTGGACCCAGTTATGGTGGAGGAGAGCGGACAGAGCCTGACTTTGCAGAACCGGTGGTTTCCCTTCCTGTGTAGTAGCTGATGCTGTTGCCCTGTGACAAGGGCTTCTGAGCTCCAGAGCGCTCATGAGTGTCATGAGTGGGTCTGTCTTCTTGTGACGACTGTCTGCCCAGTTTGCTGTGACACATCCGGGAGGTGTGGACTGAGACACTACCATGCCCCTGGGGATCATTTTCCTTCTTGTACTTGGTGAGTGCGGCAGGGAGAGTTGGTGAGGTTAGAAGGGGAAGAGAATATACTCAGGTTCATGTCTTGGGTTCCTCTCATGGGACTCTTCCTCTGTGAGGTCCTAGAGCCATTTAACTACTGAGGAATCACCCATCTGGTCACTTTTACTCAACTTGCATCCAGGCAATGCCCTGATCTCAGGTGTTTGGAAATCACTGAGTTATAGGGTAGACATCGCTTACCAGGCATATCTCTATTTCAGTGTGTTGTCTGGACCAAAGGATTTGGGCACAAAATGGTGAGTGTTTCTTCCCCTTTCCACCTAGTCACGTTGAGTCTGACTGAGTGCACTGTGGGATAAGTCTCAGGAGCCTTGAACTGGTTCCAACCGTTGACCCACACCATCCGTCACCCACAGTCTTCATTTTGTTTATTTATGTTTAAAAATTGTGGTAAAATTGGGGCACCTGGATGGCTCAGTCTGTTGAGCGTCCGACTGGCTCAGGTCATGATCTCACCACGGTTGGTTGGTTTGAGCCCCACGTCGGGCTCTGTGCTGACAGCTCAGAGCCTGGAGCCTGCTTCGGATTCTATGTCTCCTTCTCTCTCTGTCCCTCCTCTGCTCGCACTCTGTCCCACTCTGTCTCTCAAAAAATAAATAAATGTTAAAAAATAAATAAAATTGTGGTAAAATACAGTTAACATAAGTTTACCACCTTAGCTGATGTTAAGCATGTTTCAGTAGTGATAAGTACATTCACATTGTTGTGCAATCAACTTCCAGAACTTTTCATCTTGCAAAACGGACACTCTATACCTGTTAACCAGCAACTCCCCAACTCTTCTCTCTCAGCTTCCAGCAACCACCACTCTATTTTCTGATTCTATGAATTTGACTTCTCTATATACCTCATACAAGTGCAGTTAGACAGTGTGTGTCTTTTTGTGTCTGGCTTATTTCATGGGATAATGTCCTCAGGGTTCATCTGTGTTGTAGCACATGCCAGAAGGTCCTTCCTTTTCAAGGCTGAATATATTCCATTGTGTGTATAGAACCGACCCTCGATACCTGCTCTGGTCATGATCTTATGGCTCGTGAGATGGAGCCCTGCACTGGAATCCATGCTGAGTGTGGAACCTGCTCGGGATTCTTTCTCCCCTTCTATCTCTGCCCCTCTCCTCTGCTCATGTGCACCTTCTCTCTTTCTCTCTCAAAAGAAAACAAAATTAAAAAAAGGAAAGAATCTGCCAGGGTCACTAATAATAATATTGAAGGGAAACATAGCTGAGAGTGACACAGAGAACAGACACAGAGCACAGGCCCATGTCTCCTCGTAGATAAGGGATTAATTCTCTCTGCCTGTGCCGCAGGAACTTTCCATTTGCCATTGCCTTGGCTGCTTCCAGCTTCCTGATTTACCGAGAGGCCAGCTCACGGGAGAAAGCACTCTTGCTCAGCAAAGAGACAGTAGAGAAAATCCAGACCTCAACATGTGCCGAGTCTGAGAACTTGTGCAAGCAGTTTCCTACCCCTGAATGCCAAGTTCCTTCTTTCCAAAATGGGGATAGCAATAGGCTGTTGCATCCATGAAGACACCACACACCTGTAAAGCTCAGGGAACATCACTTTGCTCAGATTTGATATCATATAAAGTTATCAGTTGCTGGATAACATTTATTGAGATTTTCTCATGTGCCAAGGAATAGTCTTGGCCAATTGCATATATTGTCTCCTTTTATGCTTACTGCTTCTCGATGAGCTAAACTGATGCCTTCATATTCTGGATATATTGAATTCCTGCTGTAACCTCAGCATTGTTCCCCTTACTGGGGACATGGCTTTGAATAACCCCCTTACATGGGGACATGACAGGCAAAGAGATCCCTGCCCTTTAATGGGAGGAAAGATAAAATTAACATAATAGAGAACTTGGAATATGTGCTATGTTAGAAGGTTTTTAATGCTCAAGAGAGGGGCATCTGGGTGGCTCAGTTGGTTAAGCATCTGACTTTGGCTCAGGTCATGATCTCACAGTTTGTGAGTTTGAGGCCCCCATGTCGGGCTCTGTGCTGACAGCTCAGAGCCTGGAGCCTGCTTCAGATTCTGTGTCTCCCTCTCTCTCTGCCCCTCCCCTGCTCACACTATGTCTCTCTCTCAAAAATAAATAAACATTAACAATTAAAAAAATGCTAAGGAGAAATATTACTAAAGGGCAGTAAGGGGAACAAGGATAGCAGTGAAAGTGATGAGGAAGAGACCCTCAGGGTTGATTTTCAGGTTGAATGTGCGTGGTGGAGAGGAAACCACTCAGTAATAACACTAAGGAATAAGTTGCTCTTAAATTGTTGGTGGAGAATGAGATTGGATTAGGTATTCCGGAATATTTCTGGAGCTCTATTTTGGCCCTAAGGAGGGAATGTCCCACAGGAGATGACTCACCCAGGTGAGCAGCTCACAGCTGGGTGAACTAGTCTAGACTTTAAGTGAGGGGCATGTGTATGTGTGTGCGTTTTGTTCACGGTGACTACACAGGGCGAGTATATAGAGAAATGAGACCTAGGTTGGAGCACTGAGCCCAGAGGTTTCCATGCATAATTTTAGGAGTTTGAGGTTGAAGGAATATTCAAGGAAACCATAGGAAAACCAAGACCGTGAGCGGCTAGAAGTCAAGCGAAGGTCATTTCTTAAAAGTTTTTATTTATGTTAAGAGAGAGAGAGAGAGAGAGAGAGAGAGAGAGAGAGAGAGAGAGAACCAGTGCAAGCTGGCGAGAGGCAGAGAGACAGAGGGAGAGACGGAGAATCCCAGTCCGGCTTTGTGCTGTCAGCGCAGAGCCCGATGTGAGGCTCAAACTCATGAACCGTGAGATCATGACCTGAGCTGAAGTCAAGAGTCGGACGCTTAACTAAGCCACCCAGGCGTCCTGTGGAGGTCATTTTTAAGCAGGCTGATGTCCGTTGTGAAATGTTAATGATTTTATGTAAATATAGAAATGAGCTCCTTCTTACAGATGAAGAGACTGAACCTCTCTTTTCATCTAGAGATGCGGGGTTGAGGTGGGGGCACATCTGGGACTCACGTGCTGGACTCTAACCCACACCCACATGGTGTTTTGCTCCAGGGCCTCTTAAGGAAGTGGGATGCTGGGTTTCTTGTCATCTCAGACTGTTTCTCCTGCAGTGACCACTTCCCAGCCTGACATCTGGGCAGTGCCCAGTGCTGTGATCCCCTGGGGCAGTTCCATAAGCATATTCTGCCGGTGCAGTTATCTCCCATCTGCAGAGACAAAGACCCTCTGCTCTGTGGTATGGCAGAGTACCACACAGTGCTCTGCAGGTGGTTGAGTTCTTAATCCAGAATGTGACCTACGTCAATGCAGGGGTATACTGCTGTGTGCACGGGAAGCAAGGAGTCTGGTCAGAAGTCAGAGACACACTGGACCTTGTGGTGACAGGTAAGGGACACCCCAAAGGACACTGTCCCCCAGCCTTGGTCTGGGCTGCCCATGACACTGGACCAGCTTTGCCCCTATCACAGACCCCTGCCCTCCCACTTTATCCATCTGGTCCCGGTCTGTGTTCTGATATGATCCCAAATCCCTTCAGGGAGACGGCTGGAGCCCCCAAGGGACCGCACATCATGGGGACAGACGCTCATCTTTCCCTATATGACCACTCTCTGGTCTTGGGTCATGGGAAAGTAAGAAAAGCGGGTGTTTTGTCCTGGCAAGGGGTGAATTTCCCCTTGACTTTGTCCTTCCTTCTCTCAGGTCAGACCAAGAGAATGATGGCTTTGGGTATGGCTTCCCTCTAATAACTAGCTCTACTATGTTCCAGGAGTGTACACGAAAGCAGCCTCCCTGACTGCTCATCCAGGCGCCAATGTGACCTCCGGAGAGACTGTGACCCTTCTTTGTCATGTACATAACTATGACATCTTTCTCTGCAAGAATGGAACCGCTGTCTGTCCCCAGGACTATTTATATCAAGATCACAACACATTCCTCATCTCCCCTGTGACCTCAGCCCATCAGGGGACCTACAGGTGCTATGGTTCTTTTAGCAACAATCAGTTCTAGTGGTCACTGCCCAGCGATCCCCTTGAGCTTTTAGTCACAGGTGAGGAATGTCCTAGACCGGTCACTGCCATGTCTGTGTTCTGGGATGTCCCACGAGGTGACTGGGGAGGGAGCTCCAAGGCCAGCTGTGTGAGGTGTTTCTGGTGTTGCAGAGCGTGTGGGGCCACATGGAATGCAGCTCCATCCACATCAGGGTCACTGTGGGAATCTCTGGGTCATGTTGAGAAAGCGGTCTCAGGGCACATGTGCCTTTTCTCAATTCATGCAAAGTCGCTATAGGTGCTAGGGGATATCCCGGGAACACTGAGCACAAAGAGACTGGACGCTTTTCATAACCCTCCTCAAACCCTTCCCAGATGTTGGTACCTCCAGAGGTCATGACACAGAAGTCAGGGGAGGTCATAATGTCAAGACTCTTTGTGTCAAGCTTTCTGTCTGTCTGACTGCAAGCTGATGATGCTGGGTTGTGAAAATGACCTCTAGTAAACCGAGTCAAGTAGGGGAGGACCACAGAAAACAAGAAAGCAGTGTCTATGTGATGGGTTATGTTCAAGACTTCACGTGAACAGGCAGGGGTGCCGAGCCCATTTTTCTGTGGGGGGCTCAGTACGCTAAGCCAAGTATTCCATTGGAGTGGAATCTTGGAAGATGAACAGGTGTGTTGCACGTTGGTAAGCAAATGGAACTATATATAAGAAATCAAGGTGATCAGAGTCGGGGGGGGGGAATATGAGAGGAGGCAGCAGGCTGAGGCTGGGATGAGGAGGGGACACAGCGGGGCACCGACTCAAATTGGTGAATACACTCAGAAGACTGGCAAGGACGCCGGGAATACGGAAAGTTAAATGTGCAAGACTTCCAGCATCTGCTGATGAATGTTCAATATATTTATGAAGCCCAGAAAGCCCCTCTGAATTCCTGAGTAGCATATGTGACTTTATTTACACACACACACACACACACACACACACACACACACACACACGTGTACTAGATTATGTCCAACACAAAGTATATATAAAAATATAACTCACATTATATATTATCATATTTTGTATTTAGCATATACATTATACGTTATATAGTAATATACGCTATATAGTAATATATTATATTTTGTATTTAGCATATATAATATACGTAATATAGGGAGCATATAGATTCACATTTATATCCTGAAATGCATGTCTTCCACATCTGTCGCCTCTAAAGTTAGGACGTGACTATAGTCTGACTGGCTGACTCCGTTCTTTTCACCTCCTTGTAAAACAATGGTGCGTCTTACGTCAGCAGTCTTCCATGTTGGTTGAATCGCACCAAACGATATCAAAAATTCCATTTCTACAAAGCGCTCTCGATCAGCACAACCTGTGACTAAAAACCCTGCCCTCAGACCACTTCTCCAGCAGTGACATCCCCGTCTTCCCTTTCTTTCCAATGGAATATTTTTGTGCCAATCTCGATTCCCCTTTCTTTCCCATAAAATCCACACCTAATGGGTGAACACTTTCTGTTGTTTCTACTTTGGAAAGTGATTATGAGTTTGCAGATTTTTCTCCACACCCTCAGGTGTTCTCAGGTACCTTCATATATCACTGGGTTCCAGTTACATCCCCCCTACGTGTCTTCATCTTCCACCACTGCCCGATGCCGTGCTCCCTCCTCACCCCACTTGAAGCCATCCTTTCAAAACCCATTCCATTGCACCATGAGCCTATGCAAGTGCTTCAAAACCTTATTTTTTTGGCACTTTGAGTGAACAATTCAGCTATTTCTGCAGACTCCAGTTCCAGTTTGTTCTGACCCCTGCTTCAACTTCCACTTCACCCGCTTCTTTCCAGCTATACTCCCTCTGCTTTTGCCCTTAGTCTAGAATGTTCTTTTTGCCAGTCTTTCTCCCCTTTCCACCTCTCAGAATGTAACCCCAAAGTCTCCAGCTTTCAAGTTCTTTCCCTGATGCCCAATGGAGAGTAGAATCTCATCGCATTTTCAAACCACCTCTGGCTATATGGAAAGTATACTGAGAGTACAGGTAGAAACAAATCTTTAACGAATGGGGTTGGAAGGTGGACCTTCAGTTTCCAAACCCCTTGTACCCTGTGGGACTGGGACATGCAGAACAATTCCATCCTATGCCACGTTAGCCTCAATATCCTTCCTCCCTGGGACACTGTAATCACCTCTCCCCTTTTCACTGGGCCGGGGGGGGGGGGAGGGGTGTCTCTGGTCTCAGATTGAATGTGGCATTATTGTGGTTGGAGCTGAAGTTTGATGAATTTCTCTCTACCAGTTAGGTGGCCAGGCTCCCCTTCTATGCTGTCCCTGGTTGAGTGTCTCCTAAACCATGTGACCTTGAGCCACATGTTCTTACCACTTCTGACAGAACACAGACAGCTGCTCATAGCCCTGTGATACTAGACATTTATGGATGGTAATCTGTTTAGCAACTCTTTGTACCTCTCTACCATTCTGAGGCTTTCATGGGCTTCCCAGGGTCATGTGACCAGAAGTTGAGCTCATAGCAGGGAAGTGGAGAACGTCTCAGGCTCTGATGACCCCACCTTTCCCTTTGCTTCCCCCTCTCTTGGCCATGCCCCTCATCATGGCACTGAGGTCAGGGTCAGCAGGCAGGTGCCATGTCTTTGTTAGGATCCTGAACAAATTCTGTATTACGTTTTACATCCTCTGTGTGACCACCACCCCACATCAGCACTCTTGACTTGGGGAGAAGACAGATTGTGGTTTGAGTTTTACTGTTTATGCCTTAACCCAGACACTCTTGTTCAGGGAACCACCTGCAGCCTCACATTTGATCAGAGTGAAAAAAGAGACTTTCAGGTCATAAGAGGGGTCTGACTGAGCCTATTTGAATTTGGATGATGTGTGGTTTATGTGTGATCTTTGTATTGTTGGGGTTGAGGGGATAGGCTGTTGGTCCCATATTAAATTCTTTCTTTTTCCCACAGAATCGTTACCCCGAGATTACGGAAAAGAGAACATCCCAGATTACACAACAGAGAACATCATCCAGTTTAGCCTCGGTGGCCTGCTCCTCTTAGTTAGGGGGCTTCTACTGCTGGGAGCCCAGAAGAGCAGAGAAGGTCTGCAAGGTGCAGTTAGGGAGCCCCCAGGCTGAGCAGTAACTCTTCATAGCACCTCATCAGAATGAGGGAATCTAGAGATTCTCAAAGGACTTGGGCTCCATGAACTCTGCATGCCACGGAATGGTGTAGAGTCCCAGCAATTGTGCCAGAAGGAGAGACTTCCCAAATCCCAGATCATATTCTCTCTCTTTCTCTTTCTACGGCTCGATGTGACATCTGACTTCTGCCTCAGTGTCATTCCTGAATCCTTTTTCTTTGTGGATGTTTCTCCATAGGCCTGTTGTCCCTCCTCAGCTCCCGATCCCTCAACATCCACTGGCATCCCTCCTTTTCATGAGCACACTCCTCTTATCCCCATCAACCTGGGGTAGGTACCACACCCCTTCCTTCAGCCCTACCTCTCCTTGTCAGATGATGACACCAATGTTAGATCCAGCCTGTGTTTCTCTAACAATAGTTGATTTACTAGTGATTTCTGGATATCTTATCCACAAGGGGAAAGGAAATGATACAAGGTCATTGGCCCTCCCCTTTGCAGTCTTGATTCATCATACTGCCTGGGCATTTTCTTCAATAATGCCACATGCCACGGTAACGTCCCCAGAATAAAGGCTACCACCTCACCACCGTCCATAATATCCACATTGACCTTCACATGTGCTCTGCCTCCCGGGGCTGGGTCATGCTTCCCTCAGTCCACTTGATTCTACTCCATTGTGGCAGCAGCTTTATGACTCAGGGATATCACTGTAGCCTACACTTATAAGCACAGAACGACATCGCTTCTCAGGCTTTTGGCTAAGATCAAGTATAAGCACAGAACGTGAGCAATTATATGGCCAATCTTGTTTGTTTCCGTCTTTTGGGCATCATCATCCAACACTGCATGTTACTCAATGCCTGAAAGAGTTGTTTTGTAAATTTTAACCTCTATTGCTTTGTTGAAAGGCAAGACTAGTTGTGATCATGCACTTCATGAGGTTGTAGTAGGAATCTTAAACTTTTTTTAAAGTTTTATTTAAATTAATTAATTTTATTTCGATTTAATTTAAGTTTTATTTAATTAAATGTTTATTTATTTTTGAGAGAGAGAGAGAGAGAGACAGAGCGTGAGCACGGGAGGGGCAGAGAGGAGGGAGACACAGAATCGGAAGCAGGCTCCAGGCTCTGAGCTGTCAGCACAGAGCCCGACATGGGGCTTGAACCCAAGAACCGTGAGATCATGACCTGAGCAGAAATCAGAGGCTTAACCATCTGAGCCACCCAGGTGCCCCAATCATTCACACATTTTGAATTACAGACACAAAAATAAACTGTAGAGAGACAGTGTGTGTGAGCAGGGGAGAGAGGCAGAGGGAGAGGGAGAAAGAGGGAGAGGGAGAGGGAGAGAGAGACCAGAGAGAGAGAGAGTTCCAAGCAGGCTCCATGCCTAGCACAGAGCCTGATGTGGGACTCAATCCCACAATCCTGGGATCATGATCTGAGCTGAAATCAAGAGTCAGAAGCTCAACCAACTGAGCCACCCAGGTGCCCCAAACCAGATTATTATACGAAATCATCTTGCTATTAAAAACATCTTAAGAGAAGTAAAGAGATATACTTTCCCTTTTATATAAAAAAAGGCCGGGACGCCTGGGTGGCCCAGTCAGTTAAGCGTCTGATCATGACTAAGCTCAGGTCCTAATCTCACGGTTCGTGAGTTCGAGCCCCGCATCTGGCTCTGTGCTGGCAGCTCAGAGTCTGGAGCCTGCTTTGGATTCTGTGTCTCCCTCTCTTTCTTCCCCTCCCCTGCTTGTGCTCTCTCTCTCTTAAAATAAATAAATATTAAAAAATATATAAAAAAGGCTGTATAAGATATCAAATGCCTAAGAATTTACATATTTCTCAGATTAGAAGAAGGTCATTGACCATTCCAAGCAAATTAAAATAGTCCTTTCAAGTGAACTGGGATGATTGCCCCCTCAGAGATTTCATTCTTAGGTGCAGTAATTCAGGAAAAATTTTCTCCATGACTTAGTTGACTCCATGACTTTTCACACACACGATCACTACAGAGAAGCCACGTCCACAAGTCTCCCAGACATACTCCCTGGCTCTACATTACCCTCCACCAAATTTTCAAGACTGATTTAGGTCTGTAGCTCCATCCATAACAGTTTCACTGACTTCCACATATTAGATTCTCACTTCTGTTTTTTTGTTAAACCTCCTTCAACATCTGGTAGCCGAAATACGGGTCACTGTTAGGAGCATTACGCACATCTCCAACGTCTTTGCGGTTGTTGAGATTACAGCAGGAAACCCACAGAGCAGCTCCTGCCTGAGTCCAGTGTTCCGGTGGAGGGTCAAAAGGCAGAGCCATGTCTTGCAAAAGCAGCAGTTGCTCTTTGTGTTTAGCAGGTGCACATCATGCTGTGTGAAGGCTCAAAGCCCCAGGCTGCTCCACCCGTGGGTGGGTCCTGCTGAGAACACTGTGGGTCCAGTGCTATGTCCCTGGGGTTCCCTTTTCTGCTGGGACTTGGTGAGTGTTGCAAAGGGGGTTGTGCGGGAGGTGGCAGGGGAAGAGAATGCCGACACGGAGGTCCCTTCCATGGGATTCTTCTCTGGGAGGTCCTGGGCCAGTTGGTTATAGAGAGATCACCTGTAGGGTCACCATTCTCCTATTGAACGCAGGTCTGGTGTCCAGTATCAGGTGTTTGGGGATCACTGGTTTCTAGGGTAGACCTCTCTCACCAGGTCTCTCTCTGTTTCAGTGTTTTGTCTGGAACAAAGGATTTGGGCAAAAAATGGTGAGTGTTTCCTCCTAAGCAGTTCTGACATGGGCTGAGCTTAGGCAGCTTTGGTTGAGTCCCAACTTTCAACCTGTGTCATCCCCTCACTAACCCTCTTCAGTTCTAATTTTTAAATTCGCATCATCACACCCATTTTTGGCGGAAAGTCTTTTTCCTTCTCCAGAAAGCTTCCGGATGCCTGACTCTTCCCTATCAGCACGGCTGAGTCAAGAAGGGGACCTCCAGGTCCTTTAATAATGCTGAGAGGAAACACAGCCAAGGCTGGCACTTAGAAGGCAGACGCAGAGAGCTGGGGAGCTTGCCTCACGTCCCCAGTGGATCTGAGGCTGTCGCCTACTGGGTGTGTTGGGTGTCCTTTTCCATTGGGCAACCCCTCAGCTGCTTCCGGGTCCCTTCTTTAAGGAGGGGTCAGCTCACAAGGATGGCACCCTTGCTCAGAAGACAGACCTGAAGCAGAACAGACCGCAACGTTCGGTAGTCTTGTGACTTTTTGCAAGTAATTTCCTGTACTTGAGCCCTGAGTTCCTCCTCCTTTGTAACATGAAATAATGACAGAGTGTGGCACCAGTTAAGATACAAGGCATGCCAAGTTCAGAAAACAGCCTCAGATGAGGTACCATTGTGTAAAATTAATAATGGCCACATAAAACTTATTGGGGTTTTGCCCCTGCTGAGTGTTGTTCTCAGCTTTTGCATACATTATCTTATTTTAATCTTAGAACTCCTCCAAGAGGTAAGTTAATTCCTTCATATTGCAGATATACTGAGCCTTTGGTGTGACCTCCACATTGTACTTTGTGTCAGAGGAAAGGGCTTTGAATGCCAAAAAATGTCTTTGCCCTCCAACTGAAGGGAAATAATGCTAATAAAATAGATAACCAAGATCTATAACATGTGAGGTGTTTAATGCTAAAGAGAAACATGAAGAATGAAGGGGCGCCCAGAGAGTGTGTGTTTGGGGAGAGGTGCATTGGAGGAAGGCATTCCCATGTGGACACTAAAGTCTGGAGCGGGGAAGGGAGGCAGAAGCTATCAGGGAGAACACCCTTACATGCAGGAAACAAATGCTGATGTGGTTGTGCTGACGTGGAACTAACTAGGCTGGTCATCTAGATGCAGGCCAGTGGGTCTGGAGGATGGGCAGCGAGTGAGAATATTGTGTGTGTGTGTGTGTGTGTGTGTGTGTGTGTGTGTGCGCGCGCGCGCATGCGCGTGTGTGCGTGTGTGTCGGGGGGTGAGATCAGGGAGCCAAGAGCTTTGTAGAGCAGGGCAAGAAGTTACTCAGAACGAGATGGGGCTATTGGGGCTGTGAGTGGAGAACTGAGTTAATGGGACTTATTAAACAGGATCATAGCCTTTGGTGTTTGCACGAGGGCATGGGGAGCAGTTGGGGAGTTTTGTAGAAGAAGGGGACAAAGTAAATGCAGTGATCTGATGAGAAATAATGGTTTCTCAACCCCGGGGGTGCTAACAGCAGGTGATAAGAACATAGACCCACAGCGTTCATTTCCAAATAGGACACAGCAGTGGCAAGAAACCAGTCAGCAATGATGCCAAGGAATGTCAGTTATTCTTAAATTGATGGGGAAGACTAAGTTGGATTGGATCTTTGGGGGATATATCAGGAACTCTAATTTGGATACAACTAGTTGAAAATTCCCAGTGTACATGAGAAGTTCACAGTTGGATAAATCAGTCTAGAGTTCTGGTGAGTGGTTATATTGTGTGTGTGAGACACACAGGAATAGTACACGAGTATCTATGGGTATATAGATGTCTATGTATAGACCGATGACAGAAAGCCACGTTGGGACAACCCAGGAGTGAGTACATACAGAAAGGAAAAACAGATTGAAGGACCAAGCCCAGAGGCATCCCAAAGTTTAGTGGCTTGGAGATGATGAGAAACAGCGAACAGTGTGCAGGACAGAAATCAAGAGTGTGGGGTCCTGGGAGACAAATCACCTTCATCAGGCAAGGATTTCAAATATTGGCTCCGGGGGTCCCTAAAAGACCAGGTTCAGCCACTCACCACTGACAAACTCCAAAGGCAGAGACATAAGCAGTGGTGGACAGGGATTTATCTCAGGGAGGCCAACCCTGAGAAGACAGTACACTAACATGTCACAGACTGTCTGCAGGGCACTGAGAAACTTCCAGGTTTATATAAGGAAAGTGGGGGCAGAGGTTGGTGGGGCCACGCAGCTGGGCAGTAAAGGCCGGGTTGATCACTGCCTTGGGGTCAGTCATACAGGGTCTTTATTGCTTGAGGAGATAGTTTTTGTTTCCTTCATGGGATGCTTTGCCCACCAGACCTTTTGCCTGAGTTAAGAGATAAGCCAGAAAGAAGAACTTAAATCAATTAGAAAGTACAGACTGAGGTCAAACTGGAGTTGTTAGAACTTGTCTCTCGCCTCCTGGGGATGGAGAAAAGGTGTTTCCTGACATCAGCATGTTTGGGGTTCGTGTCCCGTTTGTCTTCCAGGATTATTACCCCAGCCCTCCATCTGGGCACTGCCCGGGACTGTGATTCCCCAGGGCAGTTCTGTGACCATCCACTGCAGGGGACCTCCAGGAGTAGTCAGATGGCAGCTACTTAGAATAGGAACTTTCATCTCACGGTACGACAGAACCTCAGATGGATCCGAGGGAGTTTCCACGTTTTCCATCCAGTCTGTGACATACATCAATGCAGGAATTTACTACTGTATATACTGGAAGAAAGGAGTCTGGTCAGGACGCAGTGACCCATTGGATCTGGTGGTGACAGGTAAGAGACACCCCCAAGGGCACATCCTTAGCTCCTATCTCTGCTGCCCACCACCCTAGGCCCGATGTGTCCCTATCATAGGACCCCTGCCCTCTGTCTCTGCCCTCCCACCTTATCCATCTGGGTCTAAATCTCTGTGTTCTGAATGTGGTCCCATATCTCTTCAGGAAGGTGGCTGGAGTCCCCAGGGGACTGTCGTCATGGGGACAGATACTAAGTTCCCCCTCCATATATATGGCCACTGCCTGGTCTCTGGTTGTGGGAAAATGGAAAAGTGTTTGTCTTGTCCTCATAATCCCTGTAGAGGAACAATTGTTGAATTTCAACCTACTTCTCCCTTCTTTCTTTTAGGTTCCAACAAGAGAATGGTGGTGTTGTGTGTGGGTCCCTGATAATGTTAAGAGGCTCTCTTCTCTTCCAGGCGTATACAAGGACACACCCTCCCTGACTGCTCTTCCAGACCCCAATGTGACCTCAGGAGAGAACGTGACACTCCTTTGTGAAACATCTCAGTACTATGAAATCTTTAATTTGACTAAAGATGGAAGGAATGTCTCTCCTCAGGATTTTTTACGTCAGGACCATAACACCTTCCTGATCTCTCCTGTGACCCTTGCCCATGGGGGTATCTATAGATGCTATGGTTCTTCTAAAATCTACCCTCACAGCTGGTCACTGCCTAGCAACCCTGTTAAGCTTTTGGTTACAGGTGAGGAAAGAGGCTGGACTGTTAGCCCTCTGCGCTCTGCTCAAGGATGTCCCTTGTGATGTCTGGGGTGGGGAATCTCTCCCACGTTGCCTGTAAGATAAGCTGGAAAGAAGAACATATTCAATCGGAAAGTACAGACTGAGGTCAAAGTGGAGTTGGTAGAAGTTGCCTCTCACCTCCTGGGGATGAGGAAAAGGGGTTTCCTGTGCACTGTATAAAAGGACCCCTGCTAAGATCACTCCATTCAATGTAGAGACCCTGAAACTTAGTATTTATTAGGACAACTTGGCATAGATATAGGGAGATTTTCCTTGGGAAGAAAGGTCTTTAACCATCTACACGAAAGTGCTCTGTGATCTGGGGTGGTGGTTCTTGAGAAGCAGAGTGCGTGGTGGGTGTGTGGGCACGTGGTCATCCTTTACACCCTCCTTGATCATTTCCTCAGGCAGTTCCACCTGCAGGTGAGTGGGTGACTGAGTATCATCACTAGGCGATAGTGACAGAAAAGGGAAAGGAAGGGCCATACTGGTTTCTTCATCCAAGACTATTTTCATAAGCCCTGCATCATCCAAAAAAGATTCTGGGACCATAGGAGTGTCTCTCATCAGCCACCAACACAATGGAGAATGCAGAAAATTTACAGAAGAATGTCCAAGATGGGCTTATGATCAAGATCCTACAAGGCTGTGGGTGCTGCAGACAGGGGCAGCTCAGCTGTCTTGGTGGATGGGGGTGGAGTTCTGTAAGCCATAACTTTCCTGGCTGGCTGACACTTTTCAGGGTTTCAAGGGAGGGGATCACGTCTGAGCATGGGGAGCAGAGGGGATAGACACACAGGTGTGAGACAAGCATGCCTGGTGCCTTCTGGGAACTACAGGTTAGTTGTGGGAGGGTGCATGAATTAGGGATGGACAGATGGACACAAGGAGGCAGGCACCTGAGAAACAAATGGCAGGGATAGAGTAGAGAAGGGGGTAGTGGTGACTGGAGAAGTTTGTGCATGACCAGCCTGCAGGCAGGGTGCTGTGTAGCATAAAAATAATACATTTTAGTTGTTCAGTATCTGCTGGTGGCTGCTAACTTATCACTCCCATCAAAAATGCTCCTCTGGGTTTCATATCCATGGATTATTGTACATCTACTCAGATACCTATTAAGCATCTCAGGAAGGCTCTTAATCAGTAAATCTCAAAATCTCCTCCTTATACTGGTCTTCCTATCACAGTAAGGTCCATTCATCCTCTCCAATGATCAGGTCACCAATAATATTTGATGCTCCTCTTCTGCTCCCAGTGCCCACATACTCCATCACCAAACCTCAACTGCCATCATTTCTATCCTCGAAAACTCCTCAAGTCCATTTCCTTCTTTCTCCCACCACTCCCACCACCCCATTGTTAAAACACAGCCACACCCTGCAGCACATTCCCTGATGCCTTATCTTTCCACCTGGCTCCTTAAATCCATGTGTCACACAGAAAAATGCAGTATTTAAAAAATACGTAGCTCTTTGCTTGTCAATCCCTTTGTGGTTCACTATTACATTTAGACCTAAACCCAGACTCTTCTGAGCCACTCTTCCCGTCCTTCGGTGTATGGGCTCTTTCTCACCTCTGAGTTGGGTTATGTTACACTGTTCCCTCTGTTTAGAGGCAATTCTCCCTGCACTTCAGAGATCTGGGTGTTTCTTATCTTTCAGGGCTTATCCCCAAAGAAACCCTTTTATTTAAAAATATAATTCGGCATAAATGGTTTTGCCCTATAATTTATCTCTATGTGTAAAAATACTTCTAGACCATAGATTCTATTGTTGGGGGTGTTTACTATGGTTTCCCAAACATCCAATAACTTGCCTCATGTAGGGAAGGCACACGTTAAATGTTTATTAAATGGATAAATTAATCCAGCAGGAGCTCAAAAACAGACCTTTACTGTTTCCTAATTCCTAGATCCACCTGCTCCTGGAAATGGACACCTTCCCATTGTGACTGGGATCTTGGCCATCGTTGTCTTACTTCTTCTCTTCCTCCTCTTTCTCTTTTACCAATGTTGGCATCGGGTCAAACACGGTATGTCCTGATGGTGGGAGGGTTAGCCTGAGAGGGCTTGATGGATCCCCTACCGAGACTCTGATCACTGACTCTCCTTAGGGAACATTGATTGTGAGACCGAGAACCAGGTGAAGTATAAGAGGTAGGAAAATTTGGACTCCCCCAGTAGAAAACCTTCCACCTTATTTCTCAGACTTGTCTTAATACTTCTATCTTTTCTTTCTCAGCTCCTTCCCAGTCATGGATTTCCAGGAAGAAAATCAATGTAAGGGGGAGTGAGAAGGAGGAACAGCTGGGGTGGGGAAAGGGTGTGTTTGGGGAAGACAGAAGGCAAATTGGAGGAAGCAGACAAGGTGGGGGCATCACCTTACTGGACATGACATCACTGCCCTTCCCTATTTCAGTCAACCATCTCTGAAATAAATAAATACACACACACACACACACACACACACACACACACACATATTATAGGACTGGGTAGTTTTAAGGCTCTTTCTGGAGGCTTACCCCCACATCTTTCCTTGCAGATGATGTCTTAGACGACATCCAGCCTGAGAAGGACAGACAGATGGCTATGCAGGTGAGTCTCTCCTTACCTACCTACTCTCCGGCCCCAGTAACCTTCCACAGGTGCTCTCTTTTCACTTTGTACCTCCATGCTGACAGGTCCCCATAGTGGAAGACTCTCAGGAGGTGACTTATGCTCAGCTACACCAGGAAACCCTGAGGGGGAACGTGGACACGCTACTCTCCCACACCCATGAGGATTCCTCTGGCCAGCCCTGTGTGTATGCCACCCTCAACTTGTCCTGAGTTTAGAGCCAGGACTGGCTGTGTAGACTCCAGTGTTCAAGTGCTCCTTAAAGAAGGTCAGCTCCATGGGGTGTCCTACTCATGTTCCTCAACATCAGCCATCACCTTGGAGCTCCCCAAGGACTTAAGACTGGAGTCAACTTGTCAACTGTCAAGAAATTCTGGGTCCCATCAAATAATCTCTCAACAGATTCCTGGTCCCTTGTATATTTACCCATTCAGTTGCCTATTCAAGATATGTTTACAAAAGTCAACTCTTTCCTTGGATCTGTGATGGGGATATACATATTATGAAGATATAGTTTTTAGTCTCAAGGACTCATGATTTACTGAGTGAGGCAAGCCCATGATCTGACGCTTGGAAAGCAAAGGGGGTGACCCACTGGAACAGGTGTAAGGATGCTTTGGGTCACTGAGCAGACACAATGTCTAGGAATGTTTAAAGAGCGCTCATTGGTATAAAATACAAGGAGAAGTCAAGAAATAAGAGTCAGTTTGGTCACAGAGGACATTCCTAATGGCATTTTGGTACAATGTTCTAGGTGTCGCTGAGAGTTGAAGCCTTCAAAATACTGAAACTGAATAAGGAAGCTTCTTTGTGAGGGAACCAAGTTGCAACCAATTTGGCCACAGGATGGGTGGGTTCCTCCTGGGGAGGGGAATGGTGTAGAGGGCATTTGGAGGGGGGATTTATGGTTTCCACCTGATTTTGATGAATTCCTCTTTTTCAGTTATGCAATTAAAATAAATAGGACATAGTTTTTAAAAAGATGTGAATGAGAAGGAGAGGCCCTGACGCTGGTATGAACAATAACTTTTTCAGTAACTTTTGACAAAAGGAAGTAAAGTAGAAAGCTAACAGCAGGTGTGGTGAGAACCGGAGAGGTGGTTTGGAGTGAGGGGTACGAGAAGTAGTGGGGGATTGAGCATGTGTGTTCGTTGATGGAAATAACCGAGGGGAGGAAACAATGTGGATGATGCTGGGGAGGGAGGGACGGTTGACACTTGGTGGGATGGGCTATCAGGTAAGAGTTTAGACTCTGGAATAGATGAGCTCACCTGGGTTCAGACTCTCCTTTGGCAACCACCAGCTGCATGATGGTGCATACATTTAAACATTCTTCTTTAAGCTGGAATTTAATTTAATTTAAGCTGGAATTTTAATTTACAGAAGGGAAACTCCAAGCTCAGGTGAGCAGGCGATGAGATGCTTCACCTCTTTAGCCATTAGAGAAAAGAAACTGGCAAAGATGAGGAGGCTGGGCCACCTCAGGTTTTGGGCGTGTGGGCACCTTCTTGTATTGCTGGGAGAAGGAACTGGTACAGTGAGTCTGAAGTGCCATTTGGCCGTGAGTAAAAGATTGGGCAATTTCCTGTTGGAAATGTAAACATAATTTAAAGATATTCTCACATGTGTCCATAGGGGCGTCTGCAGAATGATATTTAGCTCAGCATTGTTCACAGCAGAGATATTTGGATATAATGTGTCTGTCCCTTATTAGGACACTGTGGGGATTACTGTGTTGAAGCAAGTAACTGTGCTGTAGACATATGAGTGGTCCATAAACCCCGAGTGTGCAGTGGAAAGATGAATGACTTCCACAGCATTAACATTTGCAAGACGCAAAATAAAGTTCTGCAAACACGAACAAATTCGCACAGACTGTGATTTCAGAGCTGCTCCTTGAAGCTGGAGAAACGAAATGAGAACCACAGGGCAGAGAAAAATCACAGAAGATGTCGATTACATGGATGCACGTGTGCATGTGCTAAGCCGGAGGTGATCGATCGATTACTCAGCTCCCGGCATCCACGCTTCAAGTAGAAAAATACGTTTTCTTCTAAGCTCACGTTTTCCCATTTGAGTAGGACTAAAGCTGTATCTGCTTCTCAGTCTTGTGTGAGGGTCAAAGGAGGTGGTGTCTGAAAAGTGAGTCAGGTTACAAAGAAATATTTGGACACCCAAGTTTCTATCTTTTTTTAAAAGATGTTTGTTTATCGGGGCACCTAGTGGCTCAGTTGGTTAAGCACCCAACTTTGCCACAAGTCATGATCTCACAGTCTGTGAGTTTGAGCCCCGCGTCGGGCTCCGTGCTGACAGCTCGGAGCCTGGAGCCTGCTTCAGATTCTGTGTCTCCCTCTCTCTCTGCCCCTCCCCCATTCATGCTGTCTCTCTCTGTCTCAAAAATAAACATTAAAAAAAATTTTTTTTAAATAAAAAAAATTTTTTTGTTTATTCTTGAGAAAGAGACAGAGCATGAGTGGGGAGGGGCAGAATGAGACAGGGAGACACAGAATCCGAAGCTGTCAGCACAGAGCATGACATGGGGCTTGACCCCACGAACTGTGAAATCATGACCTGAGCTGAGGTCGGACACTTAACCAATTGAGCCACCTTGGTGCCCTTATTTATTTATTTTTTAATGTTTGTTTATTTTTAAGAGAGAGAGAGAGAGAGACAGAATATAAGTGGGGGAGAGGCAGAGAGAGAGGAAGCACAGAATCTGAAGCAGCCTGCAGGCTCTGGGCTGTCAGCGCAGAGCCCAACGTGGGGCTTGAACCTATGAACCACGAGAACATGACCTGACCTGAAGTTAGATGCTCAACCGACTGAGCCACCCGGGTGCCCTGTGCACCTAAGTTAATCTTGCCTTTGGAGTCCCTGAATGATCTAACCCAGTGGTTCTCGACTGGGCGTGATTTTGTCCTCCAAGGGACAGGTGGCAATGTCTAGATATTTGCAGGTTGTCACAACTGGAGAGGGTGTTGTGCTGGTGATACCTAGTGGATGGAGGCCAGGGATACTGCTGAACCTCCCAGAAGCACAGGACAGCCCGTCCCTACATCGACAATCACCTGGTCCAAATGTCAATAGCACCGAAGTTGGGACACCCTGTATAACCTCTATGATAACCTCATCAGCCTCAGCATTTTGCACTCTTGATTCCAGCCACACTGTTCACTTCCTGGTTACGCGAAAATGCCAAGCTCTTTGCCTCATCGAGGCTTAGGGGCATGCTAAACATGCTGCTATTCCTTCGTGAAAACTTCTTACCGCCGGGGATAATCTCAGATGTCCAACGGAAAGCTCCATGAAACCATCCCGTGAAGGAGATCCTTTAGCTAGCATTCCATCTCAACGCCTCAGGAGGCAGACACAGTACCACCTTGGGCTGGTGGGAGAAGATAAACGAGCTTCTGCGAGCTCGTGAGCAAGTCACGCTACTGAGGGGACGTCTCCAGCTTCATGAGCCGCAATTAGGAAAGGCCAGGCTGCTGGGGGAAGGGAAGAGAGGGTTCTGGATCCTCACCACATCCTGTGTCTCTGCTCCCACTCCCTGCAGCCTCCCTCCTGGGCTACAGAGCTCTGGACGGGCTGAAGGACCATGGCCCCGTCCCTGTCTGCCCTTCTCGGTCTCGGTGAGTCCTGAGGGCTGTTCTGGGAAATGCCGCGGGACAGGCAGTAGGCTGTGAGACTCAGAATGTTTTAAAACATTGGATCAGAAATGGATTTCAGGGCAATTCGGGGGACCTATGAGGTCCCTTGTTGGGTGGGAAAACAGGGCCCCAGGGAGGTGGTGTTTGTCTGTTGCTCTGTTATATTCTCTTCATGGCTCGGTTGGGAACCGTACGGGTCTTCGGCTTGGGGTTCTAACTTTGTCTCTATGTACCATGTTTTAAAAATGGACCTGGTGACATCAGGACTAGATTCTGTCAGCAAACCCTGCAGCACTGGAGGAAATAATCTGCCATTCGTAACAACACAGATGGACCTTGAGGCCACGATGCTAAGCGAAATAAGCCAGGCGCAGAAAGAAAACACTGCATGATCTCACATATATGTGGCACCCCAGAAAGTCTAGCTCACTAAGGCCGAGAGAGTAGACCAGTGGTTGCCGGGGGTTGGGTGGGGGGGAAACGAGGAGGTAGATGGACAGAGAACAAACTTCCAGTTATAAGATGAATGAGTTCCTATTTCTCCAGAAGAACATTCTTGCTAAAAGGACAGAGGCTCCAAGGGGCCAAGCAGGAAGGAACAGCTGTGTTCTGGGGATAAGAAAACGCCATGAGCGCAAACTGCCTGTCAGTCATTCGTTAACACACCCTCATGTAACACTTACTATGGGCTGGGTGTTATTCCATGGGGTTTTTTTTTTAATGTTTGTTTATTTATTTTTGAGAGAGAGAGAAAGCACAAGCTGGGGAGGGGAGAGAGAGAGAGAGAGACAGAGAGAGAGAGAGAGACAGAGGGAGGAGGGCAAGCAAGCACGGAATCCAAGAACCACGAGATCATGACCTGAGCCGAAGTCGGAAGCTTAAACAAATGAGCCACCCAGGTGCCCCTCGACTAATTTTTTTTTAATCAGTTAGCTTAACAATTATATTAATGTTCACCTATCTCATCTTTACTCTGGTATGTGTTATAGCTCAGTAATTTTGCTTAACAGAGAACAGCTACCTTTGCCCTATCCCGATGTTACCTCACTTATCCTCTCACCGTGGCCGCTGCTATGAGCTTACTACAGAAGCTTAGCACATCTCAGGTGGACTATGCATTAAGATTCTGTTTTCCTCATCCACCGGTGTCTCCAATTCTTTTTTTTAAATTTTTAAAAATTTTTATTTATTTTTGAGAAACAGAGTGTGAGTGGGGGAAGGGCAGAGAGAGAGAGAGAGAGAGAGAGAGAGAGAGAGAGAGAGAAAGAGAGAGACAGAATCTGAAGAGGCTCCAGGGTCTGAGCCATCAGCACAGAGCCCGACGCGGGGCTCGAACTCACGGAGTGTGAGATCATGACCTGAGCTGAAGTCGGGCATCCAACCGACTGAGCCACCCAGGTGCCCCCGTGTTTTGTTTTGTTTTGCTTTGTTTTTTTAAACAGACATTTAACTCACCTCTTCCCCACAGCACTCTGAGTAGGTAGGGGCTATTATTACCTCCATTTTATGGAGGAGAACACTGAGGCCCAGAGGGATTAAGGAACTTATTTAAGGTCGCGTATCTAGAACTTGAATAAACTAAAGAATCTGGTGCCACGTTCACATTCTTTACCACTGAAATATGCTGCTGGTGTTAGAATCTACCTCCTACTGGCTGCAGGACAGTGGACAGGAGACTGTCTCTATAGGCTGATCTATAAAATGGGGCTTACAGCGGTCCCTAACTGGTAGGATTGCCGTGATTCAGAGTGCATACAGGAAGCGCTCAGAAGGGCACCTGGAATACCTCCAGTCACGTTAGAAGGTTGCAGGGAAACCCATGGAGAGGCTGAGAGGGGCTTGTGTCTTGGGCAGTGGACAAAGATGTGGGTAGAGCGTGGGTATAGGGAGCAGAACCCGGGGCTCAGAGGGGGGCTGGAGATAAGCAGTCATCCGCTGAGCCCTGGAGTCAGGGATCATCCAGGTTCAGCCATTTCCCATCTGTGTGAGCTGAGAGAAACTGCGTCGCCTCTCTGTCCAGCTTCCTTATGTTTATAATCAAAATGATAACTACTCCCCCTTCTAGTGTGTGCGCATGTGTGCATGAGTGTGTGTGTGTGTGTGTGTGTGTGTGTGTGTGCGTGCAAGGATAAGGGTTACCAGACAAAACACAGCAAATCTCAGGGAAATTTAATTTCAGAGAAACAACAAATAATTTTTTTAAGCCTATGTATATCCTATGCATCTCATGGGTCACACTATAAAAAAATATTCACGGTTTTTCTGAAATTCACATTTAAGCGAGAGTCCTATGTTTTTATTTGCTAAATTTGGCAATACTGGTGAGACTAAAACAGGAAATGCTACCAACTCAGCCGAAAGATTAAAGGAAAAAAAAAGAGTCTTAGCTTGAGAGAAAAAAGGCAGCTGTTCAATGTAGAGAAGGTAGAAGGAAAATGGGGGAAAGGCGCCTCTAAGGGAGAAAGCGGAATTCATAGATTATACAGGTTGACAGGTGTATAAAATTACATGGGAGACTATTGGGAACCGTGTAAAGAATCAGACATTAGGGGGGCGCCTGGGTGGCTCAGTCGGTTAAGCGTCCGACTTCGGCTCAGGTCATGATCTCGCGGTCCCTGAGTTCGAGCCCCGCGTCGGGCTCTGGGCTGATGGCTCAGAGCCTGGAGCCTGCTTCCGATTCTGTGTCTCCCTCTCTCTCTGCCCCTCCCCTGTTCATGCTCTCTGTCTCAAAAATAAATAAACGTTAAAAAAAAATAAAAAAAAAAAATGGGGGGGGCGCCTGGGTGGCTCAGTCGGTTAAGCGGCCGACTTCGGCTTAGGTCACGATCTCGCGGTCCGTGAGTTTGAGCCCTGCGTCGGGCTCTGTGCTGACTGCTCAGAGCCTGGAGCCTGTTTCCGATTCTGTGTCTCCCTCTCTCTCTGACCCTCCCCTGTTCATGCTCTGTCTCTCTCTATCTCAAAAATAAATAAACGTTAAAAAAAAATTAAAAAAAAACAAGAATCAGACATTAGGGTCAAGGAAAACTACGAGGATGGACATAAGCCAAGCAAATAGTGACTCTAGGAAAAATATACAAGGCCAATACTACAATCCTCAGGCATGAATAATATTTGTTCATTCATAATAATGCAATTATACTTAAAAGTTTACTTATTTATCTTGAGAGAGAGACACACAGCATGAACGGGAGAGGGGCAGAGAGAGATGGAGAGAGAAAATCCCAAGCAGGCTCTGCTCTGTCAGTACAGAGCCTGACACAGGGCTCAAACTCACGAACCATGAGATCATGATGGAACTGAAATCAACAGTCGGGGGGCACTCAACTGACTGAGCCACCCAGGCACCGCCCCCCCCCCCCCGCCCCCCGGGATATGGGTTAAAACAGTGGGGAATCCATGATTAACACACCTCCAGATCTCTTGACAAGATATAATGCAACAGACCCCATCTGGATCTAATGCACAGCATGGTGATAAAGCCAATGGTGCTGTGTTGCAGAAAATCCTAAGGTTTCTCACCACAAAAAAAGAGAAATGGTAATTATGTGACATGATGGAGGTGTTAGCTAACAATGTGGAGGTAATCATTTTGTGATATATAAATGTATCAAATCAACACACACACACACACACACACACACACACACACGCCTTCAATTTATACAATGTTATACACCCTGAACACAGCGCCCTTTTCAGAGAGAAGGTAATTCTCTTTATGGTTGCCAAAAGTGTGTGCATTAGGAGCAGGGCAAGGAATCTCTGGTTGGCTTTTTAAAAATTGTGGTTGGAGAGCCTGGGTGGCTCAGTCGGTTGAGCGTCCGACTTTGGCTCAGGTCATGATCTCCCAGCTCGTGAGTTCGAGCCCCGCGTCGGGCGCTGGGCTGACAGTTCGGAGCCTGGAGCCTGCTTTGGATTCTGTGTCTCCCTCTCTCTCTGCCCCTCTTCTCCTTCACACTCTGTCTCTCTCAAAAATAAATAATAAAAACACTAAAAATGTAAGGATTGTGGTAAAATAACAAACAGCATAAAATGTATCATTAATAACATTTACTACATTCACAATGTATACAACCTCCACCGCTACCTCTATCTTGTTGCCAGACGTTGTAACCACTCTCAAAGGAAACGGTGTCCGTGACAATCCCCTTTCGATCCCCCCTGCCCCCAGCCCCTGGCAACCACACATCTACTTTCTCTGGGCAGATTTACTTATTCAGCACGCTTCAGGTAAATGGAACCCTACAATATGCAGCCTTTTACGGCCGGCTTCTTCCGGCCCTTAAATTATGTGTGTGTGTGTGTGTGTGTGTGTGTGTGTGTGTGTGTCCTCAAAAAAATAAAAAATGAGGACAAGAGAAAATGGATGCATGCAAATGTCTTACCACCTGCTCTGCAGGTGTGAGTGTGGGCTCTGCGAGGTCCTAGCGTTTGGTCCTTTTCTTCTCTGCTCAGGGCTGTGTCTGGGGCAGGTGGTGCAAAGTCGGCAGGGTGAGTCCTCGATCCCTCTGGGTTCAGCCTGCACGGGGGAGGGGCGGGCGGGCAGGGTGAGGGCCCCGGGAGGAGGGGTCTGTTTGGAAGGCGCCCTCCACCAGGCTCCCCTTCCCTTCCAGTCTCTCTGCCCAAGCCCTCCCTCCACGCCCTGCCTAGCTCCCTAGTGCCGCTGGAGAAGCCGGTGACCATCCAATGCCAGGGGCCTCCGGGTGTGGACCTGTACCGCCTGGAGAAGCTGAGGTCTGGGAAGTATAAGGATCAGGCCGTCCTCTTCATCCCGGCCATGAAGCAAAGTTTCGCCGGGTGCTACCGCTGCTCCTACCAGAACGGGACCCGCTGGTCTCCCCCGAGCGACCGGCTGGAGCTGGTGGCTACCGGTACCTGGATGGGTGTGTGTGTGGGGGGGAGGGGGTGGCTGCACCTGTGGCCTGGGGGCTCCAGGAAGGCCAAAAGGGGGATGGTAATGACAGTGAACCCCGAGTCCCAGGGGCCCGGATTAGTTAGGATGGGGCGAGTAGGGCCCTAGCCTTGCCCATGCATTTAGGGGAGGTGCCGACCGCCTGCAGTGATCCTCATAATATGTCTATGTAATATCTTTCTAAAACAATCAAAATCAACACAAAAACATTCACGCTGAACAAAATATCACGCTTTTTTAAAACGTTTTATTTTTTGAGAGATGGAGAGAGACAGAGGCATGAGCAGGGGAGGGACAGAGAGAGAGGGAGACACAGAATCCGGAGCAGGCTCCAGGCTCCAAGCTGTCAGCCCAGAGACCGGCCTGGGGCTTGTACCTATGAACTGGGGGATCATGACCTGAGCCGAAGTCGGTGGCTTAACCCACTGAGCCACCCAGGTGCCCTCATATCATGCTTTTAAGTAAAGGCAGAACCTGGCAGTGTGTTTTCAAACCATATCTGAGCCTGATGCAAAAGGAAATGGGTGTAGACTCTAGCCACATTCTTTTTTTTTTTTTAAATTTTTTTTAATGTTTATTTATTTCTGAGACAGAGAGAGACAGAGCATGAGTGAGGCAGGGGCAGAGAGAGAGGGAGACACAGAATCAGAAGCAGGCTCCAGGCTCTGAGCTGCCAGCACAGAGCCCGACGCGGGGCTCGAACTCACAAACCATGAGATCATGACCTGAGTTGAAGTCAGTCTCTCAACCCACTGAGCCACCCAGGCGCCCCTACTCTAGCCACATTCTAATGCATTTTTATTTTTTGATGGCATAAAGTGTTTGCAGCTTAGGCTTTTATTTCTAATATATTTTTTAATTGGTTCTATTCCAGATAGATTTTGAAAATATCATTGATGAGTTTGCTTCCACGAAAGCCAGGAGAGTCTGATGATAATAAATTCTTTTTTTTTGGGGGGGGGGGTAGGGGGAGGAGAGTGGTACAAATGAAATAAACTTAGAATAATTCACGAGTTTTAATAACTTGGTTTTTCAGTATTTTTTTCAACTATGTTAATAGTGTGGAAAAAATTAACCATAGAAATACACAAAAGTGGGGCGCCTGGGTGGCTCAGTCGGTTAAGCATCTGACTTCAGCTCAGGTCACGATCTCGCGGTCCGTGAGTTCGAGCCCCGCGTCGGGCTCTGGGCTGATGGCTCAGAGCCTGGAGCCTGCTTCCGATTCTGTGTCTCCCTCTCTCTCTGCCCCTCCCCCGTTCATGCTCTGTCTCTCTCTGTCTCAAAAATAAATAAACGTTAAAAAAAATTAAAAAAAAGAAATACACAAAAGTGTTTTGAAACTTTTGCCTCAGGCTCCACTAGGCACAGTTGGAATCTTTGTTTAAAATCTTGATATTTTGTTCACTATGAATTATTTGCATTAATTTTGGTTTGACGAATGCATTGAAATATTATTTATCTTCATTGCTGAGGGTTTTTTTGGCACCCCTTTAAACTTCGCATAGCCTAATCCCTGAGCCAGCGCAGTGGTCCGTATGCCCCACGCAAGGGTACCCGCTTTGCCTTTGGGGCTGACTCAAATGCTACCTTCTCATTAAGTATATCCCTTCCTATTCACAATTGCCTCCAAGTTTAATTTTTTCATGTTTATTTATTTTTGAGAGATAGAGAGAGAGAGAGAGGCAGAGAGACAGAGGGAGACACAGAATCTGAAGTGGGCTCCAGGCTCTGAGCTGTCAGCACGGAGCCCGACGCGGGGCTCGAACTCATGAACAGCAAAATCATGCCCTGAGCTGAAGTCAGATGCTTAACCAACTGAGCCTCCCAGGCGCCCCTCTGCCACTTAGTATATTATGGTTTTGGGCAAGCTATTTAGCATCGTACACCCAAGTTCCCTTTTTAAAACCGGGGTATTCATAGCAACGAATTCACTATGCTTTTGTGAGGCTTCAATGAGGCGATATGAGTCATAAGCTTGGAATGACCCCTGGAAGCTGGCATTTTGATACAGGTTTACAACACAGACTGTGTTCTGTAACACTGGCTTGCAGTGTGAGATGAGCTTCAGTTATTTTGTTACTACCATCATAGTTGGGGAGCTGGTGATCCAGTAGGCACTCTGCTAAACGCTTGATACATAATGCTTCATCCAGCCATGCCCATTTTATAGTAAAGAACACTGAGGCACAGAGAGAGGGGGGGACTCATCTCCAGGCGCCCCCCTTTCCCCCCACCCCCCCCAGCTCCTCGGTGACAGAACCAGGATTTGAGTCTGGGCACTGTGATGTGACTCTGGTCACACTCCCTTAAACTTTTTGTGAGCAGGTAGCAGGGC
Organism: Panthera onca; assembly: GCF_046562875.1. Taxonomy (NCBI): domain Eukaryota; kingdom Metazoa; phylum Chordata; class Mammalia; order Carnivora; family Felidae; genus Panthera; species Panthera onca. The sequence continues at coordinate 3,381,529 of NC_138353.1, forward strand.
GAGTGCGTTCTCTAGGAGGGAAACACCTGCCAAGTTCCCTAGTTCTTAGGAGGTGGGGGGACCTTCCCATACTCAGGCCTGACACACTGGCCACTGTCTTTAATACCAGAGCTCTCTTTTTCTTCCCCAGGAGTTTACGCCAAGCCCTCGCTTTCAGCCCAGCCTGGCCCAGCCGTGTCCCCAGGAGGGGATGTCACTCTACAGTGTCGCAGCCAATACGGTTTTGACCAATTTGCTTTATACAAGGAGGGGGACACTGGCCCCTACAAGGGACCTGAGAGGTGGTACAGGGCCGATTTCCCCATCATCACAGTGACTGCTGCCCACAGTGGGATCTACCGATGCTACAGCTTTTCCAGCCAACACCCATACCTGTGGTCAGCCCCCAGCGACCCCCTGGAGCTTGTGGTCACAGGTGAGGGAGTTGCAGACCCCGCCTTTCTTCCGCAGCCCTTGCAAACTCTGCTGGAAGTTCCAGGGGGAGGGACCAGCAGGTGCATAGGAGGTGGGAGACCAGGAGAAGCCTGAGGCGTTGGAGGGTGTATTCGTTTCCTAGAGCTGCCTTAGCAAATCACCACTAATCCACTGGCTTAAAATAGCCCAAATGTATTTATTTGTAATGTGTATTTATTTATTGAGGGGGGGGAGGGAGAGAGAGAGAGACAGAATGAATACAGAGCAGGCTCTGCACTGCCAGCACAGAGCCTAACGCAGAGCTTGAACTCACGAACTGTGAGACTGTGACCTGAGCCGAAATCCAAAGTCAGACTCTCAGCCGACGGGGCCACCCAAGTGCCCCCACAAATGTATTATCCCCTTACGCTTCTGGAGGTCAGGTCCCAAATGGGTCTCACAAATGGGACAAAACAAAGCCGTCAGCTGGGTTGTGTTCCTTCCAGAGGCCCCAGGGAGGAATCTCTCCCCTGCCTCTTCCAGCTGTTAGAGGCCCCTGCATCCCTTGGCTCCCGTGGTCCCTCCCTTTATCATGAAAGCTGGCAGTGTAGCATCTTCAGTCTCTGACTCCTTCAGTCTGACTCCTTCAGTCTCAGACTCGTCTGCCCCTCTCCCCCTTCTGCTTCCACTTTTAAGGACACTGCGATTACACTGGGTCCACCTGGATAATCAGGATAACCTCTGCACCCCGACATCCTTAAGTGCACCTGCAAAGTCCCATTTACCATGCGAGGTGCCGTATTCACAGATTCTGGGGGTTAGGACACGAGCATATTTGAGAGGTTGTTATTGTCTCTACTACAGAGTATATATACTAGAAAAAATAATTCTTAATACTACAGAGAATGTCTTGTGTCTCATCTAGGTTTCAAAACAAACAAACTTAAAACACACACACACACACACACACACACACACACACACACACAAGCAAGTAGCAGCAAAAAACATAGGGAAGTGACTTAAAAAGTGTCCGTGTTCCAGGAAGGAAACTGACTCCCTTCATACAGTCACCATCCTTTCAGCCTTTCTTATTCGTAAGAGTCGAAGTGCAAGGTATCTTTACGACAAAGCCTGCCGCTAAGCCCTTTGCATCAACTGATGCAAATGTAAAAACCATTGTTGATACTTTATGATCACCACTGTTTTGTGGTTATGTGCCTTCCCAAGTATCGAAGCAACTGAATTATTTAAAGTTTGTTTATCTATCTATCTATCTATCTATCTATCACCTATATTTAAATTCAAGTTAGTTAACATACAAGGTAGTCTTGGCTTCAGGAGAACTCCGTGATTTATCTCTTACTTATGACACCCAGTGCACATCCCGAAAAGTGCCCTCCTTAACGCCCATTTATTAAAAAAAAATCTCTAATAATCTCAAGCCCCATCATGAGGCTTGAACTCACCACTGGGAGATCAAGAGTTGTGTCCTCTTCTGACTGAGCCAACCAGGCACCCGGCAACTGAACTGTTTAAAATGCCCCAATGTACAAAAGAGTAATGATTCTATCTATTAGCGAGGGGAAAATTCTTCTCCTTCTGGTCCTCAGTGGATGAATAAAGTTAGTACAGGGTAAAATGAAAATGTATTTGTACTTAGACTTATTTTCATTGAAATCTAGCTAGTGAGGTCATTATTCACTACAAATTGCCTTCCATTCTTTTTTTTTTTTTTTTTCTTTAGTTTAAATTTTAGTTAACATACAGTGCAATATTGGTTTTGGGAGCAGACTTTAGTGATTCATCACTTACAACACCCAGTGTGCATCCCAGCAAGTGCCCTTCTTTTTTTTTTTTTTAATTTTTTTTTAACGTTTATGTATTTTTGAGACAGGGAGAGACAGAGCATGAACGGGGGAGGGTCAGAGAGAGGGAGACACAGAATCTGAAACAGGCTCCAGGCTCTGAGCTGTCAGCACAGAGCCCGATGCGGGGCTCGAACTCACGAACTGTGAGATCGTGACCTGAGCTGATGTCCGACGCTTAACCGACTGAGCCACCCAGGCGCCCGCAAGTGCCCTTCTTAATGCCCATCAGCCGTCTAGCTCATCCCCCACTAACCTCCTTCCATCAACCCTGTTTGTTTTCTATTGTTAAGACTCTCTTGTGGTTTGATTCCCTCTTCTCTTCCCTCACCCCTTTACCATCTGTTCATCTGTTTTGTTTTTAAATTCCACATATGAGTGAAATCACAGAGTATTTGTCTTGCTCTGATGGACTTGTTTCACTTAGCATCATACACTCTAGTTCCATCCATGTTGTGGCAAATTCTTTTTTTTTTTTTTTTACAGCTGTGTTATTGAGGTATGGCTTTTAGACCTAAAAGGTTACCCCTTTTGGGATGCCTGGGTGGCTCAGTTGGTTAAGTGTCTGATTGTGGCTCAGGTCACGATCTCACGGTTCATGAGTTTGAGCCCCGCGTCGGGCTCTGTGCTGACAGCTCGGAGCCTGGAGCCTGCTTTGGATTCTTTTTTTTTTTTTTTAATTTTTTTTAATGTTTATTTATTTTTGAGACAGAGAGAGACAGAGCATGAACGGGGGAGGGTCAGAGAGAGGGAGACACAGAATCTGAAACAGGCTCCAGGCTCTGAGCCGTCAGCACAGAGCCCGACGCGGGGCTCGAACTCACGGACCGCGAGATCATGACCTGAGCCGAAGTTGGCCGCCCAACCGACTGAGCCACCCAGGCGCCCCACCTGCTTTGGATTCTGTGTCTCCCTCTCTCTCTGCCCCTCCCCTGCTCCTGCTCCATCTTTCTCTCTCTCAAAAATAAATAAACATTAAATTTTTTTTAAAAAGTTACCCTTTTTAAGTGTCCACAGTTTTTAGTAAGTTCATGGAGTTGTCCAACCATCACCACAACCCAGTGTTAATCCATTTCCATCACCTCTGAGGGGTCTCTGGAGCCTGTTTATAGTCGTTTTCCATGCAACCACAAATCTACCTTCTAGTTCTATAAATCTGCCTTTTTTGGGGGGGGGAGGGAGAGGGGAGTTTCATATATATGGGGTCCTATAACATGCAGCCTTTTGCGACTGGCTTATTTCACTCGGCCTAGTGTTTGTGAGTTTCGTGCGCATTGTGGCAGGTATCCGTCTTTCATTCCTAAAGCGTGCCTCTTTCCAAAGAGGACAGCGTAGTTCATAAAGAAAATGGGGTATATAACACACAATGGAAGAGCTGTCACGCAGCCTTAAAAAGGAAGGCGATACTGGCATGTGCTCCAGTATGGATGAACCTGGAGGCTGTCACACCGTGTCAAGTAAGCCAGTCGCACAAGGACATATACTGTCTGGTTCCACTCACATCAGGCATCTAAAAGTAGTCAGCATCACGGAGGCAGAGAATGGAGAGGGGGTTGGCAAGTCAGGCGAGGAGAGAAGGGGAGTTAGTGTGCAATGGGCACAGAGTTTCAGTTTTGACAGATGAAAGAGTTCTGAGACTTCCCGCACGACAATGTGAATGTACGTAATACCACTGACTATACACTTAAATGTTTAAGATGGTACATTTAATCTAAGTGATTGTAACTGCCCTTAAAATAACACGAACATTCAAAGGAAGACACTTCTGCGTTTTTGCTGTAATACTCAGAGGCATTTTCTTCTAAGTATTGGTGTCCCTTCCCACCACATGCCTCCTACCACATCTTTTTTTTTTTTTTTTTTTTTTTAATGTTTATTTTTGAGAGAGAGACGGAATCTGAAGCAGACTCCAGGATCTGAGTTGTCAGCACAGAGCCTGACACGGGGCTCGAACCCACGAACCATGAGATCATGACCTGAGCTGAAGTCAGACGCTCAACCGATTGAGCCACCCCGGTGCCCCTCCCTTAACTTTTTTAACTAAACAAATGTAAAAATGGAGATATAAGGGACGCGTAACACTGTATAAGATGTTAGAGCAAGCTGATTTGATACATTTATATATTGCAACATGATTACCACCAGAGCATTAGCTAACCTCTCCATCCCCTCACGTAATTGCCTTTGCTTCTTTGTGGTGAGACCATTAAAGAACTAACCTCTTGGCAACTTTTCTGTAATACGGTGCTGCTGACAGTAGGCTGTGCATTAATCTCCAGGACGTATGTTTACCTACCGGTTGGGGTTTGCAAGACTTTATACCTTTGCCCTCTTTTGAGCGTTTGCCAAACCACAGCAAGAGGAATCCTTTCAGAAGAGCTTGTCAAAATCAGATGATGGTCATGCCTTTGCTTGACTCCCTGGCACTCACTCCTCTCCAAGCCCCTCCTTTGCCTGATTGCCTGACCTACTGCCCCTCCCTCATTTACTCTGCTGTAGACACGCCAGCATCTTGTTTTTTTTCAAACACTCTTTTTACATTGAAGAATTGACATACGATAGTGTGTTAGTTTCAGGTGTACAACATAGTAATTTGATACTTGTATGCATTATGCAATGGCCACCACGATAAGACTGGTTACTGTCTGTGACCATATAAAGTGGTTAGGATAGTATCGACTACATCCTATCTTGCTTTTCCTTGAATATGCAGGCTCGTTATGTCCTCAGGGACTTTGCACTTGCTGGGACACTTTCTCCAGATATCCTTTTATTTTTATTTATTTTTAAATGTTTATTTATTTTTGAGAGAGAGAGAGAAAGAGAGACAGAACCTGAGTGGGGGAGGGGCAGAGAGAGAGGGAGACACAGAATCCGAAGCAGGCTCCAGGTTCCGAGCTGTCAGCACAGAGCCCGACGCGGGGCTGGAACCCACGAACTGTGAGATCGTGACCTGAGCCCAAGTCGGACGCTTAACCGACTGAGCCACCCAGGCGCCCCGCCCAGATATTCTTACGGCTCATTCCATTTCTCCTTCAGGCCTTCAGTCAAAAGTCCCATTCTTGCCTCTCTGATGCACTCTGCTACCTTCTCTGCCTTAATTTTTCTCCATGGCATCTACACCTGTGCATACATCATACCGATTTATGGTGTTTATCATCTGTCTGACCCCGCCTCCTGGAATGTGAGCTCCAGAACATAGCAGGTGCTTAGCAAATTGGAATGTGAGCTCCAGAAAGACAGACGTTAACTTCTGTTTTCTTTTCCGCTGTATCCCCACCCCCACCCATAGCTCCCAGAACATAGCAGGTGCTTAGCAAATAAACCACTAATCCTCCTGCCTCTATAGATTTTTTCCTTTTTTGGGTCCCTGTTCCCTTATTGCTTTTTAAATTGCATATATTTCAAAAGTGCCTATGCTGTGGCTGGTGCTTTGCTGGGGACTGCTTGAAACTCTATATGGTATTTTTCTCTCTCTCTCTCTCTCTCTCACACATATATACACACAGACACCTAATACTTACATATAGTAATTAGAGCCAACACTCTTCGAGATGCATCCAGCACAACATGTATAGTCGTGACTGTGATGTGCGTTATGAATTAGACGTACATGGTGCTGTTAGGAGCTAAAGAGGAAGCAATTTGGGAAGGTTTCTCTGAATAATCAATGTTTGGTGTGGATCTCAGGGCAGAGGAAGAGGTAACCAGGTGGGTGGAGTAGTGAGATGGGCTGCAGGCATATAGGGTCGTGTGAGCAAATGTCCTGGGGTAGAAAGGGGCTGTGTCTTGTTATACAGCCATCACCCTTTCTCCCTGTATCACCTCCCCCGTCCCCACATGTATCCACAGCTTCTGCCTCTTTATCTGCTTTTCCAGGACACAAGAGTCAGTTTTACTCCAAGGGACGAAGTAAGGTGCAGATCACAGAGATCCAGGAAAAGGGACAGAACAGGGGTTCGAAGAGCAAGGAAGGCAGCTACAGGGGTTGTCATTATTAATTAGCCCTCCGAATGTGCTAGGTGTGCTATTTAATACCCGTGACAGTCCAGTGATGTGACCTTTCTCATATTCCTTTTCTAGGTGAGGAAACTGGGTCACAGAAATGCTTCATTATTTACTCAGGACCCACAGCTGACACAGCACAGAAGTCTCTCTTTTTCTGATTTCCTAGGGACTTCTGCGACCCCCGGCTGGTTACCCACAGAACCACCTTCCTCTGTGACAGGTAAATTCTGGAGGATTCATCCTGGTGTCTGGGGTATAGACCCACAGACCCCTTCTTTTCTTTCTCCCCTTTATCTGTATTTCTTAATTTTTTTAAATTTTTTTTTAACGTTTATTTATTTTTGAGTCAGAGAGAGACAGAGCATGAACGGGGGAGGGTCAGAGAGAGAGGGAGACACAGAATCTGAAACAGGCTCCAGGCTCTGAGCCGTCAGCCCAGAGCCCGACGCGGGGCTCGAACTCACGGACCGCGAGATCATGACCTGAGCCGAAGTCGGCCGCTTAACCGACTGAGCCACCCAGGCGCCCCTCTGTATTTCTTAATTTAATTCACTTCTCTCTCTCACACATTTGATATATTTAAAAATTGCTTATTTCTGCCTATAAAGAAGGCGAGTATAATAATGTATGTAACATTATTAGATAGGCATTTTTAACAAATGTTTATTTATTTTTGAGACAGAGAGAGACAGAGCACAAGCAGGGGAGGGGCAGAGAGAGAGGGACACACAGAATCCGAAGCAGGCTCCAGGCTCCAAGCTGTCAGCCCAGAGTCTGACTCAGGGCTTGAACTCATGAACTGCCAGATCATGACCTGAGCTGAAGTCGGACGCTTAACTGACTGAGCCACCCAGGCACCCTTCCTGGACTCTATTTTTGAGTCTCTGATTCCATTGGCCAGTGGTTCTCAAAGATTAGGGGGCCTGAGAATCACCTGGAGGTGATCTAGGTTTCTGGATCCCATGAGTTCCTGATTCAGAAGGTCTGCGGTGGGGTCCAATTATGTCCATTTCTGACACTTTTCCAGGTGATACGGATGCTGCTGATCTGGGGATGTCACTTTGAGAACCACTGGATTAAAGTCTGTGTGAGCCATAGTGTGCCCCCATCTTCAAAGGCATCTCAGTGGATTACAGTGTGGAGGGTACCCGCCTGTGCCTTAAGAGATTGTACATCAGGCTGTGGCATCTCTAGCATTCCCTGTGTGTTGGGGATAGACCCAAATCCCAAGGAATAGAAGCAGGCTGAAAAGAGCCAAGGAGGAGGAGAAAGTGCTGACATGTGAGGTTGAGAACAATATGGGGGCTGTCATGCCAAATGAGGCACACTGTGTGTGTGTGTGTGTGTGTGTGTGTGTGTATTTCTCATTGGAATTTTAAAACTTTCGAGATGTAGGTCCACAAGAAGTTACAAAGACAATACAGAAAGATTTCATGTATCCTTTGCCTACATTTCCCCGGTGGTTACATCTTGCATAATTGTAGTTCGACATAAGAACTGGGAACCTGACCCTGACACAATATTTGTATTCAGTTCTCCAGCAATGTATCACATGTGTAGATCCGTGTAACCACCACTGCACTCAAGATACAGAACTATTCCATCCTGGAAAGATATCCCTGAGGCTACCCCTTTGTAGTTACATGCACCCTCTCCCCTCCTACCCCTGGCAAGTGTTAGTTTGTTCTTCTTCTTAATGTATTTTGGGAATGTTTTGCATAAATGTCCACATAGCATGGAATGTTTTGAGGCTGCTTTTCTCACTCAGCACGATGATCTGAGGTCCACCCAAGTTATTATGATTATCAACAGTGTGTTCATTTTTATGGCTGAGTAGTATTTCATGATATGCACATACTGCCTGTTTAATCTAAATTCAACCCAAAATTTATTTTTTTAATTAAAAATTTTTTAACGTTTATTTATTATTGAGAGACAGAGAGAGACCCAGAGCATGAGCAGGGGAGGGGCAGAGAGAGGGGGAGACACAGAATCCCAAGCAGGCTCTGAGCTGTCTGCACAGAGCCCGACGTGGGGCTCGAACTCACCAACTGTGAGATCATGACCTGAGCCAAAGTCAGATGCTTAACTGACTGAGCCACCTAGGCACCCCGACGACCCAAAATTTATTAATGAAACTCACAGGAAGGGAAATAACGGAGAACCCATAATATCCAAGCTCTTTTTATACCACAGATAGGTGAGCATAAGCTAGGCTTTGATGAGCTGATTCTGCCATAATAAAGGACCTCGGAGACTTTCCCCACCCTCAATAGGAGCTATATATTTATAGGTTGAGGGGTTTTAGGAAATATTTTGGTGCCCATGGAATCGGGAATGTCCCTGGTTAAGAAAATGACCTTAGGAGGGAGGGGAGCCTCTTATGCTCGGAGACTGATATCAGCCACTGAGCTTGCACAGACCTACTGATCCATTTCTTATGTTTTTAGTTGAGTTGTAAGTCACATACCATGAAATTCATCATACCCACCAGAATGCTAATCAATAATAATAATAATGCACAGCAGTGTTGGTGAGGATGTGGAGAAACTGGAACTCTCAGACACTGCTGGTGGGAATAAAAAGAGCCACGGCTGCCATGGAAAATGGTCCAGCCATTTTTTCAATGGAAGAATTGTCACATGACCTTATCACAGAACTACCACAGGACCCAGCTATTCCACTTGTTGGGATATAGCCCCCCCAAAATTTAAAAAATGAAAGATGTTCATTCACACAAAAACTTGTACATAAATGCTCATAGCAGCGTTACTCATAATAGCCAAAAAAGAGGAAATAACGTAATGCCCATCGATGGATGAATGGATCCATTTCTTACTAAGCCACTGATAGAAAACAACATGTTCTTACAGCCCTTCTGTGTTTGTTTCTCCTCAGTGTCTGTACAAAGTGTGTCAGAGAAAGGGGTTGCAGGAAGCCCAGATATCTCAGAAGGGGTATGGAGTGTAGGGACTCACTGGGAAGACCTGACGTGATCCACTGTCTTATTACCCTCTTGTTTAGAATTCCCAGAAGCCTCCAGGAAACTGAACATCTCATTTATCAACAAAGGCTCCACAACTGGTGAGTAACCAGGCACTCAGAGCCCAGCAGAAAAGAGTATGAGAACTGGTTTCTCTCTCATCACCTAGGGCCGTGGGCTTCTAGTCTGCTTCAGGAAACCACCTGACTTGTCCAAGGAAAATCCTCGGTCTGAGGATCAAGGATGGGATAGAGGTGGGCTCTGAGCTTGGGGACAGAGGAGCATTCTGGATAATGTGGCCGTTTCAAAGATGGCGGAGCCAAGGTTATGAGGGGAAGACCATCACTCATTCCTTCTGACTTTGCTGTGGTCCATGTGTGTAATCTTGTTTCCTATTGCTCAGTGTATCCTCTTACTAACGCAGTCCCACACAACATGCTTCCCTCATGCTGTAGTTCTCTTTCCCCTCGCTTTTCCTGGAAAAAGTCTCCATTTCTGTTGAGACAAAAAACCTTGGCAGATCCCCTGAGGACAGGTTAGATATCTCTGCTCTACCCAACTCTAGCTCTCTGGTAGACTCCTGAGGCCAGCAAGTTCTTTCTAACACCCTGGTGAGATTCTCCACCATCCTGTTTCAAAATAGCCTTCTGGGTTCCTGAAGATGATGAGAAGGAAAAACGGGCAGAAGGTTTATTTGAGGAAATTATAGCTGAAAACTTCCTTAATCTGGGGAAGGGCACAGACATTGAAATCCAAGAAGCACAGAGAACTCCCACTGAATGCAACAAAAGCTGGCCATCACCAACACATCATAGTCAAATCCACAAAATACACAGAAAGGGAAAGAATCCTAAAAGCAGCAAGGGAAAAAAAGTCCCTACCCTACAAGGGAAGACATAAGGTTCGCAGATCTGTTCACAGAAACCTGGCAGGCCAGAAAGGAGGGGCAGTATATATTCAATGTGATGAATGCTTGTGGAAAATATGCAGCCAAGAATACCCTATCCAGCAAGGCTGTCATTCAGAATACAAGGAGAGAGAAAGTGTTTCCCAGACAAACAAAAACTGAAGGAGTTTGTTACCAGTAAACCAGCCCTGCAAGAGATATTAAAGGGGACTCTTTGAGTTCGGGGGGGGGGGGACCCAAAAGTAACAAAGACTACAAAAGGCCAGAGAACATCACCACAAACATGAAATCCACAGATAACACAATGGTGCTAAATTCGTATCTTTCAGTACTCACTCTAAACGTCAATGGACTAAATGCTCCAGTCAAAAGACACAGGGTATCAGAATAGGTTAGAATACAAGACCCATCTATATGCTGCTTACATTTTAGAGCTAAAGACACCTGTATATTGAAAGTGAGGGAATGGAGAACCACCTATCATGCTAATGGTCATCAAAAGGAAGCTGAGTAGCCATACTTATATCCAACAAACTAGATTAAAACAATTTTTTTAATGGTTATTTATTTCTGAGACAGAGAGAGACAGGGCATGAGAGGGGGAGGGGCAGAGAGAGAAGGAGACACAGAACCCAAAGCAGGCTCCAGGCTCTGAGCTGTCAGCTCAGAAGCTGACGTGGGGCTCAAACTCACAGACCATGAGATCATGACCTGAGCTGAAATCGGATGCTCAACCGACTGAGCCACCCAGCTGCCCCCAACGAACTAGATTTTAAACCAAAAACTGTAGTAAGAGATGAAGAAAGGCACTGCATCATATGTAAGGGGTCTATCCAACAAGGTCTAACAATTGTAAATATTTATTCCCCCCCAACTTGGAAGCACCTAAATATATAAATCAATTAACAACGAACATAAAGAAATCATTGATAATAATACAGCAATAGGAGGGGACTTTAACATCCCACTTACAACACTGAACAGATCATCTAAGCAGAAAATTAAACTATTAAACTAGTCTCAAACTATTAAAAAATATATAAATGGAAGGAAAACTTCCAAACTCCTTCTACAAGGCCAGCATTACCTTTCTTTTTAAAATTTTTATTTTTGAGAGAGAGAGAGAGAGAGAGAGAGAGAAAGGGAGAGAGAGAGAGAGAATGAGCAGGTGAGGGGCAGAGAGAGAGGGAGACACAGAATCTGAAACAGGCTCCAGCCTCTGAGCTGTCAGCACAGAGTCTAACATGGGGCTCAAAGCCACAAACTGGCTCATCATGCAGCCAAGCCACTAGCTCATCATGACCTGAGCTGAAGTCAGATGCTACAGCATCTGAAATTAACAACTCAGGAAACAATAGATGTTGGCGAGGATGCAGAGAAAGGGGAACCCTCTTGCACTGTTGGTGGGAATGCAAACTGGTGCAGCCGCTCTGGAAAACAGTATGGTGGTTCCTCCAAACGTTAATAGTAGAACTACCCTATGATCTAGCAATTGCACTACTAGGTATTTATCCGAAGGATACAGGAGCGCTGATTCAAAGGGGGCACATGCACCTTAATGTTTATAGCAGCACTATCGACAATAGCCAAAATATGGAAAGAGCCCAAGTGTCCATCAACTGATGAATGGATAAAGAAGATGGGGTATATATACACAATGGAACACTACTCAAAGATAAAAAAGAACGACATCTTGCCATTTGCAATGATGTGGATGGATTTAGAGTGTATTATGCTAAGAGAAATAAGTCACAGGAAGACAGATATGTGATTTTACTCATGTGTGTAATTTAACAAACAAAAACAGACGGACATATGGAAGTGAAAAAAAGAGAGAGGGAAACAAACCATAAGAGACTGTTAATGACAGGGAACAAACTGAGGGTTGATGGGGGGGATGGGCTAAATGGGGGGTGGGCATTAAGGAGGACACTTGTTATGATGAGAACTTGTTATAGGTATGTGATGAATAACTAAACTCTACTCCTGAAACCAATATATTGCACTGTATGAAACTGGAATTTAAAAAAGAAAACTAAAAGAAAACCCTTCTGAATTCCTAATCACCCTTAGGATATAGCTCAGGCTTCTCAGCTTAATGTTCAATGCTTTTAAATCCAATGCCATTAGATCAGCCACTGTTGATTCCTTCAGTCTTCATTCCTCATGCAAACCTCAGCCATACAGAGTCAGATGAAGCTCTTCTGGGTACTCGACATCTCTTCGTGACCCTGCAGCCAAGCCACTAGCTCTGCCTTTCCTTCCATTTCCTCATGGCTTCAGTCCCTCAGGAAACCTTTTCTGACACTGGGTTATGCAGTTTCCTCTGTCCTATGGACTACCTATTACACCGATTTTCACAGTATATTAAAACATGCACCTGTCTGATGAGTACAGCTGAACACCTGGAAAGTCTCTGGGGATACTTGTGGAGTGACAGAAGGAGGGCTAGCATGTATGGGGTGCTTATGATATGTCAAGCACTGCGTCTCATGCTGTTATTATTGTTATTGGCTTAATTTTCACATTAACCTGTGATGCATTATAATTATTTTCACTGGACAGATGGGATAACTGACTCAAGACGTTGAGTCACTTGGGAGAGGCTCCACATCTAATTCGTGACAGATCTGGGGTTCAAATCTGGATAGCCTGACTCTGTAGTTCATGCTTTTCTTATAGCCATGAGGTTTTGCCTCCCAAGTGCATATTTTCAGGATAGGGGCAGGAACAGGGCTAGAGGAGATGGTCTCATCTCTTTAAACTCCCCCCCTCACCCTTTTTGACTCCCAGAGCCTTCCAGGAATATCACCATCTTTCCAAAGGGGTCAGACTCTCCAATTGGTGAGTAACGGGTCCTCCCTGGACCCTCCCCATTCCCATTCCTGTGTCTTCCCCTAAAGCCGACTGCTTTTCCTGTATGAAAGCTAACGCTCTATGATCTTGGGTCCTGGTGGGTAAAATATTAAGGGTAAATATCAGCACTTGGAACTCAGAATTGATCATTAACATCGGGGGGGGGGGGAGAGGTTGATATTTTCTAGAGGATCAGAGAAGGATAAATTCCATCCATCTCTTCTTCTACCCCTTGTAACAATCTTTTCTTCTGCAATTAGCCAAATAACCAGAGAGCGACTGTGTGTGGGGAGGGAAAGTATGGGAAGAGGTGATGTTTATAGAATAAGTATCCAGCCTTGGTGAGGAGGGGAGGGGGCTTCTAGTAAGGAGACTGGCATTGTAGGTAGCAGAGAATAATAGGATCTTAGATGAGGGTTATGGCTACGAGGAATGCAAGATGTCCCTTGAAGTGGGTCCTGAAGATGGGCTTTTATAACCTGCTCTAATGTCTTTTCTCTCCTCCAGGTCTTGCCCAGCAGCACTACACCAAGGGCAATCTGGTCCGGATATGCCTCGGGGCTGTGATCCTAATACTCCTGGTGGGGTTTCTGGCAGAAGACTGGCACAGCCGAAAGAAACCCCTGCTGCACTTGGTCAGAGCTGTCCACAGGCCACTCCCACCCCTTCCACAAACCCAGAAGCCACACAGTTGGCAGGACAAGGGTCGACCAGATGGCTATACCCATGGGTGCCACAACTAGAACCCCAAGGCTTGGCTATATCTGTAAGACAGGGATTGTGAAGACCATGTGTGGAATGTAAGATCAAGAGGGTAGGGGCTGTGGCTGTGGAGAAGGAGGGCCATGGGGCCCCTCCTTGGTGCCCCATCAAAGAGCTGTTGAGCCAGTGTCTATGGCTTTCTGAGGACTCCCTTCACTCGGGATTAGAGGTATCTAGAGGATGTTACCATCTCCTTGCTCCTATCTGGCACATTGTGGATCTAACGGGACCACCACACTGACCTTTTCCTTCAACCTTTTCTGATACATGTTCTGGATTGACCTCCACTGTCCTCAACACTCACAGCTGACCTTGTTCTATCCTCTGCACAAAACCCTCCCACACTTCCCTGTTAGCCCCTGTGCTTTCTCCGCATATCCACGAATATAAACCTATAGCTCAGATGGTTAATTCAGACTAGTACTCATTTCCTGAGCCCATCAGCCTAGCTTCTCTCCTAACCAGAAACATCTGGTCACGTGTGTGAGCACTCAGGTCTTGCCCCACCATACCCATGCCTTCCCACCCTGAGATGTCCTTCTCTTTGGTCCCAAATGCCATTTCCTTGGACATGGTCTCTGGATTCATCAATTTATGGTCACATCCTCCTCCTATCTTGCTCCATAGTTAATAACCACACTCACAGATGGGGCGCCTGGGTGGCTCAGTTGGTTAAGTGTCCAACTTCAGCTCAGGTCATGATCTCACAGCCCATGGGTTTGAGCCCCACAACAGGCTCTATGCTGACAGCTCTCTGCCCCTCTCCCACTCTCTCTCTCTGTCTCGCACGTGTGCGCACGCACACACACACACACACACACACTCTCTCTAAAATAAATAAAAATACTAAAAATAATTAAAAAAAAAACAACCACTCTCACAGAATCTCTAACTCACAGGAGGAATGGGCAGAGCATCTGTCCCTAAGTTAATTATGTACACAGGCTACTCAGTTTCTTTTCCCTTAAAGGGGGGTTGGCTAGATTACAGTGGATGTCAACCTTGGGACATCTTGCACAGCATCTGAAGATATTTGGGGGCAAGGGGAAATGCTGGTATTTAGCGGGTAGAGAGTAGAGATGCTTCTCTTTCTCTCTCTTAACAGAACATACTCTTGGTGAGAGATACACTTAAGATAACAAAGGATTATCTGGTCCCAAGTGTCAATAACGCAGATCTTGAGAAACTCTTGGCTAGCAGACGCTGAGGTTCCTTCCTAGCTTTTAAAGAATAGTATGCCTCTATTTCTTCTTTTTTTTTAAAGCATTTTAGAAAAAATGTTTATTTTTGAGAGAGAGCGCGAGCAGGGGAAAGGCAGAGAGAAAGGGAGACACAGAATTGGAAGCAGGCTCCAGGCTCTGAGCTGTCAGTGCAGAGCCTGATGCGGGGCTCAAACTCCCGAACCGTAAGATCATGACCTGAGCTGAAGTCAGACACTTAACTGACTGAGCCGTACAGGCGCCCCTCTATTTCTTAACAACCCCATCTGCTCCTACTAAAGGCACTCACGAAACCTCAGACCCTGAGAATGAAGATGCTCTAGGAAAAACCTACATCCAGCTGAACAAGAGGCCTTGAGACAGAAACAGAAAGAAGGAAACCTGTGGGAAGGTCCAGGAGCCCACGCTGTATGCAGTGACATCACAGAGATGATACACAAGCACGTTCAAGGGCGGTTTGAAGGGGACATCTGGGAACGTGGTGTATTTGGTGAGAATGATGAACCGATGAACCCCGGGGATGAAACAGGAAAGTAGGAGGACTGAAAGAGTAATTGACAAATTAGCACTTAATAAAAAAGTGATTCTTAACAATTAATTGCCTTAAGGAATTTTGGGATTCTGTAGGTCACAATGAGATAAGGAGGGCTAGATGGGGAAAGGGCTACGCACACCATGAACTTATGTTTTCTGTAAGGGGGGAATTGTTAAAAAGTTAATAAGAGCAATGATGTGATCATATATGTGCTTCATTGAAGTGCTTAAGAATGCTACAAAATATCGTAGGATTTGTAGGAGAAATACTCTTGATGAGGAATACCTATAGATAGCTATCCATGCAGGTCAAGAAATACCAGAGCCAGGCAGTGACTGGCAAAGTGAACAGACCGATGGGATCACAAACATTTCTGTCCCCTTTCCCTGCTGGGTTAGGTTCTCCCCAAATTAAGTATCTTGTGTCTAAGTTTGGTCAGAACCCATTAATAAACATAACCTCCTTCATGAATGCTTTCACCTTTATTTCTCTTGATAGACTCGAGGTATAGACATTCCACCCAAAACAGGGCTAAGTCACTTGTGTGTGCTTTATGGAAGCCAAAGGCACCCCCCCAAGGCTAAAAGAACATCTGGCCCCATACCTAACATCACTGAGAGGGCTCAGAGGAAGTTCCCCCATCACCTTGACAACCTCAGACTTTACTGGAGAACCAAGAACTCCAGGGGATTCAGAAAATGAAGTCATGTGAAGAAGGTCGGTTATTGTTTGGATCTTGCTTATCACTCTCAATGGTCAGTTGTGGGTCACTTTCTTGGACTTCTTTCAGCAGCTTCTGGATTCGAGGATCAGATTCATCTATCCTCAACCTGGAGGTGCAGCGGGAGTGAAAAGAAGGTTTCTTGTTGCTTCAAGGAGGCTAATTCCAAATGCCCAAGAGCCTGCAAGTGTCATGCTTTACAAGAGAGGCAGTCTTTATTGATTATTCTGTGCCGCAAAGTAGGGATCCATATTGATTTGATAGGGAACAAGAGATAATTCCAGGCTAACACCGTAATGGTTTTAAGATGACTGAATGATCTCAGACGATTCTCATATTATTCTTGGAGAGACAGAACTAAATCACAGACATTTCCATCAACTCCAACACCTACCTACTCCACAGTTCATGTTGGCAACTTCTATTTGGTGGACCCAGGACGAGACATACACACTTGAACCAAGTCAGTCAGACCAGACTTGTGGCAACTTCTATTTGGTGGACCCAGGACGAGACATACACACTTGAACCAAGTCAGTCAGACCAGACTTGTGTCTCCTTTGACATGACATTAGCTGATCACCACCTTTATTTGACCTGTGATAATAGCAGCCTCATTTGTAGGATTTACCTTTCGGTAACCAGATTCATTCACGGGCATGGGGAATGGGGTGGGGAAAAGGGAATAATTAAAGCAAAAATATGTATAAAAGTAAGAGACTGAAGATATTAGCTGCCATGTTTCTTGTTGGCATTGTAGTCCTGGTTTTCTTAGTGTGTGTGTGTGTGTGTGTGTGTATACAGGACTACAATGCCAACAAGAAACATATATGTATTTTAAGTAATCTCTATACCCAATGTGGGGCTTGCGCTCATATCCCAAGATCAAGAGTCATATGCTCTACTGACTGAGCCAGGCAGAAACCCTTGGTTTTGCTGGCTTATTAACCAACTTTTTTGTTTTGCTGTTTAAGGGTCACAACACAATCACACAACAAGGCTTCAGTTTTATGTTCTGGAGATCTAACGTACAGCTTGGTGACAGTAATACTGTATTGGGTACCTGAAATTTGCTATGATAGTAGATCTTAGGTGTTCTCACCACACACACACACACACACACACACACACACACACACTCAGGTAAAACTCTATGAGGTGATGGATGTGTTAATCAGCTTGATGATGGTGATGATTTCACAATGTTTTTGTATATCAAAATCACAATCAATATAACTTTGGCTAAAGTAAGGGCCAAAATGTCCATCGATGGTGAATGGATAAAAAAGATGTGGTGTATGTATGTGTGTGTGTGTGTATACATATACACACATACATATATATGTATACATATATATATATATACATATATACACATATATACATACATATATACATACACACACACACAATGGAGTATTAGTAATCAAAAAGAATGAAATCGTGCCATTTGCAACTATGTGGATGGAACCAGAGGGTATCATGCTAAGTGAAATTAGTCAGTCAGAGAAAGACAAATATCATATGACTTCACTCGTATGAGAACTTTAAGATACAAAACAGATGAACATAGGGGAAGGGAAGCAAAAATAATATAAAAACAGGGAGGGGGACAAAACATAAGAGACTCTTAAAAACGGAGAACAAACAAAGGGTTACTGGAAGGATTGCGGAAGTGGGGGTGGGCTAAATAAGTAAGGGGCGTTAAGGAATTTACTCCTGAAATCATTGTTGCACTATATGGTAACTAACTTCGACATAAATTAAAAAAAATAAATTAAAAAAAATATTTTCAACATGACCCTCCAAGGTCAAATGTAGTTGTGTCTACTCGTGAGTGTAGGAGGTTGGTCATGGTCTGCAGTTGAAGGACAGAAAAAGTTCCCACAGTCGACATGTGTCTGGTCAAAAGTGTTGAAGGAATCAGAAACAGGGCGTGAGCCACAGCGGAATATATAAAGGTGTTGCTCTAAGAATGAGGTGTGATGACAGGGCCTCTTTGTCTCTAAGCCAAAGAAAAGGATTCCAGTTAGGTTAAAAGAGCATCTCAGAAGGATACGAGGTAGCTGATAAAGTCAAAGAACCAAAAGCCAAGTTCTGAACCCGGGGTCTCTGTGCCTGTCTAGGGTCTGTCACTGAACAAGAAGCCCCCATCTTGAATTGCTCCCCTTGAGATTCACAGACTCAGGAGAGCACGTCTGACTGGGTGGTCTCAAGAAACAGCTCAATGTCTTTGTGAGGGGCTTTACACTTCGATTAGAACTCACTGATACATAAAATGGGAGCTAGCTCGCCAGAAAGGGGCTAAAAACAGAAACAAACTTCAGACTCTACACGTTGCTTCTTTCGACTAGCAAGGGACCTGAGAGTCACATTAAGTAAATATTTCATCAGTTTCTCCTACATAATTATCATTTTGAGCCATCAGCTGTCTATGTTGCATCTGAGAATTTAAAGTTCTGCACGTCTGGGGGCACCTGAGTGGCTCTGTCAGTTGAGCGTCTGACTTGGGCTCAGGTCATGATCTCACAGTTCGTGGGTTCCAGCCCCATGTCGGGCTCTGTGCTGACAGCTCAGAGCCTGGAGCCTGCTTTGGAACCTGTGTCTCCTTCTCTCTCTCTGCCCCTCCCCTGCTTGCACTCTGTCTCTCTCTCTCTCTCAAAAATAAACTAAAAGAAAAAATTAAAGTTCCCACGCACCTAAGAATAAAGAGTTGTAGGGTTCTTTGTTGCCATGGGAGCAAGTGAACAGCACAACTCAAGGACAGCTTGCTTCGATGACCAACAGAAGACAGAGACTCATTTTATTCAATGGCGGACTCACAGCAGAGAATGTGCTCCTAAGGTGGACCCACTGCCAGACCTCTGTAACCAACACAAACTCAAGAAACCACACGAGAGTCTGATCTTCCTCACTCAACAACAGACGGCCACCATGACTCTCCCTCACTTAGAGGAGCCCCCAGAGCCAGCTTCCCGGCATCAGACTGAGTTTGAGTCTCACCTTTGACTCATCTTACTCTCCAAAGCAACAGAAGGGGCCGACGGGAGAATTATCTGGCGACTAAACATCACTGGATAAAAGATGAACGTTAGCGACTCACACGTCCCTGTGGTTTGCGCATCCCCCTGCACACCTGCTATCCCAGAGGAAACACCCTAAGGAGCAGAAGGATCATACCTGAGTGTCCGGAGGGAGGAATTCTGAAGTTTCAAGGTATTACACAGCATCTTCACTCCGCTATATCCCAAGGAATTCTGGCCTAGGTCCAGACTGATCAGGCTCCGGTTGTTGCCAAGGGCAGATGCGAGAATCTCACAGCTGAAAGGGGTGATGGCACATCCCCACAACCTGCAGGGGAGACACAAAAATTAGTTCATTCATTCAAGCAGTGTTTACGGAAACCATCCTCCGTGCCAGGCACACTCTTGAGTGTTGGGGATCCAACAGGAAACTACAGAAATCTCTTCCCTCTGAGCTCATACTAATAGGAAACAGATGTATGTAGTGTGCCATATCTGATAAGGGCTATGAAGGGTAAAGGGAGAAGCTGGGGAGGGCACTCACTACAATGGCTGAAGAGAACAAACCTTAGAGAGATCTGGAGTGGGGGCTCCCCAAGCAGAGAAATAGCTGTGCAAAGGCTCTGAGGTCATGTATCATTATCATGTAAAACAATACCAAGGCAGCAAGATTCAATAGCAAATCAAGAGAGTGAATCAGGCAGGGTTGTAAGAGATGAAGCCACACAAAACAGGGAGCCATCTCACATAGGGCCCTTAGGCCATTGTAAACTTCAGATTTTACTTGGAATGAGATGGGGAGCCACCGGGGCTTTTGAGAAGAAGCATGATGGGAGTTACATCTTACAAGTTATTCTTAGTGCTTGGCTGAAAAACTAGTGGCACTGAGAGGGCAGAATACAGACTAGGTTGAAGGCTAGACAACAACCCACATGTTATAAGTATGTGTGTGGGGTATGAGAACAGATTCTAGATATCTGGAAGAGGGTAGCAGGATTAAAACAATGTTTACTTATTTTGAGACAGAGAGAGAGAGAGAGAGAGGGGAGGGGAGGGGAGGGGAGGGGAGGGGAGGGGGTGGATAGAGAGAGAATCCCAAGCAGGCTCTGTACTGCCAGCACAGAGTCCAATCCAGGGCTTGATCTCCTGAACTGCAAGATTGTGACCTGAGCCGAAATCAAGAATCAGATGCTTAATGACTGAGCCACTCAGGGACCTCAGGTAGCAAGATTTTAAAAAGGCTTGGATTTGACATGTCTCTGGAGGCAAGGGAAATAAAAGCAAAAATGAACTACTGGGACCTCATCAAGATAAAAAGCTTCTGCACAGCAAAGGAAACAATCAACAAAACTAAAGGGCAACCGACAGAATGGGAGAAGAAATTCTCAAATGACATATCTGATAAAGGGTTAGTATCCAAAATCTGTAAGGAACTTACCAAACTCAACACCCAAAAAACAAATAATCCAGTGAAGAAATAGGCAGAAGACATGGGACACTTTTCCAAAGAAGACATCCAGATGGCCAACAGACACATGAGAAGATGCTCAACATTATTCATCACCAGGGAAATACAAATTGAAACCACAATGAGATACCACCTCACACCTGTCAGAGTGGTTAAAGTTAACAACTCAGGAAACAATAGATGTTGGTGAGGATGTGGAGAAAGGGGAACCCTCTTGAACTGTTTGTGGGAATGCAAGCTGGTGCAGTCACTCTGGAAAACAGTATGGAGGTTCCTCCAAAAATTAAAAACAGAACTACCCTGTGACCCAGCAATTGCACTATTAGGAATTTTTCCCAATGATACAAAAATGCTGATTTGAAAGGACACATGCACCCCAAAGTTTATAGCAGCATTATCAACAATAGTCAAAGTATGGAAAGAGCCCAAATGTCCATCAATGGATGAATGGATAAAGACAACGTGGTATATATATAAATGGAGTGTTACTTGGCAATCAAAAAGAATAAAATCTTGCCATTTGCAACAATGTGGATGGAACTGGAGGGTATTATGCTAAGTGAAGTAAGTCAGAGGAAGACAGATATCATATGTTTTCACTCATATGTGGAATTTGAGAAACACAACAGATGAACATAGGAGAAGGGAAGGGAAAGTAAGACAAAAACAGAGACAGGCAAACCCTAAGAGACTCTTAGGAATAAACTGAGGGTTGCTGGTGTGGAGGTAGGTGGGGGATGGGGTAAACAGGCGATGGGCATTAAGGAGGGCACTTTTTGGGAAGGGCACTGGGTGTTATATGTAAGTGATGAATCATTGGGTTCTACTCCTGAAGCCAAGACTACACTGTGTGTTAACTAACTTGAACTTAAATAATAAAAAAGGCTTGGATTTGATATTTGAAAGAAAAAAAGGAATAAAGGATGATGTATGAAGGATCTCATTCCGAGCAAATAATATTATACAAAGATTCAATGTGTTTGTGCATACATGAACACACACGTATGAGTTAAGGTCACGTATTTAAATTTACCCCAGGATTTGGGAGAGGCTATGAGTAATATCAAACATTTAGCATACTTCTTGGCACAGTAAATGCATATGTATTTCATTATCATAACCAACTTTCCTGATGGACATGACTTACTCCATTTCCTAAAATGTACAACCGAGATTATACGATCAGGAAGTTAAGGCTGACTAGATACTTCCCTATGCCAGTAGAGCACATGGTTAGAAGAGCCCCCTCCCCATCACCGTCAACATCGTCACCTTCCTGCAAACAGGCACGTGCCATGAATCATAACAACCAGTGGTTTTCCACCTGCGATCTCTAGGATTTGTTCAGTTGGCATCCTTACCAGTGCAAACTGCAGTCATGCCGAGAGCTTTAACGATACCGTTGTCTGGGTTTTACTTGAGGAGATCCCGACTGGAGTGGTCTGAGGTACAGCCTGGGTGGGTGTTGGCATTCTCAAACCTGCAAGCATTTTTCTACTACTCAGTAGAGGCTGAACACCATGACTTATCGTCTTGTGCTGTAGAGGTCAGAAAACTGGTTACCATTTGGGGGTCCTTCACAGGTAGGGTTCCAGACCCCAGTGCATCTGAGTGAAGGTACCTCACTCATGTGGAATTGTGAGACAGAACTGAATTGAGGCCATTTATCTGCCGGTGGAGGCAACATGTCAAATCCCTACCTCTCTGGAGGCTGGGAGCTGGGGCACCGGTGACTGTCTCTCCATGCCTTAGGCATTGCATCCTCAAAATGCTTCACTGGTGTCCTTTGGATGGCTTACACTAGAGAGTATTCCTTTAACCACACTAGTGACTTTTCTTCCCCAGATTTACTGATGAATAATTGACGAATAAAAGTTGTATGTATTTAAGGTATACGATGTGATGATTTAATATACACTGTGAAATGATCAACAGTCGAGTTAATTACTACATCTGTCAGCTCTCACATAGTTGCTTTTTTTTTTTTTTTTGAGAACACTAGATTTGCTGAGAGTAGATCTTATTTCTTATTGTCAAAATATAGAAGTTTCTGGAGATTTTCTTTAATCCTTGTTGACATATAATTGACACAAAACATCGTGTAAGTTTAAGGTGTGCAATATGCTGATTTGGCACGTTAATATATTATAACATGATTACCACTGTAGTGTTAGCTGATACCCCCATCCTGACACACCATCTTCATTTCTTTTTTTGGGGAGAACATTTAAGATCTATTCTTTTTAAAAATTTTATTTTTATTTTGGAGAGAGAGAGAGAGAGCACACAAGCAGGGGAGGGGCAGGGGAGAGAGAGAGAAAGAGGGAAAGAGTGGGGGGGGGAGGGGGGGGGAGAGAGAGAGAGAGAGAGAGAGAGAGAGAGAGAGAAGATAGAAAGGGGGAGGGGGAGAGAATATCTTATGCAGGCTCCATGCTCAGTGTTAGGCTGATTGGCTCAATCCCATGATCCTGGGATCATGACCTGAGCTGAAATCAAGAGCTGGACGCTCAACTAAATGAGCCACCCAGGCACCCCCTAAGATCTGTTCTTTTAAATGCCTGTTAACTATAGAGAACACACTGATGGTCACCAGAGAGGAGGTGGGTGGGGGGACAGAATAAATAAGGGATGGGATGAAGGAGGGCGCTTGTGTGGTGAACACCAGATGTTATATGGAATTATGGCATCACTATATTGTGCACCTGAAACTAATATTACACTATGTTAACTATACTGGAATTAGAAAAAAATCTATGTTAGCAAATTTCAAGTATATTACACAGTATTATTAGCTATAATCTCCATGCTGTAACGTTAGATGTCTGAAACTTATTCGTTTTTTTTTTTAATTTATTTATTTTGAGAGAGGGAGAGAGAGAATGAACAAAAGCAGGGGGAGGGGCAGAGAGAGAGAGGGAGAGAGAATCCCAAGCAGGCTCTGCACCATCAGTGTAGAGCCTGATGAGGGGCTTGAACTTCCCAACCGTGAGATCATGACCTGAGCAGAGATCCAGTCAGATGCTTAACTGACTGTGCCACCAGGTGTCCCGGAACTTCTTCATCTTCTGGCTGGAAGTCTGTATGCTTCCCTTAGCACCTCCCCATTTCCCCCACCCCTCAGCCCCTGGTAACTATCACTCTACTTTTTGCTTCTATGAGCTCAGCTCTTTTAGATTCCACATATAAGTGATGTCTTTGTCTTATTTTACTTAGCCTACTAGCCTCGATTTTCATCTGTGTTATCTCAAATGGCAGGATTTCCTCCTTTATCATGGCTAATATTCCATGGTGTATACATATCTCACTTCTTCTTTATCCAATCCTCTGTTGATGGACACTTATGTTGTTTCCCATCTTGACTATTGTGAATAATGCTTCCACAAACATGGAGGTGCAGATACCTTTTCAAGACCTCGTTTCCATTTCCTTTGGATATATATCCAGAAGTGGGATTCCATATGATACATCAATTTTTAGCTTTTTGAGGACTCTTCTTACTGTTTTCCATATGGCTGTACATTCCTACCAACGGTACAAAAACATTCCGTTTTCTCCACATCCTCACCAATATTTGTTACCTGTGTTCTTTTCGATGACAACCATCCTGAAAGGTATGAAGTGATATCTCATGTGGATTTGATTTCCATTTCCCTGATGATTAGTGCTGTTGAACAGTCTCTCACCTACCTGTTGGCCATTTGTCTGTCTGATTTGGAAAAAGTCTATTTAGGTTCCATTAAAAAAAGTTGAGTTGTAGAAGTTCCTTATCTATCTTGGATATTAATCCCTTATCAGATATGTGGTTTGTAAATATTTTTCTGTAGGTTGTCATTCATTTTGTTGACTGTTTCCTTTGGTAGACACAAGATTTTTAGTTTGATGAAGCCCCACTTATTTTTGCTTTTGCTGCTGGTACTTTTTGGCATCATATATACAAAATCATTGCCAAGGCCAATGTCAAAGAGCTTTTGCCCTATGTTTTCTTCTAGGAATTTTACAGTTTTGTGTCCTAAGTCTTTAATCCATTTTGAGTTTATATTTTTTTAATTTAAAAATTTTGGGGGGCACCTCGGTGGCTTAGTCAGTTAAGCGTCTGACTTTGGTTCAGGTCATGATCTCATGGTTAGTAAGCTCCAGCTCCATGTTGGGCTCTGGGCTGACAGCTGGATCCTGTTTTGGATTCTGTGTCTCCCTCTCTCTCTGCCCCTCTCTCGGTTCCTCTCTCTCTCTCAAAAATAAACAAACATTAAAAAATTTATTTATTCATTTATTTTTGAGAGAGAGTCAGAGTGCGACTGGGGGAAGGGCAGAGAGAGGGTGACACAGAATCTGAAGCAGGCTCCAGGCTCTGAACTGTCAGCCCGATGCGGGGCTTGAACCCACGAACAGTGAGATCATGATGCTTAACTGACTGAGCCTCCCAGGCGCCCCATTTTGATTTAATTTTTGTGTATCGTGTATGGGTTCAATTTCATTCTTTTGCATGTGGATATCCAGGGTTTTTTTTCAACCCTCTTTACTGATGAAATCATGCCTTCCCCATTGAGTACCCGTGCCCTTGTCAAAGATCAGTTGACTATATATGGGAGGGGTATTTCTGGGCTGTCTATTCTGTCCTTTTGGTCTATGTATCTGTTTTTATGCCAATACCATACTGTTTTGATACCACAGTTTTGTAATATAGTTTGAAACCAGGAAGTGTGATACCTCCAGCTTTGTGGTTCTTTGTGAGAACTGATTTGGCTATTTGGAGTCTTTTGTGGATGCCTACAAATTTGGGGATTTAAAAACAAAAGTTGTGAAAACTGCTATCTTACTTTTTTCTTTTTTTTAATAATTAGATTTGTTCCAATCTCTTACACTAGAGCTGGTGGTGGTGGGGGGGGGGGATTGCTACACTATTTTATTTCAGATACAGATTAAAATTTTAAAAAAACATAACTTACCATAGACATTTGAGGTTACACATTGGCTTCTTCAAAGCCTCACACAGAAACTTCAGTCCAGTAATTCCTATGTGATTCAGCCCCAGATCCAAGTGTGTAAGGCTTGAATTTTGCTGGAGAAGTGTTGACAGATGATGGCAGCCATTGCTGCTTATGTTGCAGTACCAAAGCCTAGAAATCAATCACACGGAGAAAATGAACTCTGTGAGTCCTCCCTGGTGAGATGCACCAAAGCCAGGACTGTCGACCTCAAGCCATAGGTTGTACACAAGCTAGCAGACAACGAGATGTGGAAATGACATCACGGATGGAGTCACAATTACTACAAAAGTGATTACATAGGCTGCCCCCCCACCCCACCCCCACTCCAACACATGCAAAGGTGTCTACATCCTAATCCCCGGTCCCTGTGAATATGTCACATGTAAAGGAGACTCTGCGGGTGCCATTGAGCTAAGGATGTGGAGATGGGGAGATTACCCAGGTGGGCCAATGTAATCACAAGTATCCTTATAAAGAAGGAGCATGAGAGTCATAGCCAGGAGGGGGAGGGATAAGAGGGACAGAAGGACATTTGAAGACACTATGCTGCTGGCTTTGAACATGAAGGAAGGGGCCTTTAGGAACATGCAGGTGCCTTTCGAAGCTGGAAGAGGCCAGGAAATGGATCCTTCCCTGGAGACCTCAGAAGGAACACCACCTTGCAGACACCTTGATTTTAGCTCAGTGAAACTCATTTTGGACCTCTGGCCTCTAGAACTTTAAGACAACGAGTTTGTGTTGTTTTAAGCCTCTTCGTTTGTGACAATTCATTACAGAAACAATTAGAAAACAGTCATGTGATACATCCAGGGATGTGCAGTCATAGACAGCCTTTGAAAGGAACCAACATACACCTCTTAGGCTTGGAGATTTGTGAACTGATAGAAACTCTCAGGACTATGGAGTAACAGAGGAAGACCCCAGCAAGACAGACACATGAAATTAAGCTCTGACAACTTAGTAAAGTGGGGGCATGGCTCACAAAACAGAAACAGATGAGGTCCAGAAAGAAGATTTGACCTATATTTTCTAAGAGTCAAATAACTCCACCTACACCCAGTTGCAGATAGAACTTATGTTACATGTTATCAAAAACATTCATTTAAAAAACCCAAACAGGCACTTGGGTGGCTCATTCGGTTAAGCATCCAACTTTGATTCAGGTCATGACCTCACGGTTTATGGGTTCAAGCTCTGTGTCAGGCTCTGTGCTAACAGCTCAGATTGTGGAGCCTGCTTCGAATTCTGTGTCTCCCTCTTTCTCTTTGCCCCTCCCCCATGTGTGCTCTGTCTCTCAAAAATGAATAAACATTAAAAAATTTTTTTAAAGGTTAAAGAAAACCTCAAACAAACCTTGAAACCAGTGACATCCCCCAAATCCCTACAGATTATTGACACTGTATCTTGTATTTTTTTCTTTTTTAAAAAAAATGTTTATTTTTGAAGGAGAGAGAGAGAGAGACGGAGTGTGAATGGGGGAGAGGCAGAGAGAGAGGGAGAAACAGAATCCAAAGCAGGCTCCAGGCTCTGAGCTGTCAGCACAGAGCCTGACGTGGGGCTTGAACTCACGGACCGGGAGATCATGGCCTGAGCCGAAGTCAGACGCTTAACTGACTGAGCCACCCAGGTGCCCCATATTTTTTTCTTTTTTTTTTTTTTAAATGTTTATTTTTGAAGGGAGAGAGAGAGACAGAGTGTGACTGGGGGAGAGGCAGAGAGAGAGGGAGACACAGAATCCGAAGCAGGCTCCAGGCTCTGAGATGTCAGCACAGAGCCCGATGCGGGGCTCAAATTCATGAACCATGAGGTCATGACCTGAGCTGCAGTCAGACGCTTAACCGACTGAGCCACCCAGGCTCAGTATTTTTTTTTTTTTCCTACTTGTATTCTTTTTTTTTTTTTTGTATTTTTTTCCTACTACTGCGTCTCATCAGATCTAACTGTCAGCATCATACTTGGGGTTATCAGAGGAATTAGTGAATGTTTGCATCTGTGTTACTTGAATCCAGGATACACGAATGCACATACACGCAGTATAGACTTACACCAGCGTCTGTAGTTGACAGTCCGGGTAACTCAAGCCCTCGCACAGAAGTTTCACCCCTCCATTTCCGAGAGCGTTCTTTGCCAAGCACAGGTGTGTCAGACTCTGGTTGACGATCAAAGCAGAGGAGAGCTCCTTGCAACAGGCTTCTGTAAGGTGACAGTTTTCCAACCTGCCAAAGCGCCATACAAGCAGTAAGACGGCGAAGACATTTCTGAAGCCCGATTTTCTTGGCCATCCCCAAAGGCTCGGGGTCCCAGCTGTATACAGCTCTTGTTGGGAATCCACTTCCTCTCTCATCCTGCGGTTAATCCTCACAGCCATGAAGGACCAGGAGTGAGAGAAGAAAATGCACGAGCCACCCGCCTGGGACCAGAAGCGGAAACCAGGTATCTACATCAGGGGGAAGTCCCATATGGGTCGCCCAACAAATCCAGGTGTTACCAATGCTGTTCCCCATTGTGGCCCCAGACCCAGTGTGGAGATGCTCCACGGGAACGGAGGCGGCACTTACGACAGCCTCTGCAGGAAGCACCTGGGGTGTGTCAGAGTCTTGCACAGCAACCTGGCACTCTCATCTGTAAGCTCATTTGCTGTCAGGTTGAGGCATGTGAGGGACTGGTTGATCTCGAGGGAGGAGGAGAGATGGGCCCATTGCTGAGCAGAGGCAGAACAAGATACCAACCTGCAGGAGAAAGGGGAACAAGTCGTTCTTGAGAACCAAACCCTGGATAACGGTCTCTAGTCGTGCCCCTCATGCCACTCCATCATGTCACGTCCTGGACTTAATTGTGTGGAGCAGCCTCTAAGTGTGGTCCCCGGGCCAGCCGCATCATCATCACCTGGTAAGCAGTTAGAAATGCAAGTCCTCAGACGCTCTGGATGTGGAATCCACTGATCTCTGTTTTAGGGGGTCCTGAACCACCTGGAAGATTCCTGGGCCACATACCCAGAAGTTGCTTCAGAAGATCTGGGTGAGATCCAAGAATCTGGATTTTAACAAGTTCCTAGGCGATGAAGCTGCTGCTGGTCTGGAGACCACAAGTTGAGAACTATTTATTTGGAAATCCAATCAATCAAACATATCAGGCAACAAGTCGCCCATACCCTATTCCTGGAGAGAGAGATTCTTACCATGGATGAACGGAACGTCACTGGGGCATTATGTGTATTGTGGCCTTTGGAGTGGGGTTTCTTACAAAAAAAAAAAAATCCCAATTCTGCCATTTACAGTATATGAAACGGTGGCCAAGTTACTGAACTTCATCAAACCTCATTTCCATCTTTAAGTTGAAAATAAGTCCTACCCTCATGCTGAGTGTTGATTAAGGTTGATAATTCACAGGAAGTGCTAAGTGGACTGTATATCATATAGCTAAAACTTACTAAAATCCAACAAAAACACTTTTTCTCTTAGAGTGTGTATTCTCATAGACTCTCTATGGAGAATGGCTATAGAGATTCCTCCATAATAGAGGAATCAAATTTAACCAGGGCACTGGAACACAAAAGAGAATGTTTAATGGCTTCCAATAAAAGAAGCTAAATTTATAGGAGTCTCCTTCTTCCATTGTGGTATTCGTTTATTCCTTGAGAATAATGACCAAATTATTATGTTAATGACCAAAGTTAATGACCAAAATCTTCAAACGGCACAATTTCTTTTCCTGGTGAATCCTCACAGGAAAAAGAAAGGAAGGTCTTAGGGATGGTGAATAGTGACAGTGGCTACTATCAATAATGCAATGATGAATACTTGCACTTGGTTTCATTCATTCCTCAAATCCTCGTGAGATGTGCACTACTCCATCCTACCGATGGGGATAAGACCTACTTCAACAGCCCAAGGTCATACCAATAGAGGCAAAACCATAATTTGAGACCAACAGATCACCTTGAACATCTTGCTATTGCTGCTCAAATGTGGTCAAGTGGGGATCAATGGAAACCAACGATGAGTGACGAAAATCATCGACAGAGCAATCATGTGGAGAACATCCCCAAATGGGAGATCTCTCAACCCAAGAAAGGGGAAATCTGATGCTCCCAAAGCATCCTTGCCTGGACAGAGGAATCTGGACAAAATCTGGCATTCTGAATCATGACATAAGAGAAACATAAACCATAAACAAATTCTCTTTGATAGAGGCGGATATCAAGTTTCTGAGTGTTTCTTTGGACTTGGGGATCTTATGGACAGTTACCCAGGCTGTTCAATGATCAATACAAGTGGAAACTAAACTCCCACCCCATTTTCTGTCCTGGGACATGTGCCCTGTGTAGTACTGTTTCTAAGCAGAAATAAGGGATTGTCCCCCACCCCTAATTTATACAGAATTGATATAGAAGCTTGATACAGCTCTGTTACATGCTGGGTTTTTCAGTGACGGTGAGATATACCTGAGGCATTGCAGATTACATTTGGGGTGTCTCAAGATATCACACAATATGGGAAGCATATCATCCTGGTCATTTCCTTGAAGGGTCAGATGGGTTAGTGTCTCGTGACCACCAAAGACAACGCAGAAATCCCGGTAAGCATCCGCTGGGGAAACGTTTTTGAGGCTAGGGCAATGAGAACAGAGGTGAAATGTTGACTTTCTGTATACACAGAAACAAAGGGTGGCAACAGGTTTAAACACTAGAAATTACTGTTCCCGTTTTTTGCCTTCGTTGAGGTATTTATTGTCAAACTGTATACATGAAGGTGTACGAGTTCATGTTTTGGTAGACACGTGCCTTGTGAAATCATCACCACCATCAAGCTCAATCAAGCTAGTTAACGTACCTATCACCTCACATAACCACCATTTCCATTTTTATTTTATTTTATTTCTTTTGTGGTGAGAACCCTTGAGATCAAGCCAAGTCTCTGAGCACATTTCGTGTATCCGATGCAGTAGTAACTGTTGTCACAATAGTGTAAGGTTAGGTCTCCAGAACTCACTCACTCATTTTGCAGAAACTGGAGCTTTGGGCCGCTTGCCTAACATCTAATTTGAGAAGCCATCAGAAGCCTCCACTATTTTAGTCCTCTCAAACTTTTACAGAAGGGAAGCTGGTCACCAACAGACATTTCAGACAACAGCTCTTCTTCTACGGCTTGTTGAAAAAGATAAGGAAGGGGAGCAGTCCCTTTCCCTGAAGTGTTACCAACGGGCACATTTCAGGAGCACTACGTCCTGCTGAATATGGTGCATTCAGAATCAGGATCCCATGGAAGTGAGCAAGAACTTTTCTCTAGCCTGAGAAAGAAATCTATGAACGAAGACACCCGTAGCTGGAGAAGGTCTCACTGGTACCAACGCCCCTTTGCCGCCTCAGTCAGGTTTGCTCTCCTTCCCTAACCACCCCCTGCAGCCCGCCCACATGGGAGCTTGCAGGATGTTCCCTGCACAGAAGCCTCAGGTCGAGACGAGCCTCATGTCCAGGGAGACTCGGAAGTGCTCCCTCAGGTGGACAGGTGCACACTCTGTTCCAAGAACAAGTGTTTAAGTTCTGTGATGAGCCCCACCCTTTCTTTCCAACTTCGTTCAACTACACAGATTTTTGGATCGTATTCAGATCGACATACACCCAGCCCAAGCGAATTTTAACTTTACACAGCCCAGCTCGCAGACCAGTCTCAGCATCATCTCCAACAGCGTTCCTCATCAGGGGTGATTCTGTAAACTCTGTGGGAACACCTGGAAATGTGTGGACAGGTTTTAGGTTGTCACAACGGGGCGTGTGTGGGTGCCACTGGCATCTGGAAGGCAGAGGCCGGGGCTGCTGCTAAAAATCCTACGATGCACAGGACAGCCCCCCTCCAGCCCAAAGTGTCAGCAGAGGTTGAGAAATCCTGCTCTATGTGTAGCCCTGTGGTCGTCTTAATGGGATTAAAACCTCCCCCAGGATCTGGATGTTCCTTGTGGGGTTTTGTGGACATTCAAACCATATTTCACTTTATATTAAAATTACTTGATTAAAAAAAAAAAAAAAGCAGAACAGTGGTTGCCAGGAGCTGGGGAGAAGGGATCCCGGGGAATTATTGTTTAATGGGGTCAAAGTTTCAGTTTTACAATGTGAAGGGAGTTCTGGAGATGGATGGTGGTGATGGTGGTGGTGGTGGTTGCCAAATACACTTAAAAATGCATAACTTTCCACTTAAAAAAATAATGGTGAGTTTTATGTTATATCACAATAAAAAAAAACTGGAAAAAATTACTTCATATGATTCAGTAGAATTCCTCGTGTTGAGTACCCACTTGGGACTCTGGGAAAGAAATTCACGGGCGCCTGGGTGGCTCAGTCAGTTAAGTGTCTGACTTCGGCTCAGGTCATGATCTCACGGTTCGAGGGTTCGAGCCCCGCGTCGGGCTCTGTACTGATGGCTCAGAGCCTGGAGCCTGCTTCGGATTCTGTGTCTCCCTCTCGCTCTGCCCCTCCCTCACTCATGCTCTGTCTCCCTCTCTCAAGAATAAATAAAAAAACATTAAAAATTTTTTAAAAAAAGATTAAAAAAAAGAAATTCAAATATTACTCCAATATTAAAAATGTAAGAAGCTTGGCTGTGCCATGGGGGTCTTAATCCAGGGGTTAGCTTCCACTTACGCCACTTTCTGAAGATTATGGGTAGCAGAGGAGAGTTTTTCACAAAGAATCTTCACTGATGAGGTACTCAGGAAGGTCTGACTGATGTCTAGAAATACCAGATCCTTGTTGGAGTCGAATACGGAACAAAGGTCCATCCAGAAAGGAAGTACATGTTCATCATTCTGGGACCTATTGGGAAGAGGCAAAGGAGTGAATTTACCGAATGTTGCTGGAGAGAAAACCAACAGTTCGCCATCATTGTGAAGACATTTAGGGTTGCTCTGGGCCTATACCCCTAATAAATAAGTGTAATTCTAAAAGTGAGATGATTCCATCAGTTAGCATCACTATCCAACAACCAATCGTGTCAACAGAGAAAGATAGATCACAACAGTCTAATAAGGTTGGAATAATCCAAAATTCTAAGTGGATCATTGATAAAGATTGAGAGTGAGGGGCTCCTGGGTGGCTCAGTCGATTAAGCATCCAACTTCAGCTCAGGTCAGGATCTCAGTCCGTGAGTTCTAGCCCCACATTGGGCTCTGTGCTGACAGCTCAGAGCCTGGAGCCTGCTTTGGATTCTGTCTCCCTTTCTCTCTGTTCCTCCCCTGCTCATGCTCTGTCTCTCTCAAAAGTAAATCAACATTAAAATAAAAATAAAAAAAAAACATTGAGAGTGATATACAGTAAATAGAGGATATTTGAATGTCTGATGGTGGATCCATACACATGATATTCTCAGTCTGATTTACAACTCTATTTGTGACCTAAAAGGATATCCAGGGTACCTGGGTGGATCAGTTGGTTAAGTGTCCGACTCTTGATTTCAGCTCAGGTCATGATCTCAAGGTCCTGAGACTGAATCCTGTGTTGGGCTCTGTGCTGGGTGTGGAACCTGCTTGGGATTCTCTCTCCCTCCGCCCCTGCCCACATGTGCTGTCACCTATGCACACAGGTGCTCTCTCGCTCTCAAAAAAAAAAAAGTCCGTAAAAACTTGAGAAAATGCAATCTTTTTTTCAATATATGAAATTTATTGTTAAATTGGTTTCCATACAACACCCAGTGCTCATCCCAAAAGGTGCCCTCCTCAATACCCATCCCCCACCCTCCCCTCCCTCCCACCCCCCATCAACCCTCAGTTTGTTCTCAGTTTTTAAGAGTCTCTTATGCTTTGGCTTTCTCCCACTCTAACCTCTTTTTTTTTTTCCTCCCCCTCCCCCATGGGTTTCTGTTAAGTTTCTCAGGACCCACATAAGAGTGAAACCATATGGTATCTGTCTTTCTCTGTATGGCTTATTTCACTTAGCATCACACTCTCCAGTTCCATCCATGTTGCTACAAAGGGCCATATTTCGTTCTTTCTCATTGCCATGTAGTACTCCATTGTGTATATAAACCACAATTTCTTTATCCATTCATCAGTTGATGGACATTTAGGCTCTTTCCTATTGTTGAGAGTGCTGCTATAAACATTGGGGTACAAGTGCCCCTATGCATCAGTACTCCTGTATCCCTTGGGTAAATTCCTAGCAGTGCTATTGCTGGGTCATAGGGTAGGTCTATTTTTAATTTTCTGAGGAACCTCCACACTGTTTTCCAGAGTGGCTGCACCAGTTTGCATTCCCACCAACAGTGCAAGAGGGTTCCCGTTTCTCCACATCCTCTCCAGCATCTATAGTCTCCTGATTTGTTCATTTTGGCCACTCTGACTGGCGTGAGGTGATATCTGAGTGTGGTTTTGATTTGTATTTCCCTGATAAGGAGCGATGTTGAGCATCTTTTCATGTGCCTGTTGGCCATCCGGATGTCTTCTTTAGAGAAGTGTCTATTCATGTTTTCTGCCCATTTCTTCACTGGGTTCTTTGTTTTTCGGGTGTGGAGTTTGGTGAGCTCTTTATAGATTTTGGATACTAGCCCTTTGTCCGATATGTCATTTGCAAATATCTTTTCCCATTCCGTTGGTTGCCTTTTAGTTTTGTTGGTTGTTTCCTTTGCTGTGCAGAAGATTTTTATCTTCATAAGGTCCTAGTAGTTCATTTTTGCTTTTAATTCCCTTGCCTTTGGGGATGTGTCGAGTAAGAGATTGCTACGGCTGAGGTCAGAGAGGTCTTTTCCTGCTTTCTCCTGTAGGGTTTTGATGGTTTCCTGTCTCACATTCAGGTCCTTTATCCATTTTGAGTTTAGAGAAAATACAATCTTTAAGTAATTACATATCCGTATACACAGACGTATCAGAGAATGTTCATTTTGTTCTGGGGGTAGGGTTTGTGTAGGTGACCCGATTTCTCTATCTTTTTCAACATTGCTTTAATTTTCTTTTTTTTAAAAAAAATTTTAATGTTTATTTTATTTTTGAGACAGAGAGAAAGCATGAGCAGGGGAGGGGCAGAGAGAGAGAAAGAGACAGAATCTGAAGCAGGCTCCAGGCTCTGAGCTGCCAACACAGAGCCCAACGCGGGGCTCGAACTCATGAACCGTGAGATCATGACCTGAGCTGAAGTCAGACGCTTAACCGACTGAGCCACCCAGGCACCCCTGCTTTAATTTTCTATTTATGTGTGGGACGTTCGCAGTCGGGGGGGGGGACTGATTTTCAGGAAAATGGTGCAAACACTCTAAACCAAGACGTGTCAGAAAATTAAAACATTTTAGTTACCGATGGAGAAATCCTGTGGGACCTAAGGGATAGTCTAATATCTGAAGGTTTTCCTGGAGAAAAACAAAGGTGTAAGCGCCCAAGGAATAAAGGTAACATGTCACTGAAAGAAGCAGCTGGTACTTTCAACAATTTCAGAATTAGGCTTTTTTTTAATTTTTTAAAGTTTATTTGGTCTGAGAGAGAGAGAGAGAGAGAGCAGGGGAGGGGTAGAGAGAGAGGGAGAGAGAGCAAATCCCAAGCGGGCTCCACGCTGTCGGCACAGAGCCTGACGTGGGGCTTGAACTCATGAACCGTGAGATCATGACCTGAGCCTAAATCAAGAGTGGGATGCTCGGGGCGCCTGGGTGGCGCAGTCGGTTAAGCGTCCGACTTCAGCCAGGTCACGATCTCGCGGTCCGTGAGTTCGAGCCCCGCGTCGGGCTCTGGGCTGATGGCCCGGAGCCTGGAGCCTGTTTCCAATTCTGTGTCTCCCTCTCTCTCTGCCCCTCCCCCGTTCATGCTGTGTCTCTCTCTGTCCCAAAAATAAATAAAAAAAAAAAAAAAAAAAAAAAAAAAAGAGTGGGATGCTCAACCAACTGAGCCACCCCGGTGCCCTTAGAAGTAGGCATTTAAAAAAAATTTAAAAAAAAGAAGTAGGCATTTAAGGGGCACCTGGGTGGCTCAGTCGGTTAAGCGTCCAACTTTGGCTGAGGTCATGATCTCACGGTTGGTGAGTTCGAGCCCCGCATCAGGCTCTGTGCTGACAGCTCAGAGCCTGCTTCCCATTCTGTGTCTTCTTCTCTCTATGCCCCTCCCCCACTTGTGCTCTGTCTCTATCAAAAATAAATAAATGTAAAAAAAATTAAAAAAAAAAAAGAAGTAGACATTTAAAACCTACTACTCTCCAGTGGGTACTGTGGCTACTTGGAAATAATAGCACGGAGGCGCAGAAAGTGTCTAACTTGCCCCACATCATCACACACTAACAGAGACAGGACTCAAAGTCAAAGAATAAGATCCCAGCACCTGTGCTCACCTCTTACCATCTTCTACCTATCAGCTCTCAACTGAGTTCCACTGATTTCCAATCAAGGCAGTTGGTTTTCAGAGCATTACAATGTATCTGAATAATTAACTTATTATTTCCACCCCGTCCCTAAGCCTTTTGAGGGTGGTCACTCAGTCACCCTCTCTTTTTTAAAAAATGTTTAATGTTTATTTATTTTTGAGAGAGAGACAGATTATGAACAGGAAAGGGAGAGAGAGAGAGAGAGAGAGAGAGAGAGAGAGAGAGAGAGACAGGAATCGGAAACAGCCTCCAGGCTCTGAGCTGTCAGCACAAAACCCGACGCGGGGCTCGAACTCACAAACCTCGAGATCATGACCTGAGCTGAAGCCAGACACTTAACCACTTGAGCCACCCAGGTGCCCCAGTCACCCTCTCTTCTGAAGGACAATTTTCCTTCCTCCTGCAGAAGGACAAGGTTATACAAGACTGTGTTTTGGGGATGCTCTCCCAGAGGCACTAATGGAGTCCTAATTTTATTTGGGTCAATGTCAATATCTTCCTAAGGTTCAAAAGAGCCCAGAGAAGAAATAGTTTCCAAAGACGGAAGCTTTGTTAGTAGACTTGACTGAAGAGCAAGTCCTACACACAGGAGACAGTTTGTGGTTTGAAATAGGGGAAGGAAAGAGAAACCAGAGAGAAGTTAGATTCGGTCAGCTCCAGGGCCCTGGCTGTTTTAAGACAAGGTTATACCTTTGGGTTTTTTAGTGGTACTTGCCCTGAATAAAGACACATTTAAAACAAATGACCTAGGGGTGCCTGAGTGGCTCAGTCGGTTAAGCGTCCAACTTTGGCTCAGGTCATGATCTCATGGTTTGTGGGTTCGAGCCCCACATCGGGCTCTGTGCTGTCAGCGTGGAGCCTGCTTTGGAGCCTCTGTCCCCCTCTCTCTCTGCCCCTCCCCTGCTCGTGCTCGCTTGTTCTCTCTCTAAACATTAAAATAAATAAATAAATGACCTATTGTAAAACTTGAGGCACCATGAAGATGAGCCATTACCAACCTAGATTTGTGACTTTTCTTTAAAAATATTTTTAATGTTTATTTTTGAGAGAGAGAGAGAGACAGAGAGAGACACAGAAAGGGAGAGACCATGTGAGCTGGTGCAGGACAGAGAGAGAGGGAGACACAGAATCTGAAGCAGGCTCCAGGCTCTGAGCTGTCAGCACAGAGCCTGATTTGGGGCTTGAACTCACAAGCTGTGAGATCATGACTTGAGCCGAAGTTGGACGCTCAACTGACTGAGCCACTTGGGTGCCCTGAATCTGTGACTTTTCAAAGAGCATGGTCTATGTGCTCTGGGGACTGAGGCGGAATCTGGGGCTGTGTAGGGTTAATGTCAGCAACTGTCTTATCAAGATAAGATAATCAAGCCACTATGAGTCAAGTCATATGATTTTTGTCTTTCTCTGACTAATTTCACTTAGTATAATACCCTCCAGTTCCATCCATGTAGTTGCAAATGGCAAGATTTCATTCTTTTTGATTGCTGAGTAATACTCCATTGTATGTATATACCACATTTTCTTTATCCATTCACTCATCAAAGAGACAAAACAGATGAACATAAGGGAAGGGGAACAAAAATAATATAAAAACAGGGAGGGGGACAAAACAGAAGAGACTCATAAATATGGAGAACAAACTGAGGGTTGCTGGAGGGGTTGTGGGAGGGGGGATGGGCTAAATGGGTAAGGGGCATTAAGGAATCTACTCTTAAAATCATTGTTGCACTATGTGCTAATTAATTTGGATGTAAATTTTAAAAAATAAAATAAAAAAAAGAATAAAGCAAAGATTTGGGGGGAAAAAAAAGATAAGCCACTAAGTAGAGAAAGTGATTTGATTAGAAGGTGTGTTGTGACTTAACCATTCTGCGGGTTGCAAACCAGCAATGCAATGCTATGGGGTTGCTGTGATGGGGCAGCACAGAAGGGAAAGTGGCAAACAGCATGTGAAAGGAACTTTCATGAAAAGCAGGAGTTTGCATTACAGACCAGAATGGTCATAATTAAACCTAAAGACATCCATGCTGCCTTTTCTGCGATGGGAGCTCTGAGAACCAAGCAGCCGGACTGTGGTTAATGAAATGCCGCTTAACACTGGTGCCATTGCTGGTTTTAGCCAAACCAAGGTTAAAAAGAAACAAAAAGGTGGAGGTTCCTCAAAAAAATTAAAACTAGAACTACCTTACGACCCAGCAGTAGCACTACTAGGAATTTATCCAAAGGATACAGGAGTGCTGATGCGTAGGGGCACTTGTACCCCAACGTTTACAGCAGCACTTTCAACAATAGCCAAATTATGGAAAGAGCCTAAATGTCCATTAACGGATGAATGGATAAATAAGATGTGGCTTATATATACAATGGAATACTACTTGGCAAGGACAAAGAATGAAATCATGCCGTTTGCAGCAACATGGATGGAACTGGGGGGTATTACGCTGAGTGAAATAAGTCCATCAGAGAAAGACAGATATCATATGTTTTCACTCACATATGGGTCTTGAGAAATTTAACAGAAGACCATAGGGAAAGGGAAGGGAAAAAAATAGTTTCAAACAGAGAAGGAGGCAACCCATAAGAGACTCTTAAATACAGAGGACAAACTGAGGGTTGATGGGGGACAGGGGAAAATGGGCGACCGACACTGAGGAGGGTACTTGTTGGGATGAGCACTGGGTGTTGTATATAGTGAGCAATCATGGGAATGTACTCCCAAGGCCAAGAGCACATTGTATACATTGTCTGTTAGCTAACTTGACAATAAATTATATTTAAATAAAATAAAATAAAAGCTCTGATACTCTAAAAAAAAAAAAGAAACAAACAAACAAGCAAACAAACGGGAAAATAGAGCCTATTTTGACTTGGGATCTTGGATGGGATAGAGACAGGAGGTTATTCATGCAATTTTGTTTTCATCCAAAGCATTTCTTGGAGGACTCTCCTGCAGAGGAAGGACTTAAATAAACCAGCATGTGGGCCTGTCCAAACACTTGGATGAGAGAAGAAACAAAATCAGAATATGGATGAAGGGATATGGTCTGTGGACTGCTGATGTTCTGGGAGGTGGAGAGATGTTCATGCCAACCTGTTGTGCTCCTAATGCTCCCCTGGCAGTGACTCAGTTTCATGTGGAAAATAGACACCTCCCCCAGGAAATCAATGAGGGCATTTTATTCTGGCCCCATGAATGTGCATGAGGGTTTCAGATACTGATTTTGGAGGACAACTTAGAGGTTAGGAAGAGGTGAGTGGATAAGATAAACATCAGTATCTTGGGGGGCCCTATACAGGACCATGAGCAGTGATCATGGATTGTGACTGTAGGACTTCACGAGCCAACGGACTTGAGTCTAATCCCACTCAAGCACCCTTTTCTGAAAACCAATATCTTCATCTCGACACGGAAGATTACACGGCACCCACGGGCACCGGGTGAGCAGCAGCGTTTGGAAACTCTGTAGGAGCTCCGTGGATGTTACTCGAGCCTACATCAAGAATAACAACGCATCACAACCGTCTGGGGCCACCCTCACGGTCTCTGTCCTGTTGGGCAAGGCGCCTGTGGAAGGACTCCCCTTCCATCATGGTGGCATGGAGCCTTCCCACCCCTAGTTGATTCAACCTCTGACTTCACATCTTTAATGCTTTTCTACCCATCATGCCAAATGGGACAATCGCCCAGAAATGGGAAACCTATACAGCCCACATGTGAACTGAGACAGGCTGGGCCGTTTGCAAAAATTGCTCAGCTAAGGGAAAAAGGAGACAGGTCTCAAAACACTATCTGGTTCCAATGAACCCATTCCTAGTATGAATATAGCGCTTCCCACCTTGAGTGGCAAGCTGGCAGGAGAAATTCTGGCCAGAAGCCCGTTCTGACCCTCAGCCACACGGAGCGGGAAGTCGGCCTGGTTCCGGGTGCCGCAGGGTGGGAGGCTGAGGGAGGGGGCAATTAACAAAGTGAACCGTGAGGCTCCTTACCCGGCAGCCCGGGCCTCGGACCCCGACGCGGTGTCGTCGTCCAGGAACACGCCCTTTTCCACCCGCAGACACAGCTTCTGCAGCCGTTCGCAATGCTTGAGGCAGAAGGACGCGTGCGCGAGGTCCGTGGGGTCTTTCAAGTGCAGGGACACTTCCGTGACCTGGGCCACGGCTTCCTTCACCAGCGGTTCATCCTGCGATTCGTAGAGACGGCACAAGGTCTCCCTCGTGTCCGTCACCGAGGAGAAGGGGCCGTTCTCGGGGGACCTCACGGTGCACGCCAACAGCTCGCGCTTGAGCTCCGTGGACACCGGGCAGCCGAAGGCGGCCCCCAGCTCCCTGACCCTGTCTTCGTTGGCGAGGCCGAACAAGAAGCGCCCCACGTGGGCCAGGTGGGGGTTCCGCCGCCCTTCCTCCTTGCAGAGCACCCTCCGCACCCCGCGAGCGCTCCAGCCGGGGCCGCCCTCGCCGCCGCCCAGGACGTAGAGCGCGGCCGCCAGGAGGTGCTGCAGGCTCAGGTGCAGGAAGCGGTAGCAGCCCGCGCACTCGCCGCTCTCCTGCAGGAGGCTCCGGTCCACGAAGGGGCGCAGGTCGGCCTCGCGCACGCCCAGTCTGCGCAGGTCCCGGGGCTCAAACAGCGAGGTCTGCGCCCACACGCCCTCGGCCGCCAGGAGGCACAGGGCGCGCAGCGGGGCCCGGGGGCGCGGGCGCGGGCAGCTGCCCGGCGCGGGCGCGAACCGGCTGCACAGGAAGCGCAGCAGCAGCGACGTGGCGGTGCGGCACGTGCGGCCCGGGTCGTCGCCCTCGTCCGCGGGCAGCCGCAGGCAGGCGCCCAGCATCCAGCACACGGCGGGCGCCGAGCCCAGGCGGAGCAGCGCCGCGTTGCTTCTCATCAGCTGCCAAGCGCGCCGCGCCTGAGCCTCGCCTCCCAGCTGTCGCCGCAGATACGCCCTGCGCTCCGGCTCCGAGAGCCCCTCGACCTCCACCAGGAGCGGCTGCTCCACCACCAGCCGCAGCTCCCCCAGGGCCTCGGGCCGCGTGGTCACCAGGAGCGTGGCCGCGGGGAGCAGCTTCCTCTTGAGCAGGCCCCCCAGGAGCACGGGCGCCGGCCGCCGCGCGCCCCAGTCGCCGCCCAGGTCGCGCGCCAGCGCCGCGGCGGGCACGCGCAGCTCCTCGAAAGCGTCGATGACCAGCAGGAGCGTCCGCGCCCGCGCGAGCAGCCGCGGAAGGGCCCGGCGCGGGCCCGGGGCGCTGTCGGCCAGCAGCTCCGCCAAGGTGCACGGCCCCCTGCGGCTGAGCGCCTTGCAGCTGAGGTAGAGGGCGGTGGGGCGGGCGCGGGCCTGGCCGGCCTGCGTCCAGTCCAGCATGCACTTCTTGGCCAGCGTGGTCTTCCCGACGCCCGCGGCACCATGAAGCACCACCGTCTGTGCGAATGGCCCTGCAAGCATTTTAGCATTACAGGATGGGACCAGTGTCTCGTATCTCTGGGTGACCATGTGGATGTTTTCACTGGCTTCTGGCCAAAAGTTCTTCTTCCTGCTTTGCCAGACCTCCTCTTCCAATATACTTCTATATTCATCCTGTTTACCTTCGATGATAGGAGGTAGGGGATAGGAAGGACATAGCTGGTTATTCATTAGGGGAAAAAAAAAATACTGTGTGTGTTAAGTAGGAAAGGAAAACTAGAGAAGTTACGAATAGCACCAGGCTCATCCAGGAAGACAGGATACAGACCTGGCTCCTCTCCTTTCGAATCTTCCTTCACTTCTTCTGGGTCTGTGACATCTTCTCCCTGCACTTGTGCAAGTGCTGCAAAATACAAATTAAATGGAGCTTGATGTAAAAACAGGTGAACTGCTTTTTTTTTTTTTTTTTTTTCCAGAGATACGAGGTTGCAAGGAGTTCACATTCTAAGTTTTTTGTTCATATGATGTGCTGGGAGGTATGACAGCTGGGCTTAAAGAGGTGACTAGAGCAAATGACATTCTAAACCATAAGAGACTCTTGGATACGGAGAACGGACTGAGGGTTGATGGGGGGTGGGGGAGAGGGGAAAGTAGGTGCCCGGCATTGAGGAGGGCACTTGTTGGGATGAACACTGGGTGTTGTATGGAAACCAATTTGACAATAACTTATATTAAAAAAAAATTAAACCAAGTGACAGCCCTCTTTAGTAACATCAAACTCCCGGATGAGACACCCGGAACAAGAAATGTTTGTTCTATTTGCTCATTCAAAACTCAGTGTGATCCATGGAAACTACTTATCTCTCCCCACCGGACTAGAACATGCACCAGGATATCACGGGATAGACCTTCACCATACAGCCCAACCCATTATAGCTGCTCGAGTATCTGGGTAAACCAGTAGTGTTATGCCTGTGTGGAATGCCAGACAATTCCTAAGTATCTGCCCGAGCTAAAAGTAAACTCTGTGTACATCAAGACCAGCACATGAAGGTTCTTGGCAGCATCATGCAAGGCAGTCAAGTAGAAAAAATTCGGGGCGCCTGGGTGGCTCAGTCGGTTGATCGATCAACTTCAGTTCAGGTCATGATCTTGGGGCCGGTGAGTTCGGACCCCACGTCTGGCTCTGTGCGGACAGCTCAGAGCCTGGAGTCTGCTTTGGATTCTGTCTCCCTCTCTCTCTGCCCCTCCTCTGTTCACACTCTGTCTCAGAAATAAATAAACATTAAAAATTTTTTTTAAATATATTTTTAAAAAGTGGAAAAAATTCAAGCATCCATCTGTCCATGAATGGGCAATGTGAGTGTGACTCATCCATACAATGGAATATTATTCTGTAATAAATATGGATGAGTTCACGATATATCCAACAATATGGACGGACCTCAAAAAGATTATGCTAAGTGATGAAAGAGAGACACAAAGACCACATATGTCCAGAAGAGGCAATGCTAGAGACACAGAAAGTAACAGTTGCTGGGAACTGGGCGACAGAGACCAGAGAGTGACTACATGTGGACACGAGGGGACTTTAGGGGGTGATGTAAATGTTGTAAAATTGGAGAGCGGCCATGGTTGCGAAAGTCCACATTTACACAAAATCATTAGTAGTACATTAAACTTTAGGCTACATAACATTTATGATACCTAAATTCTACTTCACTAAGGCCATTTAAAAAAATACCATCAGGCCAACTTAAGAAATTGACTGATGTTAAACTGACCACAGCACTGGTTGAGGCAAGACACCTACCTCTGGCAGGTCTTAATTTTCTCATCTGGGAGTTTGATATTACTAAAGTCTGAGCATCTGAAACTGAAAAAAAATTATGGAAAAACTCTATACAATACACTCCTTTTCTGTGAACTAAAGAAATTCCAATTCTTTCCAATGTTCATTTCCCCGCTTTGTTCTTTTTTTAAAAAAAAAATTTTTTTTTTAACGTTTATTTATTTTTGAGACAGAGAGAGACAGAGCATGAACAGGGGAGGGGCAGAGAGAGAGGGAGACACAGAATCTGAAGCAGGCTCCAGGCTCTGAGCTGTCAGCACAGAGCCCGACGCGGGGCTCGAACTCACGGACCGTGAGATCATGACCTGAGCCGAAGTCGGACGCTCAACCGACCAAGCCACCCAGGCGCCCCTCCCGCTTTGTTCTTAAGGAAGGGAAGAAGGTATTTTCTGAGAGACATTTAGGGATTATAAATAGTGGAGGGAAATGAGGTTGGAGAGAGATGGAGAGTCCAGTCAGGGTGGGTGGGGGGAGGGAGAGGAGAGGTCACTCAGCTGGCTCCAACATTGAGTGTTCTATGACCAACCTGGCTCCTCTTCTCCTGAACACTGTTGTGTCTCTTCCAGGTTTGCACATTTTGGTTCCGGAGTCCTGGTGATCCCTGAGAAAAAAAGGGGGGCATTTGTAGGCTTGTCACTATGTAGCATTGCAACTTCCACCCGGGGAAGAGAGTGGGACTTTAAGAAGGGTCATGTTTGACAACTGGGTTTCAATAGTTAAGCCCGGATTACATGAACAGGATGTTAACGTGATACTGGAGATAAAATCAAAGTGTGCCAAGCCATGATGTCAGGGTTACATGCCTCTGTGGCAAGTGGGTTCCTATGCAGTTCAGAACACACAGTGTGTGTTCCATGTCAGGGAGGTGTATGCAGAATAACCTCCAAAGGCAGAAGGAGCCCTAAGACTGAAGAAAAAGGCTGACAAGTCCAGTTGACAAGAAATGGCTTATTAAGAAGCATGTCGAGAGCATCCACAAGACAAGATCTTTGGAACCCTGCTTTTATAGCTCTAGAGGCTGGGAGTACATGTGGCGAGGAGAAGGACAATAGATGTGTTCCACAGTCCTATCTCCAGAGCAGATCAAGGACATTATGCACTGAGGGTGTACTTAAGGGTGTGGTTAAACAAAAGGAAAGACCGTGGACATGGGGGGCGGGGGGCTGGGCTCAAGAAGACTGCAGGTCACAGAGCAGTCATCATGGTGGATTTGTCCTAGGTGTCACCAGTCAAGTTCACACAGTGAGAGAAATGGGCACGTATACACCATTACTTCTTCCTGAGGGCATCAAAAACCTTCTATGCGTTAATTCCCGGGTTTCTAATAAGGTGGTTAAAGCTTCAGTGACCTGGGAGGGGCTATAGGAACAGGGGGGGGGGGTCACGAAGGGAGAGGAAATACTTCAAACTCAACACTGGATAAATGAAGAGGGGAGTCTAGGAGAGTCTTGCAGAAATACCCAGGAGGCAACTGGCTGGAGTATCAATAGTTGTACCTTTGCTTTTCAAACCAGCCTCTGGTTTACTGTTGGC
Source organism: Panthera onca (assembly GCF_046562875.1). NCBI lineage: Eukaryota > Metazoa > Chordata > Mammalia > Carnivora > Felidae > Panthera > Panthera onca. The sequence goes on from NC_138353.1 coordinate 3,426,366, forward strand.
TTGAGCCCAGGTCATGTTGTTAAAGGTACTGGTGATTGATGATGTCAAGAGAAGAGAATGTTGAAAATCACAAACTCAAAAATCCTTTTGGCCAGGGTTAGCAGATTTTTTTTTTTTTTTTTTTTTTTTGCTACTGCAAAGGACCAGACAGTAAATATTTCCTGCTTTTCAGGCCACCTCTCTCTACCTCTGCCCTTGTGAGGCAAATGCCGTCACAGATAACGTATGAGCAAATGAGTACGCCATGTGCAAAGCACACTTGGTTTATGAATACTGATGTTTGAATTTCACATGGTTTTCATAGGCTGGAAAATAGTCTTTGATCCCTCCCCCCTCCACACACACACAATTTGTTCTTAGCATGTAAGATGCACAAAAGCACATGGTGGGCCAGATTTGGTTTGTGAGCCAAGGTTGGCCAACGCTTGCTGTAGGTCTGTCTAAAATCCAGACAGTCCAGATTCCAAGGCAAAGCTCACTCTTTCCAGCATCTGTGTGTATTTACTCATTTCTACTGTAAATACTGCCTTTTTGAGCTCCTTTCCCTGTGTCTTAACTCTTCACCCACCTGGATGGCAGCAGAGATGAGGGCTTGGCTTTCTTTGCATCCTTAGTGCACAGCACCACATTTTGTCTATTTAAGACAAGCTCCTGAATTCCAAAATCTCTCTCTCTCTCTCTCTCTCTCTCTCTCTCTCTCTCTCTCTCTCTCTCACACACACACACACACACACACACACACACACACACACACGACTGTAAATGAGGTAAGTTACTTAATGATGGAGGCTTATTTCCCAGAAAAGACTTCAAAGCTACTTCTAGGAAAGGAGGGAGAAACTGCACTTTTCAGAGCCAAACCCTTATAGGTATCCAACTCTGAGTTTCTTCCAGTTATTTCTAAATTCATCATCTTCAGAGGCCAGCTAGGGATGAAAACCCTTGCCTATCTATTTGAAGATAGGGAACATTAAAGCTAAAAATGGATCCCTGGATGGAATAAAACTGGCCTTTTTTTTTTTTTTAAGAAAAATAAAATCGTAGGATAGGAAAATGATTTTGAATACCCTTGCCGAAGAGCAAGAGAGAAAATGTCCTCTAGAGCACAGTGGTCTCCAAGACAAATGTAACACCTGTCACAAAAGTATGTGATTTCGTATCTTTCTAGGAACCACTTTATGAAAGCTGTGAAGAGGTACAGCTGATTTTCATACTTTTTAAATGTAGCTCTATGTAAAATACTAACACTTAGATGTGTAGTCGGTATAAGAGTTGTTCATGAGATAGTACGTAAAACTGTGCAGTTAAAAGCCCGTGTGTATTTTATCCTTGCAGCACACCTGAATTGAACCAGCCACACCTCAAGTGTGTAACCACATGTGGCAGCTCTGTTAGGTGTCAGAGCCCTGGATGATATTATAAAACCTTGGGTGCACACAGGTATCACCTGGGAAGCAGTTAAGAACCTGACACCTGGGTGGGGGAGACACAGATCACTTCGCTAAATAATGATCTCCGGTGGTAGGTTCTGGACATCAGCGTATTTAAAGCTCCTGAGGACATTGCCCCTAACAGTGAAAGTTGACAGCCGCTAACCTAAAACACAGTTCTCCACTCAGGGGACATTTGCCAGTGTCTAGAGACCTTTTCGGTTGTCACACATGAGGGGAGTATGCTGCTGGCATCTAACGGGCAGAGGTGTTGGGATGCCAGCACCGGGGCCCCAGGGATGTTGCCAAATACCTCAAAGGAGGTTCCTAGCCCCACACGTTGTTAGTGCTGCTAGTCAAGGGGAAGGTAGGGGTTTGCATATTGAGTGTGCATCAGAGTCTATGGAAGCAAACACCATAAGTGGGAACTGAAAGTGAAACAGAGTGTGTACGATAATTTAACATCTTGGAGGAGGTATGGAAGAATGGGATCATGAATATATTCTCTAAGGAACAGCTTTGGACAGAGCGGATACAGAGGGAGGAGGCCAGGGGAGGTATACAATACTTGGGCAGAGTGGAAAGAGCTGGAAAAGACTTGGAAAAGAGCTGAAAGATACCACCAGACTTAATGAAGGTCTAGCATTTGGGTTCAGGGCAGGTAGCCTCTCCAAAGCTCAGTGTTACTCTTGTGCATCTGAAACCTTAGAGGCTACTACTCTTTCCTCCTATGACACAGTGTGGGCTCATTTCTACTTACCCCTGAGCTCATCCTTTGCTTTCTCAGACAGATCTGTTCGGTTCATCTTGTCAAAGACTTGGATGGTCACCATCTCTACCCAATGGCTGGGGCAGCGGTTGGTGAGAATTTCTGCCAGCTGCTTCCCATCGGCTTCCTCTACCTCTGTCGGAGGGATGTGCTGTAACTCATCTTGCAGGGAAAGGGGCCTCAACAGAGACTTGAACTTGTTCAGCTCATCCTGGCTGAGCTGTTCCAGAAGGGGCTGCAGGTTGAAACCCAGCTGTGCAGCAGGTACCATCTTGTCCTATGTGAGAGATCCGAGCTTTGGGCATTAAAGAAGAATCAAGGGAGGAAATGAAAGAGAGAAAATTGGCACTCCTCTCTCAAACACCAGTTGCCTCTGTGTTGGGACTGGGCAATTCTCACTGCCCAACTGCTGCTTTAAGAAAAAACTCCCCAGGGGCGCCTGGGTGGCGCAGTCGGTTAAGCGTCCGACTTCAGCCAGGTCACGATCTCGCGGTCCGTGAGTTTGAGCCCCGCGTCAGGCTCTGGGCTGATGGCTCGGAGCCTGGAGCCTGTTTCCGATTCTGTGTCTCCCTCTCTCTCTGCCCCTCCCCCGTTCATGCTATGTCTCTCTCTGTCCCCGCCCCCAAAAAAAACAAAAAACGTTGAAAAAAGAAAAAAAGAAAAGAAAAAACTCCCCAAAAGGCCAAATTCACACGAAACTCCCTTAGTTTTTGGCTGGATACAGTGGTTCACGTTTTTAGAACCTGAGACCCTTTTGAGAGTGTGCAAATCCCTGAGGGTAGGTAGGAAGCCCATGCTGATGGGTCTTCTGGACTTAGCAGATCACCTGTTAGTTTTATTAAATTTGGTGGACAAATGAACTAATGAGAACTACCGACTTTAGCTCTCTAGGACCCTTGGCTCAAATGCTCAAACTGTTCAATGAATAGAATTTCAAATACATGTCTCTTGAAGCCAGGAGATCACTCTTTTTAAGCAATAGTATATTGAGAAGGGGTACCACTCAACTGCCTGGTGAGCCTCTGTTAAGATGCTTTCAAAGTCGAGACCATTCTGTAGTCAAAGTCCCTTACGCCCGAATTTCCAGTTGTAAAACAAATATGCCGTCACCCACCATATTAACTGGCTTTGGGCCTTTGTCTATTCAAGTAGAAGCTCCCGCTGGGTGCTGGGAACAATTTTAGAAATGAAGGGACCACTATAAAGGTGGGTAAGAAACCTGCCCACTTGGGGTTTATGTTCAATTTTGGGTACACATACATGGTATGGGAGAAGCAGACATTTCACACATAAACAGAAACAAGTGACATCAAAATATGAAGATAGGGTGATAGAGAGAAATAGAATGAAGGGAATTTTACAAGACGTGAGCATGGACATTTTCTCAGAGGAATAGGTCAACCGCTAAGATGCAGACAAGGAGCTGCCAGATGTGGGAATTTTGTGGGAGATGAATTCTAAGCAGAGTGAACAAGGAGTATGAAAGCTCAGGGCTGAGTGGAGCTCAGCAGGTTGGAGGCAAATAATACAGATACACACTTGCTATAGCAGATGAGCACAGGATGAAACTCATACCCTAGGGTCAGATCTCTGATCATGAAGGTAGTGGCATGGTAAATTGGGATTTTTATAATTTGATTCCAGGTACAGTCTAGCAGGGATGCCACACCATCTGTCCTATACTCAGAAGTACTTTGTCTTGTTGCACGGGTAGGATAGAGAGCCATACCAAAGAGCTGGTAAGGGAAATGTATTAATGATGCTTGAAGATGGTAATGAAGGCTTTACTGGAGAGAGGCAGCTACAGCCGGGGTTTGGAGGCAGAGGACAGAGATGGAGCTCAGCTCCAAACACAGCAAGGACAAGCGGGTGGATCCAAGGAGGTGGGGGTCGGTGGGTGGACAGTCACCGAGAGGAAACATCAAGGCTACGGGCATTCTTGTTAGATCCATTCACCAAGATTCCTGCTGAGGGCAGACCAGGGTGAGCAGATGTCACCTGGTTGAGGAGGAATTTGATCAGATAGCAAGGGTGGGGGAATTTTTGCTAAGCTGACCCAGCAGGATTCTGGCTCAAGTTGAACTAAGTGGACCAAGGAGAGAGCCCAAGGACAAGGCCCAATGGAAAAGAGTACCTAGGATGCTGACTCCAGTTCAGTCAAGAAGACCATCTTTGTCAGTGCCTGGCTTAGGATTCTGAATTCATCCTGAGGGTGGAGGGGTCAGGTCACACGTTGGTAGTCCCTGCAAGGTGGCTGGCACTGCAATCTGCCCTTTAGACTTAGCTCATTTAATCCTTACGATATCACCAAGTGTTATATTCTCCCTATTTCAGATATTGATACTGAGGCACCAGAGAGGTAAGATAGACCATTCAAGGTCACATGACCACATGGACTCTGAACTAGATATTATAAATAGCTCTGAAGCCCGGGTGTCAATCACCCTGATGGGACGGTTGTTTGACTTGGGTGTAGTTGTGGAGAACTGAATTACATCTTTTGAGAGAAATCAGTGGTTTCTGGGCAATAAGGGAGGGAAATGAAGAGAAAATGAGGACCCAACAAACACCCAGGATAGGGGCACCTTCCACTTCCAGCTGCTTGGATTTCCACATTCCCTTCCCAGTGAGGAAGGGGCTGGGTCTAGGGTTAGGGTCAAGAACAGCCCCTCCACTGTGTTCCTGAGGTGCATGCCCACTCTACCTGCTTCTTAATTTGTCACCAACTCCATTCATAAAACCACGTTTCGGCCAAGGGTGGTCATGGGACGTTGCTGGCCCACGAAGTTAGCTTAAGCATTTTTGGTTGGGCTTCTGAGAATGTTATTTTTGTCTTGATATAAAGGTGGCAGAAACAGCTGAGTATCCTTTGACCTTTGTCCCCCGACCCTGCCAGGCATGTGGAGAAAGTACATGTGGTCAGGAAGCCGCAGTCGACCTGCAAGAGGGAGGCTGGGCCCTCTGGGAGTTAGCCTGCGGCAGCTGTATTTGCTCCAGACTGTGGTGTGAGGGATAAGGTCATCTGAAGCATCCCCAAACCACAAAGCCAGGAGACTCGTCCCAGCTTCCACATGCACCAAACCTGCTCCAACATACGCCTAGTAGTTCTGTTTGTATTGGGTTTCAAACAAATCCTGTTGACCAACATTTTTTTCCCTCATGTAAGCATGCATATATAGATTTCATTTTTCTTAAGGTAAAATTTATGTAACATAAAATTAACCATGAACCATTTTCAGGGAACAGTTCAGTGGCATTTGATACATTCAAGTGTGCAACCACCACCTCGGATTAGTTCCAGACATCTTCATCTCCCTAAAAGGAAACCCCACTCCCCAAACGCCCCTCCCTGCAGCCCTCTGGTGACCACCAGTCTGCTCCCTGTCCCCAAGGATTTGCCTGTTTGGAAGATTCCCACAAATAGTCACACATTATGTACAAAAACTAACTCAGAACAGACCAAAGACCTAAATGGAAGGGAAAAGCTACCTAACATTTTAAGGTATTTAAGGTATTTATAAGTGCCTAAAGTTTTATGCCAGGACAATTTTTCTAGTGTTTCTTCTCATATTAATAGGCAGCTGTGATCCTGCCTCCCCATCTACCTTCCTCCCTCTGAAGGCAGAGAGCCACTGCTCACTCAAGATCTTCAACACCTTGATTCCCTCCCCCCTCCTCCCCCCTTAGTTTGTAGAGTCCTTCTTGGCCCTATGATCTCCTCAAATTTGACTTCAGGTTATATTTACCAGCAGATTTCATGTGTCTTTTTTTTTTTTTTAAAGAGATGGTGGCAATGTGCCCCACCAAGTGCCATTTATATGCTAGTCAGGTCAGGTGTTCAACATATAATTTAGTCCCTTTGAAAGAGTTGGACGGGGTCATTGTGTAAAATGATCCTTTAAAACATGGAGAATGGAAATTTACAGAGGTTAAGTGATGGCCAGTTCTCACCCAGCTGTGAAGTGTTGAAACCAATATTCTACTCAAAGCAGTCTTATCCCAGAACCTGTGATCTCAATTCCTCTGCTAATTGATTCAAGTATCTGCCACTCTAAAGTTGCCAGTAATTACACAGATAAAATGAGGACCAGGCAGATGAATAAAGTCAACTGGTTAAATACAGAAGAAAGTATTCTCTTAAGCCAACAGATAGATTAAGCAAAGTGTGTCAACACCTGATGGGTTTTCAAGGCTGGTGACTATTATACAGTACTCACTGTGTAATTACAGTGGAAAAGAGAAAAGTTAAACTTGTGATTTTGTTTAAAATTACAGCAGCGAAGAGAATCTTATATGGAAATAGGATATATATATCTAAACACTCAGTGGTTGCATTTACATTGCAACGCAATGGGGGATTCTTGTTGAGCCTCTTGAACTCTCAGTCTCTAATTAGCATGCATTTTATTTGTAGGAGGACCTATTTAATAGAAAAATGATTCAGCGACATTTCGGGGACTTGTCAGAAAGGGACCAAAAAAAAAAAAAAATCCTTCGCGTTTAGCAGACAAGGTCTTAAGAAAATCAATTTCAGGAGAATAGTAAGGTAAGCATCTAGAGTGTAATGAATAAAAACATGCATGATATTCTCGGGGATATGGCTGTAGAATGCTACTTGTAGAAACTCAACCCAGGAGAGAGAAACTTTTGCACAAAGAGGAGTTTCACTTGAAATCTCAATAACCCTTCAGAGGGGTGACATCCAAACATTCAAAGAAAGGGAGGAGGAATTTTTATTGTAGAGATGTAGCAGTGGAATAAAGTAAGGAGGCAGGGGTGTTACTCACCTTTCCAACACCAGGAACTCCTCTCCCACGGTGAGTACTGCGGGTACAGAAAGCCTCCTATTAAAAGAGTTTCTCCTTCTGCCCTGAGCTCTGTGATTGGACCTTGGGACCCAATCCCATTGCAGAGAACTTGCTGGATCCACCCCAGTTACTGAGAGGTGACCATTTCCTCAGTGTGAGTGTCATTTTCTCCTAGACCAGAGTTCCTCGATCTCAACCGCGTGCATAACCCACCTCCCTGGGCATCATTTCAAAGTATCAAGTTCCCAGAGATTCTGATTTATGAATCGGATGGGGGCTGCCCAAACTTCGGGCTTCTTGAAAGATCCCCAGATGATTGTAATTGCACCCAATCTTGAGAAGATGTGCTTAGAGCCTTCAGCTGTGAATGGCCGCCCCTTTCTGTCACGCCAGGTATTTTAAAACCTACCCACATTTCATGTTAAATACAAGTGGCACGTTAAATACAAGAGGTACATCAATAGCCAAGTTCATCAGTTTTACACTGACAATGTTAATTTTTGTAGATATGTAATTATTTCAAAATTTTGGAGTTCAAAGTTTTTGTTTTCGAACGAATATGTATCTACATCTCACTTTCTCATCTATCTGCTCAAGCCTGAAGAGTCTCCAGACCAATATATGATATACTAAATAGAATACATTAAAATATTTTAATACAATAAATAATATAATACACATGCAACATAAGCCATGTGTATAATTTTAAATTTTCTAATAGACACATTAAAAAAGGAAAAAGAACAGGGGCACCTGGGTGGCTCAGTCAGTTAAGCGTCCGACTTCACCTCAGGTCATGATCTCAACGTTTGTGGGTTCGAGCCCCACATCAGGCTCTGTGTTGACAACTCAGAGCCTGGAGCCTGCTTCGATTCTGTTTCCATCTCTCTCTGCCCCTTGCCTGCTCACATTCTGTCTGTCTGTCTCTCTCTCTTAAATATAAATAAAACATTAAAAAAGCTTTTTTAAATAAAACAAGGAAAAAGAATGAGGTGAAATTAATTTTTACAATATTTACAATATTAATTTTCCAATATATCCAAAATATTATTTCAACATGTAGTCAATGTAATTGGCTACTGGGATATAATAATTGGGACATTTTACATTCAACATTTTGTTCTAAGGCTCTGAAATCTGGTCTGCCCTTCACACTCGTAGCACATTTCAGTTTAGATCATGTACATTTCTGGTGTTCAATAGCCATAAGTGGCTAGTGGCCATCATATGGATTAGGTCTAGACCCAAGGACAGGAAAGTGACCTCTGGTTTTAAAAAGGAGGAGGGTCAAGGGATCAAAAGGGTTGGTCTTCCAGCATTTGGTTACTTCTCTGAGCCTCTTGATATACATCTATCAAGAGTCCTTTAGTAAGAGGAGGTAAGCCATGAACCCTCAGATATAAGAATCAACCCAAGAGCTGCCTTCCAGGTCACAGTACACAGAGGACCATTCATCCCTTTGAACCCTTCTAGACTGCAAAGTCAGTTGAGTTACCTAACGTCTGTGTCTCAGTTTCCTTATTTGTAAGATGGTGATAACAATAGCACCTGCCTCATAGGACAAGAGTATTTTATTTATGTATTTATGTATTTATTTAAAGTTTATTTATTTACTTTGTAGGGGAGGAGCAGAGAGAAAGAGAGACAGAATCCCAAGCAGGCTCCATGCCATCAGCACAGAGCCTGATGCAGGGCTGGAACTCATGAACCGTGAGATCATGACCTAAGCTGAGATCAAGAGTCAGACACTTAACCGACTGTGCCACCTAGGTGCCCCTTTTATTATTTACTTTTGAGAGAGAGAGAGAGCATGAGCCATGAGATAGAGGGACAGAGGATCCGAAGAGGGCTCTGCATTGACAGCAGTGAGCCCATGTAGGGCTTGAACTCACGAACCGAACCATGAGATCATGACCTGAACTGAAGTCAGATGCTCAACCAACTGAGCCACCCAGGCGCCCCAGGAGAAGAGTATTTTAAGTGAGTTAGTACTTGTAATGGATTTAAACAGTATGTAGAAGAAAGGCACACATGTTGCTGTTTAAAGATAAACATTTCCCCACATTCCTCAGATGAGATGACATGTTGGCAAACATCCTCCTGACAGAAAACACAAGGGGGTAAATTTATTTTGCTTCACTCCTGTAGACTTCATTTGTACCCTGACCCTTCTCTCCCAGTCACCAAGATAGAGTAGGATGGGAAGAACCACAGACACGCGCCTACATCCCAGAGACCCCCTGGCCTCAGCAGTGCTGCTCTTATGAGGAACAGACTTTTCTCTGGCAAGTGACACAGACCCCAAGGAAGTCTGAGTGACCCCACTCCCAACATGGAGAAAATACAATCCATATCCTCTTTCTCTTCCCCCCTTGGTGGAGAGGAGACTTGCAGAATTGCCTGACATCACAAAGATGTTAATCATCTGAACTTCAAACTACACTCAGTCTAATCTGATTCCTATTTCCTATTCCCAAATCCCATATCAACATTTAAATATTTCTATATATTTCTATACAATTCAAGGGGTAAGAAAATCACAAGATAAAGAACAAGAAATAAATAATTTCTAGGCAAAGCCCTGCTTTGAGATACCATGAACTCATGGCCCTTGCTTCTTAATTCTGCATTCCCTTCTTCACATACAAAGATATATATACAAAGATACAAAGGGGGAGCAATGAGTTCCTGAAGAGCTACAATCATGAGGTATGTAAATGGTCCCCAAAAGAACTTTCTAGACAGGCAGTAGCATAATCATTATTTCCCCTTCACACTCTGCTTCTGTCTCTTCCCAACACAACGTCAACACTGATCTATCCATGGGTGTTGATTTTGAACGTAAACAAGATACTTACATTAGGTTAAGTTACACCTTTGTTTTCGAGTGTTCTCGCTGACTGAACCTCCTTGACTCGCTAGGTCATCTTTTCTCCTAGACAAATATGTAGGAGTGATTTAAAATCTTCTCCATGAGGTTCCTGGGTGGCTCAGTTGGTTGGGCGTCCAACTTCAGCTCAGGTCATGATCTCACGACTCGTGGGTTCAAGCCCCATGTCAGGCTCTGTGCTGACAGCTCAGAGCCTAGAGCCTTCTCTGGATTCTGTGTCTCCCTCTCTCTCTGCCCCTCCTCCACTCATACTCTGTCTCTCTCTCTCTCAAAAGTGAATAAACGTCAAAAAATTTTTTTTAATCTTCTATTACACCTCCATGATGCTATCTTTGCAAAAAACCTCAAATAATTTATAATCAACCTTTTAGGAGTTTTCGTTTCATTCTAGACAGGTAGATTACATGAAGCAGGTCTGCATTTAGTCCTCACAAAAATGGTGATAGCTTGGATTATTGCCCCCAGTTTTGTAGTCATCCATGTGATCATACAGTAGATCTAAGCCTTTTCCAGTTAGGATTCCATCAGAACATGAGGACTACCGAGAGAGATGTGGGACACAGGGCTTTATGGCAACAATTAGAACGTATGTAGTTGTGGTTGCAGATGCATCTGGTATCACTCTAATGCTACTGAAGGTCAGCCAGGATGGGTGTTGACAGGAAAAGCTGCATGTGGAGTGTGGCAGATCATGAGCACGCTGGAACCCTCAAGAAAATCAGTGTCAATTTGTCTATCACCACCTCCCACCTCAATGATATGCATGGTGCTCTTCACTATAGACCTTCAGTAGTGCTGGTGCAGGTGCCAGTGGGCGTGAAGGTGGGCTCACACCCATGGGTGAGCCAGCAGATCCCATAAAACATCTGTGAGCTGCACCATGACAGACACTGCACTTCCCACACTCACCACCTGAGGGTCACTTCCACCTTCTATGTCTTGTGTCAATTTCTGTTGTCATCCCTGACCCAGAACCACAGAGGTAAGAAAATTCAAGGAAATTTCATTCATGCTTAGCTAAATCGACCTAGTGCAGAGCCACCAGTCTGCTTCCCATCACGTTGGTCTCCAAATGCACACCTTTTTTTTTTTTTTTTTTTTTAATTTTTTTTTTCAACGTTTTTTATTTATTTTTGGGACAGAGAGAGACAGAGCATGAACGGGGGAGGGGCAGAGAGAGAGGGAGACACAGAATCGGAAACAGGCTCCAGGCTCCGAGCCATCAGCCCAGAGCCTGACGCGGGGCTCGAACTCACGGACCGCGAGATCGTGACCTGGCTGAAGTCGGACGCTTAACCGACTGCGCCACCCAGGCGCCCCCAAATGCACACCTTTTAACCGTGCCTCCTTTCCAAACACGACAATGGCAAAATCATGGCTTCACTTGACATGATGCTAATACTCTTCAGACAACTAGACATGTATGATCTCTTCTCAGGTAGAGGGTACAAAGGTCTTTTATCCACCCATTGATGTCGAATCCTTTCATAGCTGAATAATCTCTTACTTTGGTAACCTGTCAGGGTAAATCACTGAGATATGACATTAAATGCCTCATAAGCCTTGACTTCAGAGTCAACTGGAAATTTAGTCAAGTCTCTTTTTTAATAAAGAAGGGTAGTGGTCCAGGAGACAGAGACAAGGCAGGAGCAATGCAAAAGATACATGGAAGACACACACCCCTTCATGGTAATCTCCCACATCTCTGGTTTATTTATACTTACCAGCATCTAACACCAATTTCACATTCAGGCAAGTCCACTTTTGCATTCCTCCTGGGGTGTGGTGATGACTTTTTCCCCCATGGGAATGGAAAATGCTAGGTGGTCCTCCCCTAGCCTCCATCCCATGAAATCGACTGTTCTGGACATGAACAGATAAGCTGGCTTTGACATGGAGTACCCATGCCCCTCGTGGCTGCAGGGTGCTGATGCTGGCACTGCCATGGTGAGTGATTGCAGTGAAACAAGGCTCCTGTTGTGGATATCACAGCAGCGGAAGCTGGAACACATTGTGGTCTGTCGTAGAAACAGCATTAACCCCATATGACCTGGCCTGTGGCGGGATTTAGGGAATAAGACTTGAGCCTCATTCATCAGCCCTATGAATCTGAAACATCGCACTGTTATTGAATACTTGTTTTAAATGAATCAATAGTGATAGATTCCATGACACGAACAAATGGAAAGATATTCCATGCTCATGGGTTGGAAGAATTATTATTAAAATGTCCATACTACTCAAAGCAGTCTACAGATTCAATGAAATCCCTATCAAAATACCAACAGCAGTTTTCATAGAACTAGGATAAATAACCAAAAATTTGTATGGAATGACAAAAGACCCCAAATAGCCAAAGCAATCTTGAAAAAGAACAACAAAACTGGAGGTATCACAAAAACAGTATGGTATTGGTACAGAAATAGGCACACAGATCATTGGAACAGGATAGAGAGCCCAGAGATAAACCCCTGCTTTCATGGTCAATTAATATATGACAGAGACAAGAATATCCAAAGGGAAAAAGACAGTTTCTTAAACAAATGGCATTGGGAAAACTGGATAGCAACATGCAAAGGAATGAAACCGGACCATTTTCTTACACCACACACAAAAATAAATTCAAAATAGATGAAAGACCTAAATGTGCGACCTGAAATCATAAGAATTCTAGAAGGGGCTCCTGGGTGGCTCAGTCAGTTGAGCGTCTGACTTCGGCTTAGGTCATGATCTCGCAGTCTATGAGTCCGCGTCCCACGTCGGGCTCTGTGCTGACAGCTTGGAGCCTGGAGCCTGCTTCAGATTCTGTGTCTCCCTCTCTCTGCCCCTCCCCCGCTCATGCGCGCGCGCGCGCTCTCTCTCTCTCTCTCTCTCTGTCAAAAATAAACATTAAAAAAAAACTTCTAGAAGAAAACATAGGCAGTAATTTGTTTGACATTGGCTATAGCAACATCTTTCTAGATATGTCTCCAGAGGCAAGGGAAACAAAAACAAAATAAACTATTGGGACTTCATCAAGATAAAAAGCTTTCACACAGCAAAGAAAACAATCAATAAAACAAAAAGACAACCTACTGAATGGGAGAAGATATTTGCCAACAACGTATATGATTAGGGGTTAGTATCCAAAATCTTTAAAGAACTTAGTCAACACTCAAAAACAAATAATCCAGTAAAAAAAATGGGCAGAAGACATGAACAGGCATTTTTCCAAAGAAGACATCCAGATGGTCGACAGACACATGAAATGATGCTCAACATCACTTATCATCAGGGAAATGCAAATCAAAAACACGATGAGATATCACCTCATATGTGTCATAACGGCTAAAATAAAAAACACAAGAAACAAGTGTTGGTGAGAATGCAGAGGAAAAGGAACACTCATGCATTGTTGGTGGGAATGTAAACTGCTATAGCCACTCTGGAAAACAGTGTGATGGTTCCACAAAAAATAAACATAGAATTACCATGTGATACAGTAATTTCACTGCTGGGTATTTGCCCAAAGAAAACAAAAACACTAATTCAAAGAGATCTTCTGAACTCTATGTTTATTGCAGCATTATTTACAATAGGCAAATTATGGAAACAGCCCAAATGTCCACTGATAGACAAATGGATAAAGAAGATGTGGTATATATGTCCAATGGAAAATTACCCAGTCACAAAAAATAATGAGATCTTGTCATTTGCAACAACATGGATGAAGCTAGACAGCATTATGGTGAATGAAATGAGTCAGTCAGAGAAAGACAAATACTATATGATCTCACTTATATGTGGAATAAAAAAAAAATGGGGGCACCTGGGTGATGGCTCAGTCAGTTAAGTGTCTAGTTTCGGTTCAGGTCATGATCTCATAGTTTGTGGGTTCGAACCCCACATCGGGCTCTGTGCTGACAGCTTGGAGCCTGGAGCCTGCTTTGGATTCTCTATCTCCCTCTCTGTCTCTCTCTGCCCCTCCCTTGCTCGTTCTTTCTCTCTCTCTCAGATATAAATAAACATTAAAAAAATGAACAAATAATGAAAAAATAATTGAAAAAATAGATTCTTCAATACAGAGAACAATTTGGTGATTGCCGAGGGGAGGAGTGTAGTGGGATGTGTGAAATAGATAAAGGAGATTAAAATCACACTTATCATGATGAGTACTGAGTAATGTATAGAATTGTTCAATAATTATATTGTACATCTGAAACTAATATAACACTGTAAATTAATTATACTTCAATACATAAAAAATAGTGATAGCTTTGGCTGATGCCATCTAAAAACCACAGATTAAAAAATTTTTTTAAACGTTTATTTATTACTGAGAAACAGAGAGACACAGAGCGTGAGCAGGGGAGGGGCAGAGAGAGAGGGAGACACAGAATCTGAAACGGGCTCCAGGCTCTGAGCTGTTGGCACAGAGCCCCACACGGGGCTCGAACTCACAAACTGTGAGATCATGACCTGAGCAGAAGTTGGTCGCTTAACCAACTGAGCCACCCAGGCACCCCCACAGATTTTTTTTTTAAGGTTTAATGTATTTGTTTTGAGAGAAAGATTGCATGTGCTCACATGAGTTGGGGAGGGGCAGAGAGAGGAGGGGCAGAGAGAGAGAGAGAGAGAGAGAGAGACAAAGAGGGAGAGGGAGTGAGGGAGAGGGAACCCCAAGCAGGCTCTTTGCTGTCAGTGCAGAGCCAGGAGCAGGACTCCATCTCATGAACCATGAGATCATGACCTGAGCTGAAATTAAGAGTCAGAGCTTAACCTCCTGAGCCACTCAGGCGCCCCTAAAAACAACACATTTAATGAATGGTTGGTTCTGGGGCTGATAAGACAGGGAGATAAGGATAGATGTCTCCCAGATTTTACTTGAGTTACTGAGTGGAGGCTGGTGTCATAAGCAAGGAGAGGCTGAGCTTGTGTGGGTGCGTACATGCGTGTGTGTGTGCATGCGTGTTGTGTCAATGTGACTTTTGTATTCACTGTATTACCTCAAGGTTCTATGCCTTCAGAACAGAGGTGGGCCCTGGAGGGCCGGGGCTGCGATGCTTGATGTTATGGCACCAAACTCATGCTACCATTTATTTAGGGATCGCCTTTACCTATTTAAAATACCTCTGTGTTTATAATCAGCTGCATCACACAGAGTCTTACATTCCCTTTGACCTTGGCCATCTCTTGCTAAAGTCCCTAGGACGGGTCCATATACCCCGTGTCAACAGCTCTTCATTTATTTGCTTCTGTGGCCTTTGTAGACAGCGGTAGAATCATACGCAGTTCTTCAATTTCAGAAACAGCTCTTACTTCCACTAGGATTTCCCTTTGGTTATCATATATCAGTAGCAGCATGAGGGCCTGGCCAATTAGGCCCAGACAATCAGACAATTTTTAAAAAAATGGTGCATACATTGTAATTTTTGAGATGCCTATGGCTGAAGAGAAGGAGTTTCCCTAAGGACTGAGAAGATAATCGAATGTTCCAACCCAGAGGAGGAGCCAGACAGGTTTTGTTGGCAGTGTTTGTCTTTCTCTGCCTGACTTGCTTCACTTAGCGTGAGACCCTCAAAGCCCACCCATGTTGTGGCAAGTGGCAGGGTTTAGAGAGCCTACTTGGAATCAGGTGACTTACATGGTGGGTTCTAGTTCTCCTTCTGAGGATCACAGTCCTGCGTTGTCCAGGAGATTCATCTGCCTGCCCGCTGGCAGGGACTTATGGCCTGGCTTGGACAGGTTCTAATGGCACTGGGCATTCTATTGAATTATTTATTATTTTTTTTTTTTTAATTTTTTTTTTTTAACATTTATTTATTTTTGAGACAGAGAGAGACAGAGCATGAACAGGGGAGGGGCAGAGAGAGAGGGAGACACAGAATCTGAAACAGGCTCCAGGCTCTGAGCTGTCAGCACAGAGCCCGATGCGGGGCTCGAACTCACAGACCGTGAGATCATGACCTGAGCCGAAGTCGGGCGCTTAACCGACCAAGCCACCCAGGCGCCCCTATTGAATTATTTTTTGATTGTGGCTTCTAATCAGTTCACCCACTGCTCTGGACACATAGTTCCTCTTTTACATACTCAATCACCTTTGCAGTCTGTGTCTGCCCGTCACAAAACTCACTTATTCCAACAGAAGTCTGCTTAAATCTATCTTTCTCCCCTGTTGCCTATCGACTTGGGGATGTTGCTTATCAGTTCTGTCTCACTGTCTTCATTTATAAGTGAGGATGTTAGAGCCCTAAGAATTATAGGGTGACTAAGTGAAAAAATGTAATGACCAACGCATGGTACCTATGATTCCCGAAATAGATACATACGAGATTATTTGCCTTTCTAGTTGTTTTTCTGAACTCAAAGGTGTGTGTGTGTGTGTGTGTGTGTGTGTGTGTGTGTGAATAAACAACTGTACACTTCATGCATTTGGTTAGTTAGCTAGCCAGCTAGTGTTCTTAGTTTTATAGTTCAAGGCACTGACAGTCATTATACACTATCTTTTGATTTGAATCCTGGATCGGCCAGTTATAATCCTGTAAGTAACATCAGTCAAACTGAAATGTTAATTGTACGTCCGTCAAAATTAATACACCTGAGATTGAATACAAAATAAATCAAATGAATTCACATTTAAATGTCAACACAAATCAATATCATCAACCATAGAACCAATGAGCTTGACTGTTAGGATATATAAATTTTATTTAACATAGGCTATGGATGGATTTCAATATGCTATGTATGATGGCAAGGGGTGGCTAATTGCAGCTACATCAGTGATTCTCAACCGGGGGTGACTGCACCCCTTGGGGGACATTTGGCAATGTTTGGAGACATTTCTGGTTGTCAAAATTGGAAGGTGCTATTGACATTGAGGGAGAGGAGGCCAAAACATCCTACAGCATATAGGACGGTTCCCTTGGTAAACAATTGTCCATCTCAAAGTGTTGACAGTGCGGAAGTCGAAAACCCCGATTCTAGATGGTCTAGAACACAGTCTGTGCATTAGAATTTCCTGGGTGAGATTTTGAAGGCTCCTGATTGCCTGAAGCCTACCCCAGACCTATTCAATTAGGATCCCTGAAATAGGGCCCAGGTAATTTCAGTGTGTCTCATTTTAAAGGTTGAGAACCAGCCACTGGTAATCATAGTGGGAGTCATTCTACCCTGGGCAGGAAGACGTGCCCCCACCCAGGGTCCCGCCCGTTGGTCATGGAGCTTGAGTCAGAGGAATAATTCTTTTTGGAGATTTTGTTTGCAATGAATATCCACAGGCTGCAGGTAAGCCCTAGCCTAAGAGAAGTGAGTACCAGTTCCTTTGGTTTTGGTTTCTTCCCATTTACAGTATTGTTTTTCTTTTTTTGAGTATAGTTGACACACGGTGTTGCACTGTTTTCAGGGGTACACCACGGTGACTCCACAAGTCCATACACTGTGCTGTGCAGTGTCATTGATATATTCCAATTCTCATGCCTATTTAAGTCAACAGCAGTGCTTGGTTGAGTCTCTACCACAGAACTTTGGAAGCTTACATGGGCAGCCTGAGGCTTTTTGGAAGGGTTATTGAGGTCCTCGAGCTGAAATCTCTGTTAAGTACAAGAAAACAGATTTGGAGTAGACAGCTGCCAGCGATTTCATCTATAATGTTTTTCTTATGTTATTTTAAAGTGTTCTGCTGAGGTGAAAATTACCCTGTAAAACCCACCCATTTTAAGTGAGCAATTTTTGAGCAGACTTAGAGTTGTGCAACCATCCCCACAATCCATAGTCAGAGCATCTCCCTCACCCCCAAATGTGCCCTCGTGCCCACATGCGGTGTCCTTGTGTTGTGGCAGGGCACCCCTGCCTGTGAGCCTCCGTATTCCATCTGTAATATGGGATGGTATCCTTGATCCCCAAAAATGGGTGTGGTGTCAGTCATGTAGACAGAAGGAGAGTCGTCTGCTCATGGAATTTACGGGTTTGTAATCCACACCCCCCCAATACTTGAAATGACAGAGCATCAAGGAAAGGGCTACTGCTAATTATATGGGCTACATCTAACAATTCTGTAGTTCTAGGCTGCAGGCTCCAGCTTGCTTGCTTGCCAAGGGCACCTTCCTTTTTACTTTGCAAGGACAGAGCCCCTCAGGCTATTCAGGCTCAGCTCCAAGTTTATCAATGCCTGGTCTTCCTCGGAAGTCATTGACCCCTGTTTAAAACAAATGCTTGCACTCCAGGCTGAGGATCCCTACCTGGAGACCTCTGGGATTCGGTTCCTCCATGAACCCACTTGCTGTCCTTCTTCTAAGGCTGCCTCTCTCCATCTGTGCACATACCCATTCCTTCTGGGTGGAAGCAACCATTGTCCACAGTGGCAACACCAGAAAGAAAGACGTAACCAAGGGTGCGTCTGCTGCCCTGATGAGAGGGCATATGACCCAGGAAAGGAGCCTCAGTGTTTCTGGCATCGCAGGGCTCCACGCAAAGCTGGAGCATATCAATGGGAACTGGAATTAAATGACCTACTATCCACCGTTAGTTGAGCAGGGGCAGTGTGGGAAGCAGAAGTCTTACGATACTCCCCAGTCATGGGGTTCTTAAATGTGCATGTCTTAAATGTTCTTACGCATTCGTATGAAACCAGGAATTCCTCTCTTGCCTCCTTCTCTGACTTTGTCGCGGTTTGCATCCACTCTGTCCCTCGAGATGTTATGCACCATCGCCTGGGTGGTCCCTGGAGCTAACCTCGTCTGTGCACCATTCAGGCTTGGGTGTTCACCTTGCTTTCCACACGGCTCTGATACAGTTTTGCTGTCCTGGGCTACCTCGTCTAGTGAGTGAGTAGTTCTCGGTGTTAACTGAAGAGCTAGCTGGTGGTCTTTCAGTTATGCGAGAGCTACGCTATTGATCTGTAAGCGGCACTCTGGATGGAACTGGATGCTGACTTCCTGCCTGTTTCATACTGTTTTTCTGTGTGTTTGGTCTTTAGGTACAAATCTTTTCCTCCCAACGCACTGTCTACATCTAAAATTCCATCGGACTTCATCTTCCCTCACGTTGGTATGCTTGTCAAGGAACCTCACCCTGCCCTTCACCTTGTGGGCACTTAGAGCTGGAACCGAGGGTCCCATTCTCCCACTTGGGTCCCTATAAATACCCATACACATCCCATGTCCTCTACACCTGTGTCTCTTGGGTCTGGCTTCTAATGTCGTAACCTTGCTACCTCCCTGAGATGGCTTCCTTCAGATCTTAGCTGAAAAACGTAACCGATATAGTGTGTTCTCCTTTCCTGACTATGACCCAGTGATCCCCTTCTAAGACTTTTCCCGCAAAACCAAACACCTCCTGATGAGCACTGGGTAATGGATGGAAGTGTTGAATCACTATAGTGTATACCTGAAACTAATATTACATTGTATGTTAGCTGGAGTGTATTTTTTAAAAATTTAAACTCAAGTTAGTTAACATAGAGTATAGTCTTGGCTTCAGGAGTAGAGCCCAGTGATTGGTCTCTCACATAGGACACCCAGTGCGCATCCCCAAAAGCACTCTCCTTAACGCCCATCACCCATTTAACTGGAATTTAAATAAAAACTTAACAACCCTCCCCAACCCCAAAGGCATGATGATCAAAGACAGCATTGAAAAAAAGACCATAAAGATAAAATCATCTGTGACCTTGACATTCAAGCACAGTTGTTGGGGGCTTCTTTCCGACTTGGCATTTTAGTCTGAATATTTTTATATTAAATATTTCATACCAATCATGAGCCCTCATAATCCTTTGTGTTTTGGGACACAAAACACAACTTAGATTTGCCTAATCTAACTTACGATTGGATGTGTTCTACCCTTTCTCCATGTACTTACTAAATGGCTCATCCCTAGTGTTGCCCATTTAATGCCTGAGGGTGTAGAGATGATTTGCTTTTTATTTAGTTAAGTGGTTCAGGCAGTGTATAAGTGACTGAGAAAACCAGTTCTTGAGTTAAACTCCTTCTCATGATGATCTGGGTTTCACCTTCAGCAGGTGTGTTCTTGTGGACCTTGATCTGACTTTCCTTGGCTGGTGGTCCTGAAACTAGCATTTATCATAATCACCTGGACGCCCTTAAACTAGATTCCTGGGCCCATCTCCAGACTTCCTGATGGGTAGGTCTGGGATGGGGCCCCAGAATCTGGATTTTCTGTAAGTTCCCAGACAATGCTGCTGGTCTGAGTACCACACTTGGGGCACCACTGCCCTATCCCTCAGCTGCACCATAAAAAGCACAGATAATAGAATTTACCTGATCAGATTGTTGCAAGGCTTAAATATGATTTAAAAACGTTTATTTATTTTTGAGAGAGAAAGAGAGAGAGAGAGAGGGAGGAGAGGGAGTGAGGGAGAGAGAGAAGGAGAGAGAGAGAAAGAGAGAGAGAAAGAGAGAGAGAGAAAGAGAGAGAGAGAAAGAGAGAAAGAGAAAGAAAGAGAGAGAGAGAAAGAGAGAGAGAGAAAGAGAGAGAGAGAAAGAGAGAAAGAGAAAGAGAGAGAGAGAAAGAGAGAAAGAGAGAAAGAGAGAGAGAGAGAATCCCAAGCAGACTGTTGTCCACATGGAGCCCAATGCAGGACTTGAACTCATAAACTGTGAGATCATGACCTTGAGCTGAAATCAAGAGTTGGATGCTTAACTGACTGAGCCACCCAGGCACCCTTAAATGTGATTTTTTAAATAGTCCCTAACAGATAGAAATACTAAGATGTTAATTATCATAATAACTCCTTCAAAAGACAGGGATTATAGAAACATGTAAAGGAAATTATCCAGATACAGGGATTACATTTATAGCGTGAACATTTAATGCAGTCCTAGTTTTCCCTTTGTTTCATTCTGTCACTTCTAAGGCAAAAAAGCTATGCTAACTTCCTCTTATTTTTTTTTTTCTTGAGAGAGAGAGAGAGAGAAAGAAAGGGAGAGAGCGAGCGAGAGAGAGAGAGAAAGAGAAAGGGAGAGAGGGAGCTCCAGCAGGGAAGAGGGGTGGGTGGAGGGAGAGAGAGAATCCCAAGCATGACGCAGGGCTTGAACTGACAACCATGAGAGCGTGACCTGAGCTGAAATCAAGTCAGACGCGTAACAGACTGAGCTGCCCAGGTGCCCCTAACTTCCTCTTAATCTTTAAAAACGTGTTTACATGTGTGTGTGTGTACGTACATAGAAGTTTCTAGCTGTTTATACAAACCAACGCTAACCATCATAATTAATATGAATAATCCACTTAGTCGTCACACACCCAAGCCACCACTCACCAGATGGCTCTTCGGACACTGTGGATGCCTGCTCTTTTCTGCCCGGCAACGCCCGACTTCTGTTCAAAACCAGTCTGCTGACCAAGGCCACCTTAGACCAGTTTTCCCCAGTAGGAGCTTTGCATGGGCTGAATCCATACAATTTGAGGGTTCCTTCTGTGTGGTTTCTTGGACGGCTACATTCTGGGGACACGATGAGGACAGGCACCGTGAATGGATGTGCATGCCCCTTCTGCAGATGTCTGCACTAACTTAATGCCAGGGGTAAAGCTGCTCGTCACGGAATGCATGGGTATGGCTGGCTGCAGGAGAAACCTCTGTGTTTGGCAATGCAAGTTTTTTTTTTTCAGTTTAAACCTGACATGGGGCTTGAACTCAAGAACTGTGAGGTCATGACCCGAGCTGAAGTTGGATGCTCAACCGACTGAGCCCCCTAGGTGCCCTCCCCTTTTTTAATGTTTATTTATTTTTGAGAGAGCTCGAGAGCTCGAGAACGAGCAGGGGAGGGGCAGAGAGCGAGGGAGATACAGAACCTGAAGCAGGCTCCAGGTTCTGAGCCGCTTGAGCTCACGGAGTGCGAGATCATGACCTGAGCCAAAGTCAGACGCTTAACCGACTGAGCCACCCAGGCCACCACCACCGCCCCCCCCCTCCTTAATTTTAACCATTCTGATGGGGGCGGGGTCGATCTCTATCATTAGGGTCTTCGTTTGCATTTCCCTTAGGTCTATTGAGGTTGAATGCCTTTCAATGTGCTTATTGGCCATTCTCTTCTTTGAGGTGTCTTTTCCAGTCTTCGGATTTCTTTCCACCAAGTGTTACCTTGTTTTAGTGCATGCTTGCTGGAATTCCTTGCATGCCTTAACATTCCTTCTGAAAATAGGGATTTCAAAGTATCCGTACTTTGAGTGCATATGCTCTCAGCTCGTAGCTTGCAGCTGCCCTTTTACCTTCTGTGCCTTTTGTCTTCCTTTCTTTGGAGGAACCTAAGGTCCTGATTCAAAATCGAATTCAGGTTATCGGTTTTTACCTTTATGGCTAGTACGTTATTTTGATTACTGCCAAGCAGTGGAGATAGTTGTGTTTCTTGTTGTTTGCTTTTGTGTGTGTTTTGTGTTCTTGGTTTTTTGTTTTTTTTTTGTGGTGCCATATAAATTTTTTTAAAAAAATTTTAAGTTGGGGCGCCTGGGTGGCTTGGTTGGTTAAGCGTCCGACTTCGGCTCAGGTCACGATCTCGCGGTCCGTGAGTTCGAGCCCCGCGTCGGGCTCTGGGCTGACAGCTCAGAGCCTGGAGCCTGTTTCAGATTCTGTGTCTCCCTCTCTCTGTGACCCTCCCCCATTCATGCTCTGTCTCTCTCTGTCTCAAAAATAAATAAACGTTAAAAAAAATTTAAAAAAAATTTTTAAGTTTATTTTTCCCTTCATTTACATTATTTTTATTTATTTATGTATTTATTTAGTTTTTAATTTACATCCAAGTTAGTTAGCAGATAGTGCTATACTGATTTTAGGAGTAGATTCCAGTGATTCATCCCCTATGTATAACACCCAGTGCTCATCCCAACAAGTGTCCTCCCTTATGCCCCTTACCCATTTAGCCCATGCCCCCCCCCCAACCACTCCAGTAACCCTCAGTTTTCTGTATTTAAGAGTGTCTTTTATGTTTTGTCTCCCTCCTTGTTATTATTTTTGTTTCCCTTAAGTTCATCTGTTTTGTATCTTAAATTCCTCATATGAGTGAAGTCATATGATATTTGTCTTTCTCTGACTGGCTAATTTCACTTAGCATAATACACTCTAGTTCCATCCATGTAATTGCAAATGGCAAGATTTCATTCTTTTTGATTGCCAAGTAATACTCTGTTGTATATATATACCACATCTTCTTTATCCATTCATCCATTGATGGACATCTGGGCTCTTTCCATACTTTGGCTATTGTTGATAGTGCTGCTATAAACATTGGGGTGCAGGTGTCCCTTCGAAACAGCACATCTGTATCCCGTGGTTAAATACCTAGTAGTGCAATTGCTGGGTCGTAGGGTAGTTCTATTTTTAATTTTTTGAGGAACCTCCATACTGTTTTGCAGAGTGGCTGCACCAGCTTGCATTCCCACCAGCAGTGAAAAAGGGTTCTCCTTTCTCCACATCCTTGCCAACATCTGTTGTTGCCTGAGTTGTTAATGTTAGCCATTCTGACAGGTGTGAGGTGGGATCTCATTGTGGTTTTGATTTCTATTTCCCTGATGATGAATGATGTTGAGCATTTTTTCATGTCTGTTAGCCATCTGGATGTCTTTTTTTTTTATATGAAATTTATTGTCAAATTGGTTTCCATACAACACCTAGTGCTCATCCCAACAGGTTATCTCCTCAATGCCCATCATCCACTTTCCCTTCTTTCCCACCCCCCACTAACCCTCAGTTTATTTTCAGATTTTAAGAGTCTCTTATGGTTTGCCTCCCTCCCTCTCTTCCCTCCCCCCTTCCTCTCCCCCATGGTCTTCTGTTAAGTTTCTCAGGATCCACATAAGAGTGAAAACATATGGTATCTTTCTCTGTATGACTTATTTCACTTAGCATTATATCCTCCAGTTCCATCCATGTTGTTGCAAATGGCAAGATTTCATTCTTTCTCACTGCTAAGTAGTATTCCATTGTATATATAAACCAGTTTTCTTTATCCATTCATCAGTTGATGGACATTTAGGCTCTTTCCATAATTTGGCTGCAGTTGAAAGTGCTGCTATAAACACTGGGGTACAAGTGCCCCTATGCATCAGCACTCCTGTATCCCTTGGGTCAATTCCTAGCAGTGCTATTGTTGGGTCATAGGGTAGATCTATTTTTAATTTTTTGAGGAACCTCCACACTGTTCTCCAGAGCGGCTGCACCAGTTTGCATTCCCACCAACAGTGCAAGAGGGTTCCCGTTTCTCCACATCCTCTCCAGCATCTATATTTTCCTGATTTGTTCATTTTAGCCACTCTGACCGGCATGAAGTGATACCTCAGTGTGGTTTTGATTTGTATTTCCCTGATGAGGAGTGACGTTGAGCATCTTTTCATGTGCCTGTTGGCCATCTGGATGTCTTCTTTGGAAAAGTGTCTATTCGTCTTTTGCCCATTTCTTCACTGGATTATTTGTTTTTTGGGTACTGAATTTGAGAAGTTCTCTATAGATTTTGGATACTAACCCTTGATCTGAGATGTCATTGGCAAATATCTTCTCCCCAGTGGGGACAGTTTTTATTTTTCTTCTTATGAGCTTTATGGACTTGCTGTTCACAATTGAGATTATAATTGATCTCAAATTAGTTGTGTGCTGTGATGTAGGGATCCGAGTTTACTTTTTATGTGGCTATCTAATTGATGCAGCACCGTTTATGGAAGACTGGTCTTTCCCTACTGCTCTGCACTGTAAGATGTTGACCTTGTGAGTCACCAGTGAGCTCGTGGTTCTGTCTCCTGGGTCCTTTGTTTACCTTCTACCAGTTTCCTATCATCTGCTCTAGTTTGTAGTAAGTCTTTGCCAGGGTCAGCACAAGGGTGAATCAAGTGAATGACACCTTAAATTGGGCCCTGGGATGGGGCACTTGGGTGGCTCAGTTGGTTAAGCGTCTGACTTCAGCTCGGCTCAGGTCATGATCTCACAGTTCATGAGTTCAAGCCCCATGTTGGGCTTTGTGCTGACAGCTCAGAGCATGGAGCCTGCTTCGGATTCTGTGTCTCCCTCTCTCTTTGCCCCTCCCCTGCTCATGCTCTGTCTCTCTCTCTCTCAAAAATAAGTAAAAACATTAAAAAAAATTCTTCTAGGGGCACCGAGGTGACTCAGTCAGTTAAGCATTCGACTTCCGCTCAGGTCATGATCTCACGGTTCATGTGTTCGAGCCCCACATCAGGCTCTGTGCTGACAGCTCCGAGCCTGGAGACTGCTTCCGATTCTGTGTCTCCCTTGCTCTCTGCCCCTTTCCTGCTCACTTGTGTGCACTCTCTCTCTCAAAAGTAAGTAAACATTCAAAAAAATAAACATAAAAAAAGGGATGGGGGGGCTGGCAGGTTACAAGAGCCAGAGGGTCAATACTGTCTGGTAGCGGAAGGTAACTCGCCTGTTCTTGATAGTCCTCATTTCTGGTCCTTTACAAAGTGTGTTTTCAAGTTGAGTTGAATCCCTGGCACCCCAACGTTGTCTCGTCGCATAGCCTTACAGGTGCAGAGGAGCGAGACAGGAACGCGATGGAGAAATCCTCCATCCAGAAGGACACTCCTTGGCCAGGAGATGACGACGACGTTCACGACCATGTGACCCAGAGAAGCCAAGGGTTCCTATCCCTCTTGAACGCCAGGACGTCCACAGAGCTAATGTCACAGACGGTGGTGCTGCACGGTGCCGCGGGCGTCGGGAAGACCACGCTGGCCAAGAAGTGCATGCTGGACTGGACGCAGGCCGGCCAGGCCCGCGCCCGCCCCACCGCCCTCTACCTCAGCTGCAAGGCGCTCAGCCGCAGGGGGCCGTGCACCTTGGCGGAGCTGCTGGCCGACAGCGCCCCGGGCCCGCGCCGGGCCCTTCCGCGGCTGCTCGCGCGGGCGCGGACGCTCCTGCTGGTCATCGACGCTTTCGAGGAGCTGCGCGTGCCCGCCGCGGCGCTGGCGCGCGACCTGGGCGGCGACTGGGGCGCGCGGCGGCCGGCGCCCGTGCTCCTGGGGGGCCTGCTCAAGAGGAAGCTGCTCCCCGCGGCCACGCTCCTGGTGACCACGCGGCCCGAGGCCCTGGGGGAGCTGCGGCTGGTGGTGGAGCAGCCGCTCCTGGTGGAGGTCGAGGGGCTCTCGGAGCCGGAGCGCAGGGCGTATCTGCGGCGACAGCTGGGAGGCGAGGCTCAGGCGCGGCGCGCTTGGCAGCTGATGAGAAGCAACGCGGCGCTGCTCCGCCTGGGCTCGGCGCCCGCCGTGTGCTGGATGCTGGGCGCCTGCCTGCGGCTGCCCGCGGACGAGGGCGACGACCCGGGCCGCACGTGCCGCACCGCCACGTCGCTGCTGCTGCGCTTCCTGTGCAGCCGGTTCGCGCCCGCGCCGGGCAGCTGCCCGCGCCCGCGCCCCCGGGCCCCGCTGCGCGCCCTGTGCCTCCTGGCGGCCGAGGGCGTGTGGGCGCAGACCTCGCTGTTTGAGCCCCGGGACCTGCGCAGACTGGGCGTGCGCGAGGCCGACCTGCGCCCCTTCGTGGACCGGAGCCTCCTGCAGGAGAGCGGCGAGTGCGCGGGCTGCTACCGCTTCCTGCACCTGAGCCTGCAGCACCTCCTGGCGGCCGCGCTCTACGTCCTGGGCGGCGGCGAGGGCGGCCCCGGCTGGAGCGCTCGCGGGGTGCGGAGGGTGCTCTGCAAGGAGGAAGGGCGGCGGAACCCCCACCTGGCCCACGTGGGGCGCTTCTTGTTCGACCTCGCCAACGAAGACAGGGTCAGGGAGCTGGGGGCCGCCTTCGGCTGCCCGGTGTCCACGGAGCTCAAGCGCGAGCTGTTGGCGTGCACCGTGAGGTCCCCCGAGAACGGCCCCTTCTCCTCGGTGACGGACACGAGGGAGACCTTGTGCCGTCTCTACGAATCGCAGGACGAACCGCTGGTGAAGGAAGCCGTGGCCCAGGTCACGGAAGTGTCCCTGCACTTGAAAGACCCCACGGACCTCGCGCACGCGTCCTTCTGCCTCAAGCATTGCGAACGGCTGCAGAAGCTGTGTCTGCGGGTGGAAAAGGGCGTGTTCCTGGACGACGACACCGCGTCGGGGTCCGAGGCCCGGGCTGCCGGGTAAGGAGCCTAACGGTTCACTTTGTTAATTGCCCCCGCCCTCAGCCTCCCACCCTGCGGCACCCGGAACCGGGCCGACTTCCCGCTCCGTGTGGCTGAGGGTCAGAACGGGCTTCTGGCCAGAATTTCTCCTGCCAGCTTGCCACTCAAGGTGCAGGTCGTGATGTTCAGGTTAGGAATGGAACCTTAGTGTTAATGGGACCAGGTTCAGGGTATCCCTAGACCATCTGGATATTTCCTTAACAATTTTTTCCTTAACAATTGTTTTTAAAAAATTTTTTAATTAAAATTTTTAATGGTTATTTTTGAGACCGTGAGACACTGTGAGTGGGGAGGGGGGCAGAGAGAGAGACACACACACAATCCGAAGCAGGCTCCAGGCTCTGAGCTGCCAACGCAGAGCCCCACATGGGTCTCGAACCCAGGAACTGGGAGATCATGACCTGAGCCCAAGTCGGACGCTCACCCAACTGAGCCACCCAGGCGCCCCAATGATTCTCTTTTTCTCAAACTAGAGCCGCCATACCATACATCACACCCTCAGGACCTCTGTCTGGAAGTTTGTACTTTTTGACCACTTTGACCCATTTTATCCACATCCTGCCTCTGGCAACCACCAATCTGTTCTATGATTTCGTGTTTGTTTCTTTTGGGTTCCATGTATAAGTGAGACCATTCAGTATTTGTCTTTCTGCCTTGCCAGGCTTACTTCACTTAGCGTAATGCTCCCGGGATCCATCCATGTTGCCACAAATGGCAAAATTTCCTTTTTTTTTTTTTTTTTTTTTTTTGTGGCTGCATAATATTCTGTCGCATACACACACATTTTCTTTATCCATTCATCCATCAGTGGACACTTAGGTTGCTTCCCTATTTTGAGTATTGTAAATAATGGTGCCATGAACATGGGAGGGCAGATATCTTTTCAAGATAGTGATTTCATTCTCTCCGGCAAAATAGCCAGAAATAGGATTCCTGGATCATAGTGTAGTTCTATTTTTTTTTTCAACGTTTTTTTTTTTTTTTAATTTATTTTTGGGACAGAGAGAGACAGAGCATGAACGGGGGAGGGGCAGAGAGAGAGAGAGAGACACAGAATCGGAAACAGGCTTCAGGCTCTGAGCCATCAGCCCAGAGCCTGACGCGGGGCTCGAACTCACGGACCGCGAGATCGTGACCTGGCTGAAGTCGGACGCTTAACCGACTGCGCCACCCAGGCGCCCCAGTGTAGTTCTATTTTTAAGGTTTTGAGGAACCTCCAGACATTTTCCATGGTGGCTGTGCCAATTTACATTCCCACCAACAGGGCGAGAGGATTCCCTTTTCTCCATACCCTCGCCAACACTTTTTTTTTCTTGTCTTTTGAGTCCAGCCATTCTGACAGATGCGAGGTGCAATTTCCATGATGATGAGTGATGTTGAGCATCATTTCATGTGCCTGTTGGGCGTCTGAATGTCTTCTTTGGAAAAATGTCTTTTCAGATCCTCTACCCATTTTTAAGTCTTTTTTTTTTTTTTTTTTTTTTTTGACTTGTAGGTGTTCTTTACATGTTTTGGATATTAACCCCTTATCAGATGATATGATTTGCCAATATTTCCTCCCATTCCATAGGCTGCCTTTTCATTTTGTCGGTGGTTTCCTTTGTGGTACAGCCTGCCAGTTCCTACTCTTCCCATAAATGCTTTTCTTTGTTTTTTCTTTTAAATATAATTTATTGTCAGATTGGCTTCCATACAACACCCAGTGCTCATCCCAACAGGTGCCTGCCTCAATGCCCATCACCCACTTTCCCCTCTCCCCCACTCCCATCAACCCTCAGTTTGTTCTCTGTATTTAAGTCTCTTACGGTTTGTCTCCCTCCCTCTCTGTTTGTAACTATTTTCCCCTTCCCTTCCCCCATGGTCTTACGTTTCTCAAGATCCACATGTGAGTGAAAACATATGCTGTCTGTATTTTTCTGACTTATTTCACTTAGCATAATACCCTCCAGTTCCATCCACGTTGCTGCAAATGGCCAGATTTCATTCTTTCTCATTGCCATGTAGTATTCCATTGTATATATAAACCACATCTGTATCCATTTGTTGGTTGATGGACAATGTGGGCTCTTTCCATAATTTGGCTATTGTTGAAAGTGCTGCCATACATGGTTTTCAGCAGACGCTCTTGTCCATCCCTTCCTTCTAGGTCACAGTATGACCATCTCTCTCTCCAGCTCTGGGCGGATCTCTGCTCGGTGTTCAGTTCAAACAAGAGCCTGTGCTTCTTGGATGTGAGCCAAAGCTTCTTGAGTCCCTCCTCCATGAGGATTCTTTGTGAGCAAATAACCCGTGCCACCTGTCATCTCCAGAAAGTGGTGTGAGTAGAAACTAATCCCCAGGCATTTTTAATGTGGCAGCAGTCTGGATGCCTGACCAGGCTGACTAACCAGGTGCCCAGAATACAACATATTGACATGGCTCCTAGTGAAAGAATTGTATGTTACCTTGAGTTATTTTCATGAAACTTGGCCAAGTGTTTGGAGGTTTCCATACATCTGCTATGGGCATAGTTGAAACTCTCCTATAGGAAATATAGGTACATGCATGTCAGAAGGAGACCCAGGTGGAAATTGGGGGAAACAGTTGTTTTTTTTTTTAAATATGAAATTTATTGTCAAATTGGTTTCCATACAACACTCAGTGCTCATCCCAACAGGTGCCCTCCTCAATACCTGTCACCTCCCCTCCCCTCCCTCCCACCCCCCATCAACCCTCAGTTTGTTCTCAGTTTTTAAGAGTCTCTTACGGTTTGGCTCCCTCCCTCTTGGGAGAAACAGTTTTAAATAATGTGAATAAGGAAGCGTTGATAGGGCAATGGTGAATTTATAACTAGTATGTGGGATGGGATTGAGAAAGGAGTCCAGGTAGTGAGGTAGGTTGGGGCACAAGTAAATCATGATGGGGCCGCCTGGGCAGGTGACTGTTAGGGTATTCTTTAAAACCAATACTTGTGCAAGTGATAAACTTTAGAAGTTGTGTTCAAAATTACAGACCGCTACACTGCTGAAACTCCCTACCATCACCTTCTCCAAACCAACATGCCTTAGAAAGTTTACTTAAGCCACCCGAAATGTGCTATATACTTGGAAGGAATAGCTCTGGCAAACATCAGTTGACTGTACCTGGTGATGTCAGGAGATCGGTAGCTTGCTTTTCTCAGAATGCCACGGGACTTGTGTGTTCAAAGTGATCTGACATAGGTTGGTGGCTGGAAAGATGTTAGTTTCTTCTGTATGGCCTTGAAAGTTTACATTGGTCTGGTTGTATAAGGCTTTACATGAGAAAACAAGAATTCGATGGCACCCATAACCTGTTCCACTAAGAGTTTTGGACAATGTAAGCAGAGGTCCTGAACAGCCGGCATCCGCCTTACTCTGGCACTCGGTGCTGAAAATTTCATTTTGAGGCCTCTTTTGGATAAACTGATGGGAATGTTCGTTATCTAAACATGAAGGGTCATGCGTTATTAGACCAGTTGTGGGTTTAGGGAGTGTTTTACAACAGGGGGATGGAGTGCCAGGTTTGGAGGTACAAAAACAGGAGAAGAACCTCTAAAAATATAAGTGTAAATGAAGATCTGCAATTACAGGGTAGAAGAGGCAGTCGTGGCGGGTGTTGAGTCGATGTCAAATTAGGATTCGTTAATGATGCCTCAGAAAGGCCCTGAAAGAAAAATTTCCCCCAGTTATTTCCTGCTGTGCACACAGGATAACTTAGGAGCTAGATTTCATGATGCATAACACCAGGTTGATTAACTCTTACTCTGAAGAAGGTGGCATAGAGTCCAGATGCCAGAAACAAAAAATCTTATCATTTTTTTTTTTAGTGCTGAATTGTTTCTTGAAGTCCACAGTTGGATTGGAGGAAATTCATGTTCTACTCCGTTTAAGATTTCTTGTAATCCTATTTAACATTCCACAATCCATGATTTGGCTATTGTTGATAGCGCTGCTATAAACACGGGGGTGCAGGTGCCCCTTGGAATCAGCATGTTTGTATCCTTTGGATAAGTACCTAATAGTTCAATTGCTGGGTCGTAGGGTGGTTCTATTTTTAACTTCTTGAGGAACCTCCATACTGTTCTCCAGAGTGGCTGCATCGGTTTGCATTCCCACCAGCAGTGCACGAGGGTTCCCCTTTCTCGGCATCCTTGCCAATGTCTGCGGTCTCCCGACTTGTTAACTTTAGCCGATGTGGCAAGCATCGGGTGACTCTTCGTGGCCCATACCCTCAGGGAGTCTAGTTTGTTTTCTAACTCATAAACCATAACGTGCTGTAGCCTTAGTGGAAACACCTTTGTGGAAATGGAAACGGCTACCGGGAGTGGCAGTCAGAAATCCTTTATTCTTGGGGCGCCTGGGTGGCTCAGTCAGTTAAGCGTCTGACTTTGGCTCAGGTCATGATCTCGCGGTCCGTGAGTTCGAGCCCCGCGTCAGGCTCTGTGCTGACAGCTCAGAGCCTGGAGCCTGTTTTGGATCCTGTGTCTCCCTCTCTCTGACCCTCCCCCATTCATGCTCTGTCTCTATCTCAAAAATAAATAAACGTTAAAAAATTTTTTTTAAAAAATAATAAA
Organism: Panthera onca; assembly: GCF_046562875.1. Lineage (NCBI taxonomy): Eukaryota > Metazoa > Chordata > Mammalia > Carnivora > Felidae > Panthera > Panthera onca. Next base: position 3,457,929 of record NC_138353.1, read on the forward strand.
AGAAGTCCTTTATTCTTGCTAGGGAAGGTCAGTAGACATTGAAGGTGAGGGGAAGAAGGCTGTGAGCTGAAGGAGACACATGGCAGGACACAAAAACACAAGGAGAGCGCATTTCATCAGCATGAACTAAGACAATGGTGATGACCCCTTCAGCCGTCCTTGCTTTTCTTCTTTCCAGCCATCACTCTATTGACTCGCTCTCCTCGTCCGCTTTCCTGACCATCTTCCCCCGTCCACCTTGACCCCGAGACTGCTCACCTCTCTGTGTCCACAGCACTCAAGACGGAACCCCTTTTTGTTTTTCCCTAGGATCAAAAAGGTCTCCCCTGCCGATGCTTATCGGAACTTGTGTCTAGCTGTCATTGGTAAGAAGACTCTGACCTACCTGGTCCTGGACGGTGGTAGCCACAGTGACAAGCTGCTGCTGCTGCTGTTGTGTGAGCCACTGAAACACTCCAGATGTAACCTGCAGTATCTGAGATAGATCTCCCGGTCCTTGCTTTTCTCAGCAGTCATCTGATGCCGTGCGCTAGCTACCCCATACCCCTGGGTGAACGGGAAAGGAGACAGACCTACTCGGATCGGATGCCACGTTAAACAGGGGACGTAGTCTCGAACAGAGGCAGAAACCCCATCCACATTCTTTTTTCTCCAGCTAGCTCGTCTTGTGCATTGAATAACGAGCCCCGAGGGCAAAGAAACACCCAGAATTCCGCACTGTCCTCTGGCTCAGGGACATGGTGTCTTAGACTCCAGGTTGTCTACATGGTAGGATTCAGAGCAACCATCAACCCTAACTGACCACTCAGCAATACCACAGAAGCATCAAGTATCCTGGCTGCTGGTATTTCACTGATTTGAGCAATTCCTCAGAGACCGCCTCCCACCCCCATGAGCACTCTGATGATCATCACCCACCTAGGGAACCGTTTTTCCTTCCTTTGGTTTAGTTGGGTGGCAGCCTGAGGTACAGGCTAGCAGCACAGGTTTGTTTTGTTTTGTTTTTGGATTTGAGCTCACTTCCAAATACCATTTTTTACCTCTAGGATTCTGAGCTGTTTCCTCATCCATAAAACGGGGTCTTGAGCATTGAATGAAACAGGAATATGACCTGTTTTGCACAGGGGGAAGACACAAAGGGTAGCTCTTTCCCTATGGATGATTTTTGATGTTGTTCCTCATTTAATTAGAAAAAAAAATGTTACTCTAAAGTTTTGTTAAGTGATGTTTCTAAGTGGGTACACTAAACCTTAGCAAATGTCTGAATCAGAATCTCCCACTTAGGCTCACAGGATTCGAGACCCTTCACATTCCACCCTGTCTGTATTCCAATGACTTAAGCAAATTTATAACCTCTTCATTATAGGCTAATCTCTGAGGCCAGAAAGGTACTAATTTTAAGAACTCCCTATGGGGCGCCTGGGTGGCTCAGTTGGTGAAGCGTCTGACCTTGGCTCAGGTCATGATCTTGTGGTTTGTGAGTTGGAGCCCCGCCTCGGGCCCTGTGCTGACAGCTCGGAGCGTGGAGCCTGCTTCCGATTCTGTGTCTCATCTCTCTCTGCCCCTCCTCCGCTCATGCTCTGTTTCTCAATAATAAACGTTAATTTTTTTTTTTTTTTTAAAAAGGCAGTTTCACCTTTTGGGATGAGCACTGGGTGTTGTATGGAAACCAATTTGACAATAAATTTCATATTTAAAAAAAAAGCAGAGTTTGAGCAGTAACAGGCCACGTTAGTGAAACTTCATGCCTAATTGTATTATAGATTTTTTTTCTCTTACATGAGGTTGGATGTTGATCAAATGGCAATGGGGACATTTGAAGAAGCAAAGGAGATCAATTCTCAGTACTAATTCAGGTCAGGGTTGGGCACCTATTGGAGTAGAATGAAATGGAAATCCAGTATATAGTCTTCAGGGAAGCATAGTAAGCTGATGTGGCCTCTCTGTCCTCCCAGAAGAATGGCTTTCCCCCATTTATCTCACAGGCTGGGATCCTGTTCTGACACCACTCAGCAGTGGGCTTATTTCTTCTCAGCCCTTGAAGTCAACTAGTCCCTCACATGCCTGAACCTCACAGCAAATGAGCTTACAGATGAGAGTGCCAGGTTGCTGTGCAAGACTCTGAGACACCCCAAGTGCTTCCTGCAGAGGCTGTCGTAAGTGCTGCCTCTGTTCCCATGGAGCATCTCCACACTGGGTCTGGGGCCACAATGGGGAACAGCATTGGTAACACCTGGATTTGCTGGGCGACCCATATGGGGCTTCCCCAACATAGACCCCTAGCTCTCAGTTTTGCTCCCAGGTGGATAATTCAAGCATCTTTCTTGCCCTTCTCCCATTCCTGGTCCTTCGGGCTTTGATCATGAGCACATGTTATAGGGGGTGCTGAATTAACAAGAAGGGATGTCAGCCAAGAAGGCTGGGCTTTGGAAATGTTCTCACGGTCTTGCTACTTGTGCGGTGCTTTTGCAGGTTAGAAAACTGTCATCTTACAGAAGCCTGTTGCGAGGAGCTCTCTTCTGCTTTGATCGTCAACCAGGTGCTGACATACCTGTGCTTGGCCAACAACAACCTTGGGGATGGTGGGGTGAAACTTTTATGTGGGGGTCTGAGTCACCCTGTCAACTACAGAACCTGGTTTAAGTCTGTGTGTGTGCGCACCTGCATTCAGGTAGGACAGATAGGAGAGCACTTGATGATTCTACGTGAATGAAATTGGCTAGACCCTGGTACAAATTAGGGAAAGGACAGGTAGAAACAGATAGGAATATTCACATGCCTTTCAGAGCAGGGCTTACCTTCTGACCTCTTCCTATGTCGGAAATTTGGGATAGACAGTTGGTTCTCGGGTCTGATGTTTTGTGTATGTTTTTAAAGTCCACATGACCTACTTGTTCCTACAACTGTGAAGGGGTTGAGTTATGTGGTAGGGTTCAATACTTTCTTTCTTTCCTGCAAATGGCTAGATGGTAAAGATTTTAGACTTTATGGGCCATAGGGTCTCTCTTGCAAGTATTCAACTGTGCCATTGCTGAGCTGAACATGTAAGGAAATGAAGTGTGGTTGTGTTACACTAAAACCTTATTCACCAGAAACAGGTGGTGGGCTGGATTTGACCCATGGGCTGTAATTTGCTGATCCTTGTTATATGGGGATAATCCCAGCATGGGATACCTGTTCCCATTAGAAGCATAGTTAGGGTAACATTCAACAGACTGGGCAGAGTTAGAGGCTTATTTCTGTTCAGATTTTTTTTTCTTGGCTTTGATTTCCCTGAGGTCCTTATTCTCCTGGGGGCACTTCTGTCTGCCCATTAGCCTTATGGCTTCTAGCTGGATTAATCTAGGCTCTCCTTTAATCCAGATGTGCTCCAGTCATTTAAGACTAAAAAGAGAAAACAAGTTTTCGGCTTATAGTGGCATATAAAGAAAATGAAAAGATCTAATGAATACTGTTTAGGTAGGATATAGGAAGAACACAAAATTCTACAAGGCTGTCTGTGTAGTGACATCATCATGTCTTTAGAGTTGGCTTAGGCATCTAAACAAAAAATGCCCAGGGGCGCCTGGGTGGTGCAGTCAGTTAAGCATCCTACTTTGGCTCAGGTCATGATCTCGCGGTTCGTGAGTTTGAGCCCCTTGTCAGGCTCTGTGCTGACAGCTCAGAGCCTGGAGCCTGCTTTGGATTCTGTGTGTGTCTCTCTTTCTCTGCCCCTCTACTGCTTGTGCTATCTCTCAAAAATAAATAAATGTCAAATTTTAAATAAAAAATGTCCAGTGCTCGTTAAGCTAACTCACTGTGTGCGAGGAACTTTACTAAATTTTACAAAGATTTTTAAAAAATTCTTACAACCCATGAGATAGTTACCTTTATTTCAGATTTACTAATTGGAAAACCAACACTTAGCCACTTAGCTTGCCTGTGGTCACATCTATGTGGTAGGTATAAAGCCCCCTCTAGAAACTGAAATGCCAAAGATCATTACTTTAAATACATAGAGTTGATGTTGGACCAAGCCTCCACTTAGCCTACAAAACTCAATCTTATATTTTGTTTGAGTTCCCCTCCCTAAACTTCTCGGGTTCACCGATGACTTTAGGATTTCACATACTACAAAGCATGGTGTCTTTTGGTCTAGTTATCATCCCTGAACTTCAGGGTCTGTGGCCACGGTTGCAATTATGCCATGGTTGGGGCACAGGGCTGGGACGGTTGATTACAGACCCACCTGTCTAAATGTACCATGTGACCATCCTTCTGTGTGGTCTGGCCTCCTAGTCAGAGGGCTTTGTAGAAACCTAAGCTTGTAGGAAAGTCTACAGAGTTTAAACGACAAACCCAGTCACTAGGTATCCGGAAACTTGAGCTTTTGGTACACCACAGTCCTGTTGGGATGATTTAAATACAAGCCATGAAATAAAATCTCTCTGTCTCTCTACAGCAAGAGTAGAACCCTGGTGGCCTAACCACACAGAAAATAAATGGGACCTCAGATTCAGTCTTGGGTCTGTCTGACCCTAGAGCCTAAGCTCTTGACTTATAGGACATGCTGCTGTTCTAGGAACATCTGTATCTTAAGCGTATGTCTGTGTCTGCATAATAAAAGGTGGCAGACAAAGGTCAGTTGAACCCTCTAACACTCAGGCAGGGTGGGCATGATGTAATGATTTCACGTGCACGTTTTCACGTACAGGCCTGCCTGAAAGTCTGTAGCTCACAGTGGAAGGTGTGTGCTGTTGGAAGGAGCAACCACTTTGCAGGGCGTAAGTCAGAAGGATCCAACGGTCTTTGCAGGTTATCACGTTGCAACATAACCAGACGTGGCTGTAGACACCTCTCAAAGCTGCTCCAGGAAGACTCCAGCTTAACAAACTTGGATCTGGGGTTCAGCCCCATAGCTACGGGACCGTGGTATCTCTGCGAGGCCTTGAAGAAGCCAAATTGTAACCTAAGATGTCGCAGGTAGGTACTTTGGCTCGTTTTTTAAGGTGCTGTGGAGATACATAATCTTCCTGAGGTGTTTTAGAATGCAGACTGCAATAGTCTCTCCCCTCCAATTTAGGAGGCAAATCCCTGCAGAAATCCTAAGCACCCGGTTTACCTGTATTGACAGTCATTCAGAGGGCCTGGAGGAGTAGGCTAGAGGTGTGGACAGCCCCCAGTAGAGTGGGCTTCAGGGGCACACAGCTTCTGTGTAAGCAGGATCCAGTGAGCAGGACACAGTGGGCCTGCCTCAACTCAGTGATCAGGGGACCATGGATGGATACTGCCCCCAGGAAAGGCGGTGACTCCATCGATGGGACGGTAGGCTCCACACCACCTTCTCCCTCCCACGTCTCGGTCAATTGCATCTCACTGATGCAAAGTACTTTGCAACTAGAACACTATTGGAAAGAGAATCTGGGTCATGTAACAGCTTCTCTGCCCTTGCGGAGATGAGAAAGTACACCAGAACGCAGGGTGATTCTGTTTAACATCTTGGCTGTACTGGAGAACTCTTAAAATTCCTGATGGTCAGGCTGCCTCCCAAAACTGATGAAATTTAGGGGAAGTGGAACCCGGCATCCAAGTCTTCAGAGGTATTCCAGACGATTCCAGTTTTCACGAAGTTTGAGCTCCCTTGAATTAGACGTTGGGGAAGACGCTGAACAAGCAAATCCAGTGTCCACAGGTTAGGGTTGATCTTTTTTTTGATCATGGAACGAGGACCTGGCATCCTAGCCGAGGTATTGAACAGGGGCTCTGACCTCAAACTGGGGTTCAGATGCCATCTGATACTCATTGGCAGTGACATCCAATGTTCCAATTTCCCCTTTATGGAATGTGTGATTCTATAGGATTCCTCCTCACAATTTCACACCTAACGCATTTATGGAGTTACTTTGTGGGCTCATCAACCTCGCGATAAAGTTTCATGCAGCAGGCGCGTGAATCCATATTTATTACAGAATCTCAGAGTGTTCCCTGTGACCAAGGCTCTTTGTGTCTACCTTCATCTCAGGCTTTTTTCCCCAGCTTGGGGTGCATCTTCAACTGACTTTTCAGTTCCCAGAACACACCCAGCTCCTTCCCACTGTGCAAAGTCTTTGTTCTTACTCTTTGGTTTCCTTTGTTCTGGGTAGAGCACTCAGACCCTTCAATTTGCAGAGATATCTGCTAACATTTCACTTCTTAGCTTGGCTATTATAGGGGGCAACAAACTAGTTTCGATCATTCCAGATCTCCTGATTATCCTACCATGGCACACTCTGTTCTCTATAAATTGTGGCATTTTCCTACCCAATCACTGGGTCTATAAGTCTTTTAAAAATGTGTATTTTTGATAGGCATGAAGTTTGTGCATATGTGTGAGTAGGGGAGGGGCAGAGAGAGAATCCCAAGCAGGCTTTGCGCTGTTAGCTCAGAGCCTGACATGGGGCTTGAACTCATGAACTGTGAGATCGTGACCTGACCCAAAATCAAGAAATGGATGCTTAACTGACTGAGCCACCCAGCTGCCCCTATAATTTGTTAAATTGAAAATTCACACAATATAAAATCCGCCATTTAAAAGTGTATAACTTGGTGGCTTTTGCTATACTTATTATCTGTTTTATCACCCCAAATGGGGACTCCAGACTTCTTGGCCCCTGGTGACCACACATCTATTTTCTGTCTCCATTCTATACCTATCTTGCTATCCATATACAATTCGGTATATTCCGTATAAACAGAGTCCTACATACAGTAAGTAGCTTTTCTTGTTGGGCTTCTTTCAGTGAGTATAATATTTTCAAGATTGATCTACACTGGAGCAGATATAAATCCTTCATTCCTTTATATGGCGGAACAATATCCCATTGTAGGGATCTACCACAATTTGTTAATCCATTTATCCATTGTGAGTTTTATTTCTGAGGGGGATGGAATTTATTTCTTGTATCTGCAGTGCCTGTTACAGCACCTGGGGCAGCAGAATGATGGTTAGTGATGTGGGGCATAGACGTGCAGATGGTTCAGAGCTCAAGGGTACATGGCTGAGGGGGCGGTCTGGCTTGAGTCAGCCCACTGGGCTCTTTATAAGCTAGCATGAACCGTATCAACCATAAAGGGTCCCACCCTCTGTTTCCCACTGGCAAACGCATCTTTTAGTCTAGGAAGAGCTCTAGAACAAGGAGGTGAGGAACGGAGGCGATGTTCACATACCATGCCTTACTGAGTATAATTGATTCACTGGAAAGTCTAGGACAAAACAGTCCATCTCTTCACCAACTAGAAGGCTTCTGTCCTCTTCTTCCTGCTTTCCTTTCGCACCTCACGTTCATTTTGAGACCCCTCCTTCCAGACACCTAGCAGATGACCATCGACGCCTCCACTGCTTAACGCTCGCATTGAGGCCACCAACTCTCCCGTGGAGTGTGGCATGATCCCTGAGATGGTCCTTGATTTCCTGAAGTTTGTTCTCAACCCATCTCCCTGAAGTACCTGTCAAGCTTCAAGCCAGACCACGGGCAGCTGCTTCAAAAGACCCAAAAGCTCCTTCCCTGTGCCACTGCAGGTCAAATCTGAAGGTTTTTCCAGGAGTCTACAAGACCCTCCCCCAGCTTGGCATTTCAGCTACAGTGAAATTGTATCAGTGGCTTAGGTCCCCCACTTACCATAATGGCCCACTCTCCTCCTTTTACTTTTTTTCTCCTATCATCTTCCCAATGAGGGATTCACCAACCACCATAAAGCTACCGAATGCTTCTCTGGCCAGTTGACCCTAATCCTGCTAACGTGGCTTCTCTACCACCATCCACTGTCTTCCACGTTCTGAGGGAAGTCTGATGTCACTAAAATAAGCTCCATGAAGAAAATAATTTTTTTCTTTCCTATCTTCACTACTAGGTCCCCAGCCAGCAAAACGAGTGCATCTAGCAACACGGTAGGTTCTAAGTGAGTACTGACTGGGTCTCTGTGCTTTTTCCCCACAGGCTCTGTGGCTGCTCCATCACCCCCTCCTGTTGTCAGGGTCTTGCACTGGTGGTAGTCAGCGCTCAGAGGCTGGAAACTCTGGACCTGAGCTGGAATACCTTGGGGCAGAGTGGAATAATGATGCTCTTTGAGGCTTTAAAACAGAATAACGGCCCCTTAAAGATACTCAGGTTGGAGATGGATGAATCTAGCATGGAAGTCCAGAAGCTACTGAAGGATGTAAAAGACAGCAATCCAAATCTGACAATCGAAAGAAGTGATGCCAGAACCACCAGATCCCCACGGTGCAACTTTGTCTTTAATACCCTGAGATCCTTCTTAATGACTACGTGTCTTAAAGGGGGTGATCTGAGAGCTCTAAGACCCACCATGAATGAAGACCAGAGGGTCAAATGTTAATCACTGGGTCAAATAGGTACAATTTAGTGCTGGCTTTCCCTCTCTGGTTTCACAGTAAATTCTGCACAAGTCACATACCGACTTTATGTCACAATGTCTATCTCACAAGGACACAAGCATAATAAAAGGCAAAGAACTTTGAGATTGTGCTTATACACCTGAGACCTAACTTAGACTTAACTTTATACTTGGTATACTTTGTCTAGGAAGAAATATTACTTAGTTCACCGATGGTTATGTTGGTTTCTTTCATTTTTCTGCCCTCGCTCAGGTATTTCTTGGCCAAATTAAAAATTTTTTAATGTTTATCTTGAGAGAGAGAGAGAGAGAGCACGAGCAGGGGAGGGGAAGAGAGAGGGAGGGAGGGAGAGAGAGAATCCCAAGCAGGCTCTGTGCCAGCGCACAGGGCTCAAACTCATGAACCGCGAGATCATGACCTGACCTGAAACCAAGAGTCAGACGCTTTTTTTTTTTTTAATTGGAAGAATATTTTTATTAGAGTCAGATGCTTAACGAACTGAGTCACCCAGGCACCTCTCTTGGCCAAATTTAATAGGTGCCTGATGGGTCTACATGATCAGTGTGGTGTGTACCCTCCTTAGTCAGTTTTAGGATATTCTAAGCCAGAACTTTTTCTGTAAAAAGCCAGATAGCTAAAATGTTAGGTCACTCTCACAACGATTCCACTTTGCTATTGTAGGGTGAAAACAGCCATAGACAATTCATAAATAAATGGGCATGGCTGTGTTCCAATAAAACTTTATTTATAAAAATAGGCAAGGGGCCAGATTTGGCCTATGGGCCATAGTTTGCCAACCCATGTTCTAATCTATACTAATACTTATGAAATACAAATCTGATCGCATCATTGTTGTTTTTAACCTTTCAGTGATTGTGTGTGTCTGTGTGTAATCCATTGCATTAGAAACCACAGCTTTCCCTGTTACCACATCCCTATTGCTGATAGAGAGGGTGCAAAGGCCACTTTCGAACTTTCTTGAAAAAAAAATGCAGAATCACCATTTAGCACTAATCCCCAGGCACTGACAAAAGTGGGTGATCTATATCCTCACTTGATTTTTCTACCAAACTTAAAGTAGTCCAATCACGTATCTCTGAGGAATGACAACACTGATATGGGGATGTTACAAAAACAGTGACCTACAGTTGGTGACTTAAGCGGAGAGCTTAAATAACACAGAACTGCTTCCTTTGGATTTAGGATAATATTTTGGTGAAGTTTTCTTCCCTGACATTTTCACGTGATGGATCTATTAAAAAATCCCAAATTTTTAGGGGAGACAAAAAGGTCTTTCTAAAGCCTCATTCTTGAAGAATGATTGCCTGCCATATAATTGAAAGCTGACAGGTGTTGTCCCTCAGCATTTTGGAGGTACCATTCAATGCTTTGTCCTTTATTGTGGGTGTTGGGATTTCTGCTAATTGCCGCTACTTTGTAGTTGATTATTCCTTTCATCCTGGCTGTTGTCGAGATGATCTCCTGTCTGCACACTGACTTCTTTTTAAAAACTTTAAAAAATATGTATTTATTCTTGAGACAAAGCACAAGCAGGAAGGGGAAGAAAGAGAGGGAGAGAGAGAGAGAATACCAAGCAGGGTCCATATTGACAGCACAGAGTCCGACGCAGGGTTCGCACCCACAAGCTGTGAGATCATGACCCGAGCTGAAGTCAGATGCTTCACCGACGGAGTCTCCCAGGCACCCCATGTACACTGATGTTTTTGATAGGGATTTCATTTCCTACTTTTTATTTGTTTTATGCTGTAGGGATTCAGAATTTGGGGGGGAAAAAAAACCTCAGCTCAGCCCCTTTATCTCTTTGTGTATTGTCCCCCTTCCAAGTTCTAGATCGTCTCCTCGTTTCATCTTTTCATCTCTCTTGTGCATTTTTCTCTGGGCTGTGTTGTGGGTTAAGCATCACATTAGTTCGTTGAAAGAGAACTAGTCAGCCAGAAGTTAAAGTCCACAAATTAACACAGGATTCTTCTTACTATCTCAAGGGTGGAAACAGTGTGGCTTAAGGTAGCAACTCAGTGGTACCAGGAAGGACCTGGGTTTTTTTTGTTTTTGTTGTTTTAACTATTTGGCATGACCATTTCATTAAGATAAATCTGCTCCGTGCTCAAGGTTGCTGTAGTATTGGGTGTTCCACCCAGCAGATACCAGTTCACTAGGCTTCTGCGCATAACTGTGTTTACTGGGGTGTGGACAGACAACGATTTCAAGGAAAGAGGCCGTGGAGGATTTGCGTCGGGCTCAGGAGAAGTGATCAAGTTATTGGAGGCAGTGCTGAGTCAGAATCCAAGTTTCCACTTGGATACGGGGCCTTTAAAAAAAAAAAAAAAAAAGATACAAACATTGTGGCGGCTGGTCCCGACTGAACACGTCTGGCTCAGACCCTGTGTTGGATATTGGGTATTTAAAATACGTTTTTGCTGAAACGTTGCTGCAGCCCTCCAAACGCCCCCCAAAAGGTCCTATTATCTTACCTATCTGTAAATAAACACGTTGGATTCAACGGTCCACTATGACATAGCATCTAAGAAGCAGGCAGACTTGGGGCACCTGGGTGGCTTGGTCGGTTAAGCGTCCGACTTCGGCTCAGGTCATGATCTCACGGTCCGTGAGTTCAAGCCCCGCGTCGGGCTCTGTGCTGACCGCTCAGAGCCTGGAGCCTGTTTCAGATTCTGTGTCTCCCTCTCTCTCTGCCCCTCCCCTGTTCATGCTCTGTCTCTCTCTGTCTCAAAAATAAATAAACGTTAAAAAAAAATTTAAAAAAAAGAAGCAGACAGACTCGAAACCAATGTTCGCTACATCGTAAAGTTTAGCTTCCTTTGTGCAGGAATTTAAAAGTCTTAAGGATTTGGGGGTCAAACAGCATAAAATTTTAGTGGTTCTCAGGAGTGACTTTGCCACCCATGGATCATTGGACAACGTTTGCAAATATTTTTATTGTCACAACTAGAGGGTGCTCCTGGCATCTAGTGGGCAGAGCCCGGGGATGCTGCTGGACATTTACAAGGCATGGGACAGTCCCTGCAACAAAGAATGAGCCACTCAAAATTTCAGTTGTGCTAAAATTGAGACCCTCTACAGGCTCTGCATTCATTACTACAGACTAAGTGTCCTCAACCAGGGGATACTTCACAATGTCTGTAGGCTTTTGGTGATAAAATACACATATCAAATTTACCACTGTCATCACTTAAAAGTGTGCAATTTAGGGGCACCTGGGTGGCTCAGCTTATGCGTCCAACTTCGGCTCAGGTCATGGTCTCAGAGTTCATGGGATCGAGCCCCACATTGGGCTCTGTGCAGCTCAGAGCCTGGAGTCTGCTTTGGATTCTGTGTCTCCTTCTCCTTCTCTCTCTCTCCTCTACTTGTGCTCTCTCTCAAAAATAAACATTAAAAAACAAAAAAGCCAAAAGTGTACAATTTAGCAGCAGTTAGAGTTCTGCTAACCATCCTACGACACACACGACAGCCCCATAAAACAAAACCAAAAAAAAAAAAACAAAACCATAAACACCCATAAACACAGAGAATAAACAGGTGGTTGCCAGAGGAGAGGTGGGGGAGGGGGGATGATCAGCATAGGTGAAGGGGTTTAAGAGGTACAAATTTAGAGTTACAAAATAAGTCACAGGGATGAAAAGTCCAGCAGAGGGAATATGATCAACAATATTGCAGTAACAGAAATTGACAGATAGTAGCTACACTCGCAGTGAGCATCGAAGCGCATAGAATTGAAGCCCAGTGTTGCACACCTGAAGCTAATCAAACGTCGTCAATCATTCTTCAATAATAACGATAGAAAAACTCACTCCATCTTTCTGAGGTTGAAACCCCCGCAGCAGCGGACAGCCCGCCAGGCCTCCTGGCTGATCTGAGGTCCTCAGGGCACTGCACCACGCTGGGTAAAAACACCAAGGAGGAGGACTCTACTCTTCCTTCTCTATCTTTCAGACAGCAGGTGTGTGTGTGGGGGGGGGGGGGGGCACTGCCCACACCTGTGCCTCCAGCAGACCCCCGCCCCCAGCCTCAGCCCCTCACTAGCTCAGCTCTGCAGGCGCCAGTGGGCCTCTGGGCTGAACCTTGCACCTCCTACCCTCCAAGCCTGCAGAGCCTGGGGAATCCAGACAGAAAGTGCAGGACCATCCTGTGCCCGGGAAAGGACAGACACCCTGCAGGTGTGGGGTGATCTCACCTGGGCTTCTCTTCCAGCGCTGAGTCCCAGGGGAGGATCCCGGCGTCGGAGGGTCAGTCCTGTCCCCAACCGCACGCTTTGTTGACCCTCTTCTTGCTTAGCACGGAGTAGCTGGGAAAGACAGATGTGGGTTAGAAGCTCACTTCTCCTATAAAAAGACTCAGTGCAGAATTTGGCATGGAAAGCTGAATCCTCAGGAAGATTCAGGGTTTGATCCTCCTTCCCAGACACTTGCTAGACCTTCTCTTTCAGCTCATCCCAATTTCATGATTGCAAACAGGTTACCTGAGAATGCCACGTGTCTGGGTCAATCCATGATAGACCCTGGGAGGGGGGCAGAGGTGGAACATTCCATCATGCATCGGGGGGGGGGGAGCCAGAAGTGGAACATTCCATCACAGACCCAGCCAGGGGACAGCAAGAGGTGGAACATTCAACCATACACCCACGGGCAGCTAGAGCTGGAACATTCCATCATAGACCCAGGGGAGCAAGAAGTGGAACATTCCTTCATGAGCTAAGGGGGGGGGGGGGGGAAGCCAGAAGTGGAACATTCCATAATGGGCCAAGGGGAGGAGCTGAAAGTGGGACAATCCATCACAGACTGGGGGGGAGGGTAGCCAGAAGTGGAACATTCTATCATGAGCTAAGGGGGGGGGGGGGAAAATCCAGAAATGGAACAATCCATCATAGACAGAAGGGGTAGGGGAGAACCCGAAGTGGAATATTCCATCACAAACCCAGGAGGGAGCCAGAGGTGGAACATTCCACCATGGGCAAAGGGGGTGAGCCAGAAGTGGATCATTCCATCATAGACCCAGGGGGGAGCCAGAGGTGGCACATTCCATCATAGACCCAAGGGGCAGTCAGAAGTGGCACATTCCACCACAGACCCAGGGGGGAAGCCAGAAATGGAACATTCCACCATAGACAGGGTGGGAAGGGACAGCCAGAAGTGGAACAGTCTATCTTTGGACAAGGGAAGAGCCAGTGGAACATTCCATCATGGGCCAAGGGGAGGAGCTAAAAGTGGGACATTCCATCACAGACCTGGGGGGGGTAGCCAGAAGTGGAATATTCCATCACATACCCATGGGGGAGCTAGAAATGGAACATTCCACCATAGACAGGGTGGGGAGGGAGAGCCAGAAGTGGAACAGTCTATCTTAGGACACCCAGTGGAACATTCCATGATAGATGGGCAGGGCGTGCTGGCGGAGCCAGAAGTGGAATGTTACACAACAGACAAGGGGGATAACCAGAAGTAGAATGTTCTATGACAGACCAGGGTGGAGCCAAAAGTGGAACAACCCATCATAGACCTGGGCAGGGGGAGACAGAAGTGGAACAATCCATCATAGACCGGGGGGGGGGGGGGGGGAGACCCAAAGTATAACATTCCATCACTAGCTAAGGGGGGGAGCCAGAAGTGGAATATTTCATCATGGGCCAAGGGGAGGAGCTAAAAGTGGAACATTCCATCACAGACCTAGGGGGCAGCTAGAGGTGGAACATTCCATCATAGACCAAGGGGGGGCCAGAAGTGGAACATTCCACCATAGGTTAAGTGGGGAGCTAGAAGTGGAACATCCATCACGGACAGAGGAAGGAGGCAAAAATGGAACCTTCCATTATAGACAGAATGGGGAGGGAGAGCCAGAAGTGGAACAGTCTATCTTAGGACAAGGGGGGAAGCCAGAAATGGAATGTTCTACGACATACAGGGGGGGGAGCCAGAAGTGGAACATTCCACAACAGACAAGTGGGGGGAGAGCCAGAAGTGGAATGTTCCACAACGGACAAGGGGGGAAGCCAGAAGTGGAATGTTCCACAACAGACCAGGGTGGGGAGCCAGAAGTAGAACGTTCGAATAAGGCGGGGAGCCAGAAGTGGATCATCCCATCATAGATGAAGGGGGGAACCAAAAGTGGAACATTCCATCATAGACCCAGTGGGAAGCCAGAAATGGAACATTCCATCACAGACCCAGGAGGGAGCCAGAGGTGGAACATTGCACCATGGGCCAAGGGGGTGAGCCAGAAGTAGATCATTCCATCATAGACCCAAGGGGGAGCCAGAGTTGGAGCATTCCATCACAGACCCAGGGAGGAGCCAGAGGTGGAACATTGCAACCTAGACTAAAGTTGTAGCCCTCACACTTGGGTAGGGAGAAACCCGCAGTATGCAGAGCACAGGTACAATGCACTCCTTGAGGACGGATGCAGACAGACTAGGGAAATGCCCTTCTTCCTGAAGAGGCAGAGGCCCCTGTGCATAGCTCAGGACCCCAGGAGCAGACAGCTATGGTGATGGGTGAGTGGAACTCACTGGGACAGAGCTGGGCTGGGCTCTCTCCATCAGATCCACTGCCCAATATCCCTTCCTACATCTCTGCCCACTGGGGTTCTCACTCAGACTCTCTCAGAGCTTGCCAAAGTCCTGCTCTGACGCCCAGGCTAACCTCCCGGATCTCTCTCTAGCCCCCGTGGTTCTCACGTTGGGGTGATTCTTCTCCCACCCCATCAATGTCCAGAGACACTGTCTGGCTGTCACCCTTGGGGAAGAGGGTTCTACTGGTGTCTGGCGAGTAGAGGCTGAGATGCTGTTAAACATTCTGTCCTGCACAGGGTCAGTACTCCCTACCCCTATAACAAAGAATGATCTGGCCCCAAATATCAGTAGTGTTGAGGTTGAGAAACACTGGCTTAGATGATTCTCTGCCAGAAAGTAAGAACCACCTTGGACCATTCAATCTGGAACAGATGCAGGGTTGCACTCCAAGGCAATTCTCCAGACTCAGCTGAGTCAGACATCTCTGTATTGTAGAGGACTAGCCATAGGTCTCATGTCAATGAGAAGAGATAAATCAAAGCTGGAAACGATGCATAAACAAAAAACGATACATTTTACAAAGAAGGAAGTTTAAAAGTCCTCTATCTGGCCCTGCTGACTTCATCACCCCCTTCCCCGAGCTCACTTCCTGCAGCCACGCTGGGCGCCCACTGTTTTCCCAAGCATGCTTCCTTCATTCCGCATGCACTGTTCCCTCTGCCTGGAGGTGGGGGGCGGTCACCAGCTGTCCCCTGGCCGGAGCTCATGCAGCTCCCCCCCCCCCAGCTCCTCCCACCACCCTGTTTATATCCTTCTGGGCCTGAGTTTCTTAACTAGGGGTAGTTTTGTCCCCAAAGGGACATTGGCATTATCCGGGGTCGCGGGTAGGGGGGTGCCCCTGGCATCTAGTGGATAGAGGCCATGGATCCAGCTAAACATAATGCTCAGGACAGTCACTGCTATGGACTGAACTGTGCCCCCTTTCCCCCAGAGGTATAAGTTGAAGCCCTAATCCCCATGGGACTGCATTTGGGGCTAGGGTTTTTAGGAGATCATGAAGGCGAAATGAGACCATAATGATGGGCTTCTAATCTGACAGGAGTGCCAGTCTTACCAGAACGGGAAGGGAGAGATCTCTGTCTCCCTGTGCCCACACCAAGGAAAGGCCATCTCCCCAGCAGGAAGAGGCCCTTATGTTGGCCAGCACCTCAATCTGGGACTTCCCAGTCTCAGGACTACAAGGAAATAAGTTTCTGTTCTTAAGCCACCCAATCTGTGGTATTTTGTTATGGCAGCTGAGCTGATTTAGGGAATCCCCCCACAGTACAGGATCATCTGGCCCCGGATTAGAGGGGTGCAGAGGTTGAGAGGTGCCCCTAACATGCTGCATTTGGGGGTCTCAGACGTGCATGTGCAAGCCGAGATGTCCTGGTGGGTGTCTGACTTGCAGGCAGGTGACCGTCCTGGTGTTTCACACTATCCACAATGTTAGGTAGCAATTTATATAACAGTTACATTGTTACCTTAAACAACTACCACCGTGTGAACATATGATTTAGATGCAGGTATGGTATGTGCGTATGTAAGGAAATAGCTAATCTAAACATAAAGGTGCTTGACAGAAATATCGAGGACATTGTGTGTTGGAGTTTCCAAGGGCTTTTAAATGGATTATAGGAATATAGAGGTCAAAAGCATTTAGCAAAAAACCCAAAAAACAAAACACAAAAAGGCATTTACCGACTATGACTCATAAACCAAAGTGCGAATTGCAGTATAACATATATCAGAAAAACACCGTGACTTGAATACAACTAAAGAAATTATACATATAACATGGGCATTGAACACTCTTAAAATCTATAAGGCAATCTTTTAAAAATATTTATGTGTAAGAGCTCTTTACCTGATCAGAATTCCAAAAGGCAAACTGACTGTCAGAAAGGACAGTTGTTAGGAGAAATAATAAAAGTCTGTATATCTCCACCAATAAACTCATGAATCATAAATGTATCATTACCTGCTGATTTGTGTAGCACTTCATTCAGCAGTGAGCAGGGCACAAGCATAGGTATAGAAAAGCGACTGTGAACTGGGGCACCTGGGTGGCTCAGTCGGTTGAGCGTCTGACTTCAGCTCAGGTCATGAGCTCGCAGTCTGCGGGTTTGAGCCCTGCCTTGGGCCCTGTGCTGACAGCTCAGAGACTCCAGCCTGCTTCTGATTCTGTGTCACCCTCTCTCTCTGCTGCTCCCCCGCTCATGCTCTCTTTATCAAAATAAATAAAAATTTTTAAAAAAAGAAAGAAAAGCGACTGTGAACAGAGCTGGGATTTTTCCAAATTAGAACAACTTTGGTGGTAGGAAAATGATGAGTCCAGGTTGGTTAGAAGATGCCGATAAAATAACCCAAAGATTCTCCCCCCCCCCCCCACCAAAAAAAATGGGGTTCAGAGAGACGGATTCGATTTGGGCATGTGTCTTAGAGAAACTGAAACCGTGGCATTAAGTGAGATACACCCATACTTGTGTCCAGGGAAAGGCGGGTCTACTGTGGAACCCATAAGCCCTGAGGGTGGAGATCCTTTCAAGGAGGAAGTGGTCATACCACTGGCAAAGGAACAAAGGTGAGCTGGGAGGCATCCGCCGCAAGTTCCAGAAGGCCCAATAGCGTTTTTGGTTTTTTCTTCACAACAACAGCTTCAGCGGAAGTATGGAGGTGGAGAAACCAGATCTCAGAGGGTTGACACCTGAGTGCGAGAGGCTAAGCAGAACGCTGGTCTTTAGAGCCACAGGCCAGTAAGAGTAGAGGGGGTGGACGCTTCCCCACATAACCGTCTTTGTTCTGAAGCTTGAGCTCTCATTCCTAACTCAGGGTTGGAATAGTTGGGCCCTGGGGGGACTGACGTATCCCTAGGGTGGCACCACGTCCCGATGACATTGCTAACAAGGAGATACTGTTTTTCCTTTTGGCAAATGGAAGGTAGAAACAGAGAGGACATAGCTTGGCTTAGGAACACAGGTTTTATTAATTTATTTTTTTCATCATTCCCCATCTTTTAAAATATAATTTATTGTCATATTGGTTTCCATACAACACCCAGTGCTCATGCCAACAGGTGACCTCCTCAATGCCCATCACCCACTTTTCCCTCTCCCCCACCCCCCATCAACCCTCATCTCGTTCTCAGTATTTAAGGGTCTCTTATGGTTTGCCTCCTTCCCTCTCTGTAACTGTTTCTTCCCTCCTTCCCTTCCCCCATGGTCTTCTGTTAAGTTTCTCAGGATCCACGTATGAGTGAAAACATACGGTATGTGTCTTTCTCCCCCTGACTTATTTCACTTAGCATAACACTCTCCAGTTCCATCCACGTTGCTGCAAATGGCCAGATTTTATTCTTTCTCATTGCCAAGTAGTATTCTATTGTATATATAAACCACATCTTTATTCATTTGTCAGTGGATGGACATTTAGGCTCTCTCCATAATTTGGCTATTGTTCAAAGTGCTGCTGTAAACATTGGGGTACAAGTGCCCCTATGCATCAGCACTCCTGTATCCCTTGGGTAAATTCCTAGCAGTGCTATTGCTATTTATTTATTTATTTAAGCTTTTAACACATTTACTCATCATATCATCCTTTAAATATGTTTTCTTCCAGATATTAAAGATAGCAACACTAAAACATTCTATAGTAAAATATGATACATATGAAAGACAAGAAAAAAGGAAGACACACCTGTGTTTTCATGAAATATTATAGTACCAGCAGCAATGTTGGTAAGATTATTTAAAGAATTATACCGCTTACAAAATAAAAGTCACGTAACTAGGGGATCTGGAGGTGATATAGCCAAGGACATAATCTGGTGGATATATTCAGAGAAATCAGGGAACCTGTAAGTACAGGCAAAAATATAACACGCTGAGGGTTCAGGCTTGCACGGATTGGAAGACTGAAGAGATGATAATTCTCCCTAAATCGATCTGTAGCTTTAGTACAATCTCATGCACAACCCCGGGCTGGTCTTTTGTGAAAGCTGGCATCCTAAAGTTAATATTGGAACCTAAAGGGCCCAGAATAACCTAGGCCATCCCAAGAAATACCAAAAGTGCCGAATATTAACCATCTTAGGACCAGTACCCATCACCCATCACTGGGCCTCCCTCTGGGTTACCAGGATTTGTTTTAGTCATCTTCCTGGTTGTCAAGCCCAGAAAGAGGTGATATTCTCAACTTTTCTGTTGTCTGTTTCTCCGTGGTTTTGTTTTCTCCTGCATAATCCTTTCCTCATCTATACACCTTGTTCAATGTCTCTATGTCATTGAATTTATTTACTTATTGATTGATGGATTGATTGATTGAAAGTGCGACTGGCTGAGGGCCAGAAACAAAGGGAGCGAGAGAGACAGAGAGAGAGAGACAGAAAGAGAGAGAGAGAGAGAGAGAGAGAGAGAGAATCCCAAGCAGGCTCTACACTGCCAGCATGGAGCCCGATGCGGGGCTTGAATCCATGAACCATGAGATCATGACCTGAGCTGAAGTCAGATGCTTAACCATCTGAGCCACCCAGGGACCCCTCTAGGTCTTGGAATTCTGCACAGAAAGAGGCTCCATTGGCATCCTGTATTTCTTCATATCCCCTTTCACTGCATTTACTCACTTTCTTTAAGATCTAGCACCTGTGGACAATCAATTCTGTTCTCACAAGGATGTTTGCTTTGATGTGTGGTCCCTTCATCAGTGCCCGGCACACAGTAGGGTCTTGTAACAGAGACTGTAGGTGCCTGTCACAGCTCTGTCACATGCCTCCTCACTCCACAGAAATACCAGCATTTATCTTGTCACAGAGACACCTGGAATAAAGGTTATCTTTCCCAACCTCCCTTGCATCCAAGTGGATGCAAGCTATTAGGCTCTAACCATTGAGAAATAAATGGAAATGTTTTTGAGTGTTTCCAATAAACCTCATAACACAATTCACCAGTACTACATCCCCTTTCCCTCCGTCCCTTCCTCCTTGTGCTTCGTTTTTCTGTCTGGAGCACAAACCAGGTTTAACATTTCAAAAAGAGTAATGCTCTACTTAGCCATTTGGCTTTGTGCTGTTCACCAGTTTTGGAAGATTTCGCCTTGGAGCAGTGGGGAGAACAGCCCTGTGTGAAGAGAGCCCTCCATTCCTCTAAGGAGGCTCTCAAGCCCCTGCATTTATATCTGGAGACCCAAAATTCTTCCACCTGACACATGACACCCCCCCCCCCTTGAAATTGTAGGTTTCCTGCCATCAGAATATGAAATATTTGGACTATCACAAACATACTCCACTCAAGTCCATCACGTCTTGGGATGAAGTCTATGATTCAGCATCAACAGAAATTCTTGGCCCTTCACACCCAGCAGATGAGGAACAACAACAAAAATAAAGAACGTTCAGTATTTGTCCACTGGTAGTGAGATAGCAGTTGGTGCTATTTTCAACTCCTGTAGTTGGGAATGATAAGGGTTACCACATGTTGAGTTAACTTACATGTTTCAGAGCCTATGCTGGGTTTCTTGATATTCTTTATCTCATTAAATATGCATGTTACCCTTTTGAGGTTGGAAATAAAGTTCTCTGATATATAACAGAAAACTCAAGATTTAGAGAATGGATTTGACCCATGTGAGGTGTCAGAATCTTGAGGGGGGACAGGGACCCATAAAATGTTTACATTAATGGGTTGGTCAAGTAGAAATTCTCAAGGAACAAAGGGTCTGGACAGCATTTCAAGGACCGTAATCAGGAATCTCAAGTTCTGAGCTTGTGCCATAGCCTCACTTATATATCCGTTGATCTGACGCGTATTTCCTGAGAACTCTCTTTGTGCGGGAGCTGTGAGCACAGCCGTCATACCTGACACGGACTTAATTCACACAAGTTGACTGTAGAGACAGGAAAATGGATACGTATGCAGTGTGACAGTCTCAGTGCTGTTCTAGATAAAAATAGGTGCTTTGGGGGCATGGGAGAGATATCTTAAGTCAAACTGGAGGGTTTGGGGGACTTTTCTGGAGGAGCCCTGAGGAACAAGGCAAAGTATGGATAAAGAAGTGAAGAAGACAGAACCTTGTGGTGGCGTAGGGGCAGAGGAGTTGGGGCAAGGCTGACACCCAGCCAGGATACACACTCAGATGGCTGGCCCATTTGTTCACAGCCCACATCTCTGTCAGCCAGCAGTTGCCTCTCTGGCTCCTGGTCCAGCTCATAAATGCTTATTCTGTACTGGTTGTTAAATATCTTCAATGACATGTTGCAGCAAAGGAAAGAAGAAATATGGATAAAGACCAAAGTAGGAAAGAAATACTCCGTGGCCATGCTGTTAATGAAGGAGATATTTTTGGGGAAGGCCAGTGAGGTTAAAACTTTGCTTTGCATTAGGCAGGCACAAAAATGCTTAGAGCCCAGAAGAGACAGTGCAATCTGTCTGCGGGAGAAATTTAACATCTGCCTCCTGCCTCCCCCAGGAAGTTTCTCCGAACCCAACTCAGCTGTCTTGCGGTGAACCCCCCTCCGCGGGCACAACACAGAGCTCACACAGCCCGAGGTCAAGATCAGCTTTCAGCTCTACCTGTGGCCAACCCATCCCTTGGTCATTTGCCCAGGAGTCACTGTGTTCTGAACCTTCTCCTGTGTTCCTGACTTGAAGCCCTGTTCCTTGAAGTTCCTGTTGTATTCTCTTCCTGCAAAGCCAGCCTTCAGTCAGGAGGTACCCAAGAACCACCAGGACCAGGAAAGCCAGACCCATCCGAAGGAGATTCTGGGCAGTGTGATTCCAGAGGGCAGGGTCTGGGGGCAGAAACACAGAGTGGACACTGTCAAACACCGCCTCACCTCATCTCTGTCCCTCATGTCCTTTCCAGATCACACACTTTCACAGCCTGCAGCCCCCCGCCCCCTGCTTGCCTACCTTGCTGGACTGCTGTGTTCGTGGTTAGCAGGTGGGGGTCCCAAGAGTCTGCGGATGACAAGGAGAGTGAAGAAGGGGGGCAAGAGAGAGATGGTACTGACCCCTTCAGTCCCAGCCTCTCCTGCCCTCAGACGGACCCCATGGCCCTCTGCAGCTTTTCTAGGTCCCCACCCCATGCTTCTGGTCCTCGTGGATTCATCTGGCAGGTAGAGAGGAAGAGCCAAGGGGCAGGTGAACCCTGAGGGGGGAATTCAGCCCCAGGACTTTGAGCGAGGCATGTCTTATGTCTGAGCCTCAGTTCCCTCATTAAGTCGATCAACATGGCTTCTCGTTCCTCATCCCACTGGCCATCTCACTGTCTTGGGGCAAACACAGT
The DNA here is from genome assembly GCF_046562875.1 of Panthera onca. Classification (NCBI taxonomy): domain Eukaryota; kingdom Metazoa; phylum Chordata; class Mammalia; order Carnivora; family Felidae; genus Panthera; species Panthera onca. Next base: position 3,480,164 of record NC_138353.1, read on the forward strand.
GGCTGATCCCTCTCTCTGGAATGTTCTTTCTCTGCATAGCCACAGGACCAATGCCCTCAGCTCTCTCAGATATTTGCTCTGTGAGTCTGATTCAGACAACTCTATTCAATATTGCCATCTGCCCACGCCCACCCAAGTCACTATAACCCCATTCGTTCTTTGTCTGTCGTCCACACCACTGTTTGCTCCTCATGTGCTATGTGATTGGCTTCTTTTTTTTTTTTAATTTTTTTTAACGTTTATTTATTTTTCAGACAGAGAGAGACAGAGCATGAATGGGGGAGGGTCAGAGAAAGAGGGGGACACAGAATCGGAAGCAGGCTCCAGGCTCTGAGCCATCAGCCCAGAGCCCCACGTGGGGCTCGAACCCGCGGACCGCGAGATCGTGACCTGAGCCGAAGTCGGACGCTTAACCGACTGAGCCACCCAGGTGCCCCTGTGATTGGCTTCTTTATCTGACTTTGACTTATGGTCTGTCTCCCGCTGGGATGAAAGCAAGGATGCTTGTCTGCTCGACCGCTGGTGCTGCAGGTCACGGCAAGTGCTATGCAGTCAATGGATATTTTGGGTGAACGCCATGTTTGTGCTGTCACTGAGAGGCTCTGATCCCTCCTCCAAGTTTACATTTTTTTTTAACGTTCATTCATTTTTTGAGAGACAGAGAGAGACAGAGCATGAATGGGAAAGGGGCAGAGAGAGGGAGACAGAGAATCTGAAGCAGGCTCCAGGCTCCGAGCTGTCAGCACAGAGCCCGACGCGGGGCTCCAACTCACAGACTGTGAGATCATGATCTGAGCCGAAGTCAGACGCTCAACCGACTGAGCCACTCAGGTGCCCCCCTCCTCCAAGTTTACAAGTACATGTTACTTACCAGAAAAAGAGGTGTGTTCTGTGGGTGCAAGGCTGGTGTCCCCAGCATCTTCTGGTAACGGAAATGAAGAAAGCAAGTAAGGGTTTGGGGTTTCCTCCGGCCTTCCCACCTGGTCTCTGTACCCTCCCCCCATCCCTCTGGCCTTCTTCCTCAGGAACAACCGACAGAGCCTCCGGAAAATGCATGTGGATGAGGGCATTGGTGGGAGGACACTCTAAATCTTCCCACCTGTCCCTTAGCTGCCTCCCTCGTTTCTGGTTGGGGTTCACTCGGGGTTCCAAAGAGCACGTGGGGGAAATTTGAGAGCTTCCTCACCTGTGACCAGGAGCTTCACAGGCTCACTGGGGAAAGACCAGGCGTGGTTGTTATAAGAGCCAAAGCATCTGTATGTCCCTCTGTGGGCTGTGCTCACAGGGCCCACGGGGAACCCCACCTGGGTGTTCCCGTATCTGGGCTGTGGGCGGCTGGATCTTCCCTCCTTGAGCAGAAAGAACATGTTTGTTGCAGTCTCTAGACGGCAATAGAAGGTCACATTGTCTCCTGAGCTCACCTCAGGCCTGGGATGAACAGAGAGGGTGGGTGTGTCATACATTTCTGTGGGAGAAGGAGACAGGTAGGTTAAAAGTCATTATCCCGCTTCCCATATCTCCCATCCCCCCTTCGCCTTAAGACTGGGACGTCACTCACCACAATCTCTCTCTCTTCTGTTTTGGTCATGGACACACCCTCCCCGATGTCTCCCTTCAAGACTGAGACACTCCCTCCTCCAGCTTTCAGGAGCATTAATATGAATCTCTCTCTGGGAATTGCCCCACATCAGTGGTTCTGAGTTAGAGATCCTTGGGTCCAGTGACATCAGCATCACCTGGAAGCTTTTTTTTTTTTTTTGAAATGCAGATTACCAGGCTCCACCCCAGACCCGCTGCATCAGAAACTCAGGGGTAGGGCAGCCATCTTTGTTTTTAAAACCTATTATTGTTTTCAATTGTTATAAAATACACATAACATAGCATTTACCACCTTAACCATTAAAAAATTTTTTTTTGATACTTATTTATTTTTGAGAGACAAAGTGGCAGAGTGCAAGCAGAGGAGGGGCAGAGAGCAAGGGAGACACAGAATCTGAAACAGGCTCCAGGCTCTGAGCTGTCAGCACAGAGCTCCATGCAGGGCTTAGAACCCACGAACCGTGAGATCATGACCTGAGTCGAAGTCGGACACTTAACCGATTGAGCCACCTAGGCGCCCCTGCCCACATCTTAACCATTTTTTTAATTTTTTTTTTAACGTTTATTTATTTTTGAGACAGAGAGAGACAGAGCATGAACAGGGGAGGGGCAGAGAGAGAGGGAGACACAGAATCTGAAACAGGCTCCAGGCTCTGAGCTGTCAGCACAGAGCCCGACGCGGAGCTCGAACTCACGGACCGCGAGATCATGACCTGAGCCGAAGTCGGCCGCTTAACCGTCTGAGCCACCCAGGCGCCCCACATCTTAACCATTTTTAAGGGTACAGTTCAGTGGCACTAAGCACATTCACATTGCTTTGTGTAGGCATCCTCACCCTCGGTCTTCAGAAATCTTTTCATCTTGCAAATCTGAAACTCTGTCCCCATTACTAAACACCATCTCCCCATCCCCGTCCCCCAGCCCCTGACAGCCACCATTCTGCTTTCTGTCTCTATGTATTTGACCATCCTGGGTCCTACACGGAAGTGGAACCAGACAGTATTTGTCCGTGTGTGACTGTCTTATCTCACCGTGCGTGATATCCTCAAGGTTCATCCATATTGTAGCAGGTGTCAGAATTTCCTTCCTTTTTAAGGCCAAACAATATTCCATTGTGTGTATAGACCACGTTTTATCTGTTCCTTGGTCAATAGACACTGGGGTTGTTGCTACCTTTTGGCCACTGTGACTAGGGCTTTGGTGCACATGGGTGCACTAAAGCCGTCTGTGTTATCACAAACCCTCCAAGTGGTTCTGATACCTGCTTAAGTGGGAGAATGGCATCCCTCAGCTTCCTTAACTGAGACAGCCTTCCCTCCCAACTCCGTTCTATCTGGTCTTTTTCCATACCGTTATTTCCTCCTCATGTGCTTATGATTGATAGATTTACCCTAAAACTTGACTCATGGTCTGTCTTCTCCCGCTAGAAATCAAGTGCCACAAAAACAGATGTTTGCATGGAACCCCCAGAGGAGGGGTTCTCATCCACTCCCTGGTTGACCCTGGTGGGTACAGAGCCCCTAGCCTCAGTTCGAGACTGCTAGGAAGGGCCATCCCGGGTCCGGAGTTCCACATTGATTTGGCTGAGATGTCGGTTGAAACTACCCCAGGGTCCACCTTCGCCTCCTGTCCAGCCTGTTTCCCTCACTTTTCATCACAGAGGTCACTTTTGAGGATACTCCCCAGATACATGCAAACATCCATCTCAGAACATCTCACCTGGAGAGGCCTGACCTATGACAAATCCGCTCCTAGACCACAGATAACCAAGGAGTGAGGTTTGGATGACACTAAAGGAGATTAATAAATGATGACCCTCCCCGGGATTCAGGCTTGGGGGATGACCACAGATAGAGGATGGGACATTTACCTGTTACCACCAGGTCCAGAGGGTCACTAGGATTTGACCAGAGCTCCCCGCTTCGGTAAATGCACCTGTATTGCCCTGCAGTGAGCAGGGTCATGGCTGAGATGGGGAATGAGACTATGTTCCTTATTCCAGGCTGTCTTGGGCTCTGCCAGGCAGAGAGGCGTCCCTCGAAATACAGCTGGTACTCAGTGGCCTCAGGAATCCCCTGGCATAAGATCTTTACTGGCCTTCCCTTCGGAATCATGAAATTGGGCTTGGCCCAGATGATGGGTTTTGAAAGAATCTCTGTAAGGGAATCAGAGGCAGGAGTTCTACATAAAGCCCCTTCCCACCCACATTTCCACCCGGTTGCTGGCCTCAAGCCTTCCTAGAAAACCAGAGCCCCTGTCCCCTCCTCCGGTTGCTTGTAGGTGGATACTTAGCCTGAGCCCAGAAAAGAGACCCTGGGGCTCTGACGGAGGGACTCACGTGTCTGGGCGCTGATGGTCTGGCTCAGATATAGCCCTGGAAGATAGGAACAGTGAGCCATGCCACCCCACCCATGTCCAGACCCCAGGATTGTGTCTCCCTCTCAGGAGAGAACTCACCAAGGCAGAGCAGGGCAGTGAATGTGGAGGTCATAGCCTAGATTCTTCCAGGCGAATGTGGAGATGGAGGCCAGCAGGCCAGCAGGCCAGGAAGATGCCACAGGATGTGGTGGGTAAAGCCTAACACTAATTGCCATGGGGCTTTCACCTGACCTTTTTTTTTTTTTTTTTTTTTTTAAACAAGAGAAGGTTCACGGTTTTCCCTCTACCTCTGACCATGAGGTATAAAGACACATCTGATCATATCTGTGGTCTAACCAGATCCTCTGACAGTTGTGTGCCCCACCTGAAACTCATTCGTTTCAGGGCCCACTTTTAAAATCTGAAATGTGGACATTACACCCAGGGAAGGCAGAAGACGATGTACAGAGAAGAAACCTTAGAATCATTTAAAAAATATGTGTTTAGGGGCACCTGGGTGGCTCAGTCGGTTGAGTGTCCAACTTTGGCTCAGGTCATGATGTCACAGTCCGTGGGTTCTAGCCCCGTGTCGGGCTCTGTGCTGACAGCTCAGAGCCTGGAGCCTACTTCAGATTCTGTGTCTCCCTCTCTCTCTGCTCTGCCCCCGCTCATGCTTTGTCTGTCTGTCTGTCTGTCTCTCTCTCAAAAATAAATCAACATTAAAAGAAAGTTTTTTTAAATATGTGCTTAGCCTTGGCTCCCCTCTGTTTGTTGTGCATGTGCTTGGGAAAGTTAATTGGTGTCATCAGAATGGAATGATAACACTATCTTCTCCAAAGTTTCATTATGATGTTTCAACAAAATGCTGTTTTTTAAATGAAAATGTCCTGTTTTTTACACGAGTATATTCCTTTAGTCTGTTATAAAGCAGAAATTAAATATTAAAATATTTAACATTTTAACATATTTTGAAATTCAAAATGTGTTCATATTTTTCCTTCCAAAGGTCTAAACGATGTTTGAAAATGAAATGTTATGCCAATTTATGTTGTGCCTTACGTTCTATGAGGAAATCTCTCTCAATCTGGTATCTTTTGTTCTTATTTCTTGATTTTGTGGTTGAACATATTCCATTCACTTTCTTATTTATATATAGCAAAATCCACTCTTTTCCTGTTCAGTTCTGTATGAGTTGTGATAAACGTATACAGTCATGTAACCGACACCTAAGTCAAAATGTAGGACAGTTTCGCCTTCATATAAGTGGTGTCAGTAGTGTTTATCCTTGTGTGTCTGACTTATCTCACTTAGCATGGTGTCCTCTGGGTTCATTCCTGTGGTTGCAAATGACAGGATTTCTATTCCATTCTTTTCTGTGGCCTCCAGTCCTCAGCTCCAAATTCCAGGACCCCTCTTCTCTAGCCAGCCAACGTTCACCCATGCTCCCCTGTCTAGATGGTCTCCACCAAAATATCCTTATAACGTTTGGAGGAAAGGCACTGTCCTCATGTGCCTATAACATCTTTCTCTTGGGTAAAGAAAAGATCAAGCAAGATGATCACTGTTGATTGAGATGGTAGCTGGCACATCCAATTCTTGGGCAGATTCTGACCTAAAATCGGTAGCTCTCCTCTCCCTGTGAAAAGGTCATGTACTGGATTGCCACTGTCTTGTCTTCCCATAGAGGATTTGCCAAGGACACAGTTGGGGGCTTCTTCCAGCTGACTTCCTGTGTTGCATCATTTAGGGAACTTAGCCTCGATAGACTTACAGGAAAAACGAGTGCAGAAGAAGCAGTGGGTGGGGACCAAGGGCCACCTACCGGAATGTTTACATTGACCACATTTCTAGAGAGAGGACACAGCCTACACATGTGAGAAACCTGGCTGTGTGCTATGGGTTTTTTGTTTTTAAGTCACTCTTGGCTTGTGGAAACGTTTAGATACCAAAGCATGGGAGAGGGAGGGCAGTGGTTGCTAGCCCACAGGAGACAATGAGGCAGGCTCATCTGTAGATGACAAAGATGTCTCTAGGCCAAGAGGGCATCTTGTCTCACCTCTCTTCCACGATACATCTTAATTTGCTCATCATTGTCAGCCTAAAGTCCATCCATAGCATGAAGGTAAGGCTCCTGATGAATGGGTCCCTGCGTCAGGAAAGAGGTGGTCATCCTTTGGGGACAAAGTGACCAGGGGTAGAGAAGTAGTTCTCTTGGAATTGTGAAAGTTCTGCTACCCCTTGCTTCAGAGATTTCTAGATTCTCTTCAAGAGGCTGGTTGCCTGATAACATGTTCCTTTGAAATTATTTTCAAAGTTGGCGGGAACTCCCTGGGATTGAAGTCAACCTGCTGGCACCAGAGAGGATCAGGCTAACATCTCCATGGCATGGCCCTAGTTGGGGTGGGATCTGGACTTTAGAGAATGGGTCTAGCCTCAGTTTCCTGATGGGTTTCCTCTCTACTTACTATTTTAATAATTTACACATGCATAATGACAGTTCTATATCTCAAGTGTTTTGGCGTGCTAGTTCTCCCATTATATTTTGAGGGTTCTTTGTTTCTTCACGAAGTTTGCAATATTTTATTGCTGGTCATTTATGGGTCAACTTTTTGCAAATTGTGGTAAAATATACATAACCAAATTTTACCATTTTAACTACTTTTTTATTGTAGCAAAAAAATACATAACATGAAATTCACCATCTTCGCCAAGTCTAAGTGTACAGTTCAGTAGTGTGCAGTACGTTTCATTTTTAAGTAATCTCTACACCCAATATGGGGCTCAAACTCACAACCCTGAGATCAAGTGTTGCACACTCCACTGCTGAGCCGGCCAGGCGCCCTTCAAATCATATCATTTCTAAGCCTCTGTTTGTTCATGTGACACATGGATTGATTAAAATAAAATTCACAGGGCTGTAGTAAGCTTTTGTAAATGAAATGACTAACATAAAGCCCAACATAGAGGTGAAGGTAATGGAATATAAGTCCTCATACTCTTTTCCCCAAGCCACGCCTTCCATTTAACCTAAATCAGCCCAATATATGAACTATCAAAGGTAAATGCACTCACCATCCAGTGCCTGGAATAAAAAAGGCAAAGCAGAATTTATTTTTACTGTTAAGGGAGTTATGTTGGCTAGACATGATGCCTCTGAGTCTCTGAGCAGAGCCTACAGGGTTTTTGGGAAATATGGATTCTCAGGGCCTCTTGTGGATTGGCATCATCTGTAAAAGATGTTTCTTGAAGGGGGACTTTATTTTATTTTATTTTTTATCTTTTATTTTGTAAAATTTACATCCAAATTAGTTAGCATGTAGTGAAACAATGATTTCAGGAGTAGATTCCTTAATGCCCCTTACTTATTTAGCCCATCCCTGCTCCCACAATCCCTCCAGTAACTCTTTGTTCTCTGTATTTAAGAGTCTCTTATGTTTTGTCCCCCTCCCTGTTTTTATATTACTTTTGTTTCCCTTCTGAAGGGTTGGCTGTCACTCACAGGTGCAGTTACTGAAGTAAATCCGTTTCTGATTGGCTGACATTTAGAAGCAAGGAACTGACTGGTTGAATCACCAGGGCGTTTTTCATTGAGGGGAGTGGTCATTGCTGATGGGTGAAAAACTGGCTCCGGCGGCTTTTTGTCATCATGGCTACCAGACAACGTAGTCTTTTTCTAGAAGGGGAGGGTCTTTTTATTCCCAGGTTTACAGTATGCTTTTCCACACAAGGCCCTGGTGTGGACACAACCAAGTGTGTGAGGTTGATCCTATCTCTCTGTGGGATCAAATCTCATTGCATCTCTCAGGTCCAAATCCTGGCTCTGATGTAAAGTCTCTGATTAGCCTTCCTCTGAAACTGTGGCACTTCCTCATGGTTTTATCTGGCCCAATATCTAACATGTCCTTCATCAACTTATTTGTTCATAATCTCAATAAATATTTCCAGTATTTTATGTTTTGCATACCTCACGATAGATACTACAAAGAGATGATTCGATAGACTAAGCAGCTCAAAGGACTGAGATAACCCAGAGGAGATGCTTGTTGGGGCTGTTTTCACAAGTCTATCAACTTTGCATTGGAGGCATGAGACATCTTGAAATGTTAGTTTCATAAGAACAGGAAAGTCTTTTTAACAACAGGGAAAGCATGTGTTAATACGCAGATGTCATCGTAGGGAAAACTAGAAGCACTCATGTCATGGGAAATATGGTATGTTGAATGGACAGTATTAATAATTAATTGGTGGTATTAATAATTAATGGCATTCTGAATGTTAAGGTCTTACCTAGGAGGATGTAAGGGTACCTGGTTTGGCTGATAAATTTAAGACAGATTAAAGTCTTGAGCCAGACCTTCTGTAGAGGCTGGAAAAAAAGTCAGGATTGAGAACTAGGAATACGTTGAATAATTTTTATCACAGACAAGACTGTACCAAGGATTTTATCACCAAATCTAGAAAAGTGGTGTACAACTGTATTAGATACATATAAGAGAATACGATTGGATTGGTTTGAAAATGGATCCAAAATTGTCAGTGCCTCTTTCTCCCTTATGTTCTCCCAGTAGTTCTGCAGGGCTCCACAAGTGCTGACTCATTTCTCTTTCAGTGACAGGTGGCTACCTGGTGTCTCTTAAGGCTTTGTCCAAAGGTCCAGTCTGACATTTGTGTTTACTCCGGCTCAGTTCAGGAAAATCTGGCCAGTCTTCCTTGTTTGGAACCTTATGGCTGTGCCAATTTCCAATGACTATGGCCAAGAGAACCACAAGGACCAGTCCTGCCATGCCCATACGGATCAAATTCTCCATTGTGTAATCTTGGTTCATTATATCTGTGGACATAATTCAAGGGAGATGAGCAATCATTGGTCATGTTCCATTTCATCCCAACACAGAGCCCTGAAAAGGAGCTCATTTCCCTATTTGTGCTTCCACTAACCTCCCCCCCCCCCCCCCCCCGCCCAATAAGCTCATGCATTCACGAGTGCCATACTTAGTCTGTGAGCCTGGATCCAAGGGGCATCTTGTGAACAGGAAAGGAGGTGATTATGGGGATGTTGTGTTGGCTCTTGAATCCCTCTTCATGTAGTAATTTCCCTCAAAGTCTAGTCAAAGCCTTGCAGTCAAATGTTCTGCTCCTGAGCTATATCCCCTACATGCACTCCAATGTTTATAGAAGCACAATCAATAATAGCCAAAGTATGGAAAGAGCCCAAATGCCCATTGACTGGTGAATGGATACAAAGATGTGGTATGTATATACAATAGAATATTACTCAGTGATAAAAAAGAATGAAATCTTGCCATTTGCAACAACATAGATCCAACCAAAGTGTATTATGCTAAGCGAAATGAGTCCGTCAGAGAAAGACAAATATCGTATGATTTCATTCATATATGGAATTTAAGAAACACAAAAGATGAACATATAGGAAGGAAAGGAAAAATAAGATAAAAACAGAGAGGAGGCAAACTATAAGAGACTCTTAGATACAGAGAACAACCTGAGTGTTGCTGGAGAGGAGGTTGTGGGGTGGGGTGGTGAGCCAAATGGGTGATAGACATTAAGGAGAACGCTTGTTGGGATGAGTATTGGGTATCATATGTAAGTGATGAATCATTGGGTTCTACTCCTGAAGCCAAGACTATAATGTATGTTAACTACCTTGAATTTAAATAAATAAATTTAAAAACCCACAGCCTTGCAACACCTGCATGTATTCAGAATAGTACATTTTCTCTACACTTTCCTCACCCCACATAACAATTGGTGTTCCTCTCCCATGCGTGACAAAGGATATGGTACGGTTGGTATCTGGGAAGTAGCTAGGAGAAAGTCTTCAGATAATCTTTGGTAAAATTTATCTCCACTCTTGTGTGACTGTTCACTAGACATTGCTGTTCTCTGAAACTTTAAGAAAATTTTCTTCATTTGTTATATGGGCTTCATAGGCCTATGTGCCAGGAATTAATAAAGTACTGTGAGATTACAGTGCTCATAAATTGTAGTAACTCTCTCTGGTTAAAATACAGAAATTAGGGGCACCTGGGTGGCTCAGTCGGTTAAGTCCGACTTTAGCTCAGGTCATGATTTCATGGTTCGTGAGTTCAAGTCCCGCTGTCAGAGCAGGGTCTGCTTCAAATCCTCTGTCCCCTTCTCTCTCTGCCCCTCCCCCACTCGTGCTCTCCCTCTCCCTCTCTCAAAAATAAATAGACATTAGTAAATACAGAAATTAATTTCAAACGGATTTGGATTTTCAGATTAGAAGATAATACAAGATACTATCATCCCGACACTGGGACAGATGATTTTTAAAACAAGACAAGGTGACTATCTACTCTAAAGAAAAAGACTAATAGATTCGCTCCTCCTCCATTGATGCCCAACTATCCATGCACTGTTAAATGAAAAGAGCACTCTAGCCTGCATGATCTTACAGAGCCATGACTACTGTATCTGCTCAGCTTGTGGAGTGATTGGACAAAGTGGCCACAGGAGATGAATGCGGTCGCCCCACTCAGCGGTCCGCAGTTACTTTCTTTTGCTCGAACTTGTCTTCTCTCGCTGAGCTGAGTAATGCAAACAGTATAATAATTTGGCTTATGCTAGAGTTTCTAGCCAATCACTCAGAGTGGAGTCTAGTACTGAAGGTCAGTTTAAGGGTTCCCAGATGCAGCTAAGCATATGAAAAAAGAGAAGTGGGTTAGTCTAAGGTGGTGTCTGGGATCTATGTCTCAACCACACCCCTTAACATGATTCTAAACGTTGGACTCTCCATTCTCAACAGACCACATGTTTTTTTTTTAATTGTTCTTTAATGTTTATTTATTTTTGAGAGAGAGAGAGAGAGAGAGAGAGAGAGAGAGGGCATGAGTGGGAGAGGGGCAGAAAGAGAGAGAGGGAAACACAGAATCCTTAGCAGGCTGCAGGCTCTGAGATGTCAGCACAGAGCCAGACTCGGAGCTCAAACTCATGAGCTGTGAAATCATGACCTGAGCCGAAGTCAGACACTCAACTGACTGAGCCACCCAAGTGCCCCCAGACCACGTTTTTAAAGGGCGCTGTCTACAGAACTCTAGGAGAGGATGTGAATGTTGAATGGGATGTGGATGAAAGTCTTTTTCTCTTCACAGTCCTCTGCTTAATGGCCCTCTACTACCCCACTGTTTTTTCTCAGTGTACTTTTCCATATTCCTGCCTAATGCCAAGGCCCCAAGAGGAGGATTCAGGGCTGGGCTGGGGTGCACCTACCTGTGACCACAAGCCCCAGGGCATCACTGGGGGCTGACCACACATAAGGGCTGCCACTGTACCAACCATAATACCTTTAGTTCCCTGAGAAGTTGTGGTTCACAGGGCCTAGAATAAAGTTGCCTTGGTGTACCCCATTTTGGTGCTGTGACAGGGTGGCTCCTCCTTCTTTGGTCAGTAAAAATCTATCAAATGGGATGTCTGTTGAGCTGCACTGCAGGGAAATATTCTCTCCCAGCATCACCACCATGCCCTGCACCGCTGAGAGGGAGGGTTTGTCGTACAAGCCTTAAAGAAAAGAGAGTGAGCTATTAGCAAGATTTTTCATCCTTTTCCCTTTATCCTCAACACTCATGTTGGGTCCATCCTAAGGGAAGGCAAGATGCTGATATTCCTTGATTCAAAGGAATGGGAGCTGGGAACTTCCCATTTTCCTACCCCAGGACATATACTCTGTCCCACATTATTGCAGACAGGGCTGAGCAAACAAGCAGCCTGTGAGACTTGGGTGAGATACCATTTTCAAGAGATAGAGATCTTGTTTCTAAAGCCACAAGACCCACATGATTCTGTTCCCAATTACAACCTGTGGGGCTTTCCCCCACACCACCAGGAAATTCTGAGACACCCAATGGGCATCCCATAATTCAACTTAATTCTGACATTATCTCCCTGGAGATAACCTCAGATCCCATAGGTTAGGAGCTCAGTCCTATGAGACCACCCCCACTTCAGATGCCAATCACAAGCCCTTGCTGTCACCTGTGCTTCTGACGGAATGGCTATAAATCAGAAGTTCCCAGAACTCCTTCCTTGGGTTCGCTTAATTTGCTAGAATGGCTTATAGGACTCAAGAAATCAGTTTACCCGCTAGATCACTGGTTTATTCTAAAGGATGAAATCAGGGACAGCCAAATGGTAGAGGTAAATAAGGCCCAGGTGCCATATCTTTGTTCCCTGCTCTACCAGTACCTCCTTGTGCTTACCAACCTGGATTCTTTCCTTTTGGGTTCTTATGGAGGCTTCATTACATAGGCATGATTGATTGAACCTTTGGCCATTGGTGATTGATTCAATCTCCACCCCCTCTCCTCTCCTTGGAGGTAGTCCAAAAGTTATCTCTTTGACATAACCTCAGGAGTGGTCAAAAGGGGTTGTTAGGAATATCAAAACATCTTTGTCATTCATATAACTCAGGAAATTCCAAGGGATTTAGGAGCTCTGTGCCAGGAACAGGAATGAAGACCATATATATAGTTCTTACTATAAATCACAATATCACAAGCCACATGTTAAGGAAAAGGGCGGATAGTATCCAAAGAATTTGAGGAGCTATGTCAGGGACAGAGAGAGTCGACATTATGTAAAAAGAATGTCAGCAGGTAGAAATTCAGGGTGGACTCTTCTAGAAAAAAGATGCTTCTAGAAGCACGGGGTCAAGCCACCTTGAATAGAGAGGGCTTAAAACCAAGGGCTGGATTCATGCAGGGAGCATAGGGAGCATAACTACCTCACCCGCCTCAGGTACAGGCTGCATATAATGATTTCCTTCCATATGGAAAGGGTTGGGAGAGAAACCTGCCTATGCCACCTCAGCCAGGTGCTCAATCTCAGCATCAACAGCCATATTCATTTGCATGGTATGTACCCTCAGTGTGATGTGGTGAAAATGTTACTGTGCTTCTGTGGTCTCCCTCACAGTGATCTAATGACCCTTGTCTTAAAACACCAGACAACGGGGCACCTGGGTGGCTCAGTCGGTTAAGCGTCCGACTTCGGCTCAGGTCATGATCTCACAGTTCTTGAGTTCAAGCCCCGCGTCGGGCTCTGTGCTGACAGCTCAGAGCCTGGGGCCTGCTTTGGATACTGTGTGTGTCTCTCTCTCTGCCCCTCCCCTGCTCATGCTCTGTCTCTGTCTCAAAAATAAATAAAACATTAAAAAAAAAGTAAGTAAACTTAGGTTTAAAAAAAAACTAAGATTAAAAAAAAAAAGAAAACAAACACCAGACAACTTCCAATATTGGGGCATTGTACAAAATACCTGACCAGCACTCCTTAAAACTTCCACATCCTAGGGGAACCTAAGCAGACATGATAACTCTATGCAGCGTGGGATAGGATCCTGGGACAGATGAAGGACACTGGATAAAAGCTAAGGAAATCTAAATAAACTGTGGACTTCAGTGCATGCTAAGTTATCCATATTGGTTCATTAATAGGAAGAAAAGTCCGTACTAATGGAAGATGTTAACAGCAGGGGAGAGTGGGTGACAGGTCTATGGGAATGCCTCTGTCTTATCTTCTCAACTTTTCTGTAAACCCAAACTGTTCTAAAAGTAAAGCCTTTGAAAGAATAAGAAAGAAACAACACCCAAGGGCTGGAGACGCTGGATGTGTCCTCACCTGTCACCACCAGCTCCAGGGTTTTGCTGTGCTCGGATAATTTGTACTCTTTCCTATATTGGCACTGATAACGCCCTGCAGTGTTGGTATTCATGTGGCTAATGAGGAATTCAGCCTTCTCCTGAAATCCCAATTTCTTCTCTACCACCTCAAATGTGGAGTTTCTCAGGATTTCCAGTTGGTACAAGTAAGACTCAGGAGTCCCCCAACACAGGATCTTCACAGACTCATTCCAGGGAATCACAGAACCAGGTGTGGCAGATATAATAGGAATGGGAAAACACCCTGGAAGAAAATAGAGCCCAGAGTCAGGTGCCGGCCATGGAGAAACTATAGTGCTTTTCTTATCTGTGGGGGAAATGCAAATAAGTTAAGGTCTGAAAGACCCAGGATTCCTTCCTTTTTAAAATCTTTTCCTTTTTTTGGTATATTTCAATTGTAGTAAAATATATATAACATAAAATTCACCATTTCAACCATTAATTTTTTTTTTTTATTTTAGAGAAAGTGAGAGCACGAGTGGGACAGAGGGGCAGAAGGAGAGAGAAAGAGAATCCCAAGGAGGCTTCATGCTCATCATGGAGCCCAACCCGGGGCTCAATCCCATGGCCCTGGGATCCTGACCTGAGCTGAAATCGAGTCAGCTGCTCAATGCACGGGGCCACCCAGGTGCCTCTCGACCATTTTTTAAATGTACAGTTCAGTGGAATTAATTACATTCATCATATTGCACAACCATGACCTCTATTTTCAGAATTTTTTCATGACCCCAAACAGAAACTCTGTAATTATTAGGCAATAACTCCCTCTTTCCACATCTGATCTACTTCCTGTCTATGAATTTGCCCATTCAAGGTACCCCGTATCAAATACAGTATTTGTTTTTCCATGTCTGGTGTACTGCACTTAGCATAATATCTTCGAGGTTCATGCATGTGTACCACGTGTCAGAATACCCTTCTTTTTGATGGCCAAGTCACATTCCCTTGTATGTGTAGACCACATTTTGATTATCCACTCATGCCAATGAATATTTGGATTGTTTCTATCTTTCGCTATTGTGAATAATGCTGCTGTGACCATTGGTGTACAAATCTCTGTTCAAGTTCCTGTTTTCAATTCCTTTGGTTGTATATGTAGGAGTGGAATTGTTAGATCACATGATAATTCTATGTTTAGCCTTTTGAGGAACTGAACCCCTTCCTTTTCACATGTTCATTTTCTTTTTGAGATTAAGTTCACATAACATACAATTAACCATTTTTAAAGTGTATGATTCGGTGGCATTTGGCGCATTCACAATGTTGTCCAATCATCACCTCTATCTTCTTGCATTTTTATCACCCCGAAGGAGACCCTGTATACACCAAGAGGTCACTCCCCACTCTACCTTCCCACAGCCCTTAGCAACCACTAGTCTGCCACAAAGTCTGTTTGGTGTTCCGTTGCCATGGCAACCCTCATGAACAACTCCAAGCCTGCTGGTTCCTTTATCAAGGTGTATCATCTCTTTTAGACCTGATAGTGGTGTGCTCAACTGCAGCTCTGTGAGGAGGGGTTGGGGGGGTAGAAAGGGAATTTGCCATTCCCATGAGGATTGCTGTGAAGGAAGACCAACTTGCTATAGGTGGCTGTGGAAGGTGTTGACTGTATTTACCAAAAATTGCAGGACTTCCTTTTATTTAATAGTATTCACTCACCAATACCTCCATGCTTTTGTTCTTCCAAAACAGATGAAGAGATCATGGATATCTCCATTAATGCAGATACAATGTTTATTTAATATAATGACCTAAACCAGTGGTTCTCAACAGGAGGCAATTTTGCCTCCCAGGGGACAATTCGGTAATGCCTAGGGACATTTTTGGTTGTCACATGGGGGCAGAAGGCACTGTTGGCATCTTCTGGGTAAAGGCCAGGGATCTTACAATGCACAGGACTTCCCTCCAAACAACACCTGCTCCCAAATGTCAATAGGACTGAGGTTGGGAAACCCTGACCTAAACAACCTGGTTAAGACCTTTAGGGGAATGATAATATGGGAAATGTCAGGTACTACTCTTAAAAATAGACAAGTGTAGGGGCACTTGTGGTTCAGTTGGTTGAGCGTCCGACTTCAGCTCAGGTCACGATCTCGCAGTCTGTGAGTTCAAGCCCTGCGTCGGGCTCTGTGCTGACAGCCCAGAGCCTGGAGGCTTCGGATTCTGTGTCTCCCTGTCTCTCTGCTCCTCTCCCATTGTGCTCTGTTTCTCTCTCAAAAATAAACATTAAAAAAATAGGCAAGTATATAATCACAGGTCATGACACAGTCTGCAGTACAGAGACACAGATCTTGGAAATCTGATAACAGATGTGAGGGTTCAGCTGATACATGAAGATGAGTAGCCTAGGCAATGTGGACAGACAGGTTAGGAGCATTGTGGATCACAGGAACAACAGGAGAAGGTCCTGGATAATAAAGTACAAATAAGTATGGGACACATGAAAATAAGGTCAGAGTGATTGAGAAGCAGAGACTCGGTGGGAGAATGGAAAATGGGCTTGGGGGAGCAGAAGCAGCCCAGCACAGCTAGGGAGCCACGGCCATGGCCATGTCAGTAGGTTTATCTGAAGTTAGACCCCTGATGGGTTCTATGAAGGTGATAAACATACTTGTGTTTTAAACACACAAGTAATTCAGACTACAGTCTTTAGAAGGAACTGGAAGAGAAAAGACATGGATAGACATGGGATTCCATCCAAGGCAGTAACAGAGGTGACTGACTATACAGTTGTAATTGAGAGCTACTTCATACTAGTACACAGACTGCACAGGAGGGCAGGACTAAGGCAACATCTTGCTGAGTGAAGCAAAGTGGAGAGAGTGGAGAGAATCAGGTTGTGAAAACAAGTAGGTCTGACATAGGGACAGATATTGGGCAATCACTGATGGCTCCCAACTTCCTCACCCTTGGAGTTGTGAACATTCAGTGAAATACATGTCTTAGATATGGAACAGACAGCCTCATGGAAGCAAACACTAAACCCAGGGCTGAGTATGATGCTTTTGAGGGGTCTGGAGAGGGGGGCACAGCAGAGATGGCTTAAATGGGGAATAAAATTGGAATTCATTTGGGCTTTTGACTGTCTTTTCAACCCTTCTGTTCCAAAGTAGAAGGTGTCTGGGAAAGATTTAGGGGAACACTTACCTTCCTGTGCCCAAAGCTTCTGGCTCAGACAGAGCACTGGAAGAGAGAGATTCACAAAAGATCAGTTTTCCAGTTTCAACAGTAGTCCTTGTTCCAATTCATGCTGACTAATGACATGCAGGGTGTCAATTTTTTCCCCCCACAGAAAGGATAGTTTTCAGGTTCATCTTTTAGTTTTACCTCCTAGATTCCAGGCCACAAGGCTCTCATCTATAGGAACTCTGGACCCACCATGGATCTCTAGACAGCATGATGTGGGTTGAACAGGCCCCACAAGCCACTTGGACTTGAGCAGACACAGTTACAGACATCTGAACAAGGCCCAACTCTCTACTAAGGAGGCCAGAATCTCCTTGGCAGCCACTAAAGTCACTGAGTCCTCATAGTAAGAGGACATGGACAGTTTTGGGACATCTTCCCCCCCTGACCCACTTGCATTACAGGACTCACCGAGACAGAGATGGATGGTGTCTCTGGGGGCCCTTATTCTGTCAGAACCTCAGCCCAGTTAGTCTCTTGTTGGGGCACATTAGCAGAATGACAGATCCTCATAAAACAGTAAGATAAATCAGCAGGAAGTATGAGGTAAGAGTTCCTTGTCAGAGAATTCCTACATCTATTGCCTCACAAGTAATGGTTCCCTCCTAAAGAACTTAGCTCTGGATAGCTCTTGGGTGGGGTCTGAAGGAGACCAAACGTCCTGTTTAAGTTTCCGACAAGAAGTGAGTGTTTTCCTTGACCAATGTCTAATGGGTTCAAATCCTTATTCAAACCAGATCCCACAACCAAGTGGAAGGCTCTGGGGCAGAATGTAAGATGGTGCCATAGGGACAGAGGTTCTTCTCCATTGGACCATTAGTCAACAGCCATGTGGCCTTGCCTGTTATGGACCCATGTACCTTCTCTGGAATTCAGGGACTGAGTATATCCACTTGGGCTTGACTAGCAAGAGAGTATACTCTTGCACTGGGATTTTCTCAATGCCAGCATGTAGGGGAATCTTTTCAGGAGCTATTCATCATCTGTAAAGAAAGAAACTCCTATGCCTATACTTATCCGTATATCCATATCTCCATCTATCTATACATGTAGATACAGATAGTGGGGTATATAGATAGTTAGATGTAGACTAGCTGTAGTTAGCTGTAGACTCCTGGCATCACTAATTCTTCAAGAATGGGAAGCCAAATATTCCAAATCAAATTCTCTACCAAGTACACTTCATTTTAACTGTAATACATCACTCTTGCCTTTCAATACACCAAGTGTCCTGGGCTTCTCCCATCTTTTGGAAGACACCACTGACAGATTTTAAAAATAGTGAAAATGAGTCTTTAAGAGAAGTGACTTTGCCAAAGACACTGCACCTAAGAAAGCACAAAGCAAAATCTGAATGCTAAACCTCCAAAAAATATCCATCTCTGAAGCATGTTTTGGACCCTTCAGGGGAGATGCTAGGGTTACTTGGTCACTTCATCCTGGGACAAAATGAACATGACAAACACGTTATATTCCAGTGATAGACAGATGGTGAATTTGCTTATTTGTCTGTAGTAACATAGCGACAGAAGTCAGAACTTACTCTTTCTTAAAAAATTATTTTATTTTTTAATATGAAATTTATTGTCAAATTGGTTTCCATGCAACACCCAGTGTTCATCCCAACAGGTGCCCTCTGCAATAGAACTTACTCTTGAGGGAAATGCGGAACTGAAAAGAGATGAGGGATATGTTTTGAGAAATGGCAAAACCTACTTTTCTTTGTATATTCTGATATGTGAAATATTTGATATTGTATATCAGAGGGTACATGGAAATGTTACTATACACACACACACACACACACACACACAGAGTCACTGTCTAATAAAACATGGCTTTATCGCTGTAAAAAATGAGTTTATCTCAGGGTATAACACATTTTCCAGGGGTTCATGGCACATTTTTCAGCTAGTTTTTGGAAATGGTGACCAGCATTGCATCCTAGACAAGGTTTTGGGTTTTTTTTTCAACTTTAACATTATTGACAGGGTTAGATAGTGATTCTCTGCTGTGTGTGCGGGGGTGGGGGGCAGGGAGCACCATCCTGGGCATTGCAGGATGTTGACAAGCATCCCTGGCTTCTGTCCACTAGATGCCAGTAGAACCCCCTCCACAGTCGTGACAACTAAAAATGTCTCCAGACGCTATTATAATGGTCCATGTGTGGACACAGCCATGTTGCCCCAGCTGAGAACAAGTGTCCTGTGTTGTCTGCTGGCATGTATAGGCTGAGGAACCAGAACTTGCTTTGGGACATTACTGAACTTCATGCATTCCACAGCATCCTTTCCTTGAGGAATTCAGGCTCTACAGAATGTAGACCCCATTTAGGGTCACAGAACCTAGATCATTCCAGTGGGAAGGTCTCTAGAACATCTTTCTAGGCACAAATCCCCAAAACCTTTCTTTAATCTTCTCTTCCCTGGGATCTCAACAGCCAACTTGTTCTCAGAATCAAACTTATCCCTAAACACCTTTTTTTTTTTTTTTTTGCCTCCCAGGTGTCCTGGAAGGAGCCTCTTACTTCTCTACTGAGAAAGAGGACATTGTGGTCTGAGAGAAGGATTCGCCTTCTCATATTCATTCATAACACTGTAAGAGAAGTCACATGGAGACTTAAACTCTTTTCCAAATTCTTGCCTTAACCCTAGCATCCAAGCTGAAACCTTGTGTTCAAACTGAGGTTGTGGAAAACCTCAGTTGTCCATGTGATTGCTATGGGTCCATGCCCCAGTCTCTGGGGAGTTCCAGGTAACTTCCCCATGCCTCCCCTTGTAGATCTCAGTAGGACCTAATACACTTACTTTCCTTCCTTGGCTATTGTACACCTCTGTTGTGCAGAAACAAGGAGCCCCACAGAACTGACCCATGCACGGGTGCTGTCTGTCTGTTAGGTCCTCTCATCCTTGTTTAGGTCCCTCTACAAACTGTTGATAGAGAAAGCTGAACAACTTCCTTTCTCAATAATAGCTTTGGTTTCCCTGCAACATGTGCTGAACAAAAATATCTGACTTCCTGGAAATATTTTTGAGCCAAGCCCAAGGTCTCCCCTGGTTCCAAAACCCAAGTGTGTCTTAAAGTCCATACCTGGACCAATCCCCTAAATCCAAGGTATGATATATGTTTACAGGAGGTGGTTTCACCAGACAGTGGTTGGGTTCAGGGGTCTTCTTTTTGGGGCCCCATCATGGTCAACAAACATGCCATGTTGTGTGACCTTTGACAAGGTACTTAATCTCTTTGAATTTCCCTACTTAGCAAAGTACAGATAACAAGGAGCCCTGATAAATTTTACAGAAAGATTCATTGAAGAAATATATGTGAAACAGATTTTGTTGAAGAGGTGCTCAAAAATGTGAATTCCTGTCATTGCTGCACAGAAACTGTCATTTTCACTGTTGATCTCTAACAAGGTTAACTTTGATGCTAGTTCTGCATCCAAAATATTGCCGAGTCTCCCAAACTCTGATGTCTTAATTTCTTGCACTGTTTTGTTTTTTCCAGAATTATCCTGATAGATCCACAACCTGCTACTGGATTTCCTTGATTGAGCCTTGGGGGCAATCGTCTATACTAAATTGAGACATGGGGTGCATGGGACTCCCTAATGTGCCCTGAAGGAGTTAGCTGCAAAGGTGATGGGCGAGAGCCAGACTCCATGATGGAGACACCAGCCAGGTGCTCTCTGGCCACCAGAGCTTCCAGTATCTCTCACTTGAGGATGCCTGGACCTGCCCCAGCATGGCTTCCCGGATTCCAGTAAGATTGGGTAGATCTATCTGGATGGTTCTGGAAGGACATAAGAGTGTGAGAAATTAAGGCATCAGAGTTTGGGACACTCACCACAACTAGATACATAATTGTGACATAGTCACACAATGGATTTTTACACAGGATGGAAAATAATTTTTCACATGCAAAGATGTGATGAAATATCAAACATATAATGTTGAACGAAAGGTGCCAGTCACAAAAATACATAGTATATGGTTCCATGTAGGTGAAATTCAGTAATAGCTAGGAAGAAAGATGATTAATAGTAGATAGATGATAGCTTTGTTTATTTGTTTATAGTAGCATAGTAACGGAAGTCAGAACTTACCCACAAAATGGCCAAGAAAGTTTTCTGGGGTGTTAAGAATATTCTACATTTTGGCACAGGTAGTGGTTGCAAAGGTGCAAATGCGTAAAATTCTGTCGAACCACACACATGAGTACTTTAAGCCAAAATTAAAGCAACAAGTGTTTAAAATGATTATCTGATGATAAATTTATTGGTGATTTTTCTTTTTTCTGTATCTATTTTCCAACTTTTATACAAAGAATGAATGTCTTTTCTGTAATGAGAAAAGACCATCAACATTAAAAAAAACAACACATCTCTGACCCCCTAGTGTGTTTCACATTTTAGCCTGTGAGAGCAATACAGTTGTTTACCCTGTAAACAATGAAGAACAAAATTATTTACAGTCTTAGCCTGGGGACACATTACTTCACACTATACATCGTGTCTTAATTCATGGGTAAGATATTTGGTCCTGTCACAGGCAAATGGTCTTGGAGAATTCTTAATATCATAATTCTTGATTTTGGCAGTATGTAGATAATTCACTTTAAGGTGGAGTTATATAAATGGTAGCAGTTAAAGATAGCACTAAGTAAGAAATTGACTCAGCATAATTACAGGGAGGTCTCTATTGACAGGGTCCAATGGAGCCAGACAGCAAGGAAGCCAAAGTCAAAATCAATAGGGATCAGCTCCTACCCTTTACCATAACACAACCATAGCACAGAGCAGGGCAGAGAACTTAGGGAATAGATGGTAGAGATGAGAATAACAAGGACAACAATCCTACGAATGTTTTCTAGGGGGTCCTGAGGTTTTTATCTCATCTTAGGGTGAGATGAATCTGAAGACATAATTTGTTGTTAGGACGGAGTTGTCAAGCGAGGTTTCAGAAAGGCTTATGGCGTCCATGGGTCTAAAGCCTCCTCAGGGTCTTTCTGGGTGTGCTCAGGCATAGGATTCAAGCCTTGATTGGCCTTACAAATTCCATGTATACACTGGCATCACTCGAGTGTTCCTTGGGCCCCTGGGAAGTGGGGGTGGTTTTTTGCTGTGTGAAAATGCAATGACCCAACTCTGTGTATGTCACCTCCTGTGGGTCTTCTGCTGGAGGATCCTGCATAATGGTAAATGGGAAGGACGGTGTGCACACATTTGTGGGCAGTAGGAGGAAGTGAGACTGCACTGAAGAGGGTGAGCTGAGGAGGACCTACCTCCCTACTCACCATTATGTCCACCTCAGGCTCTCTGTTCATTATAGCAGCATCTGTAGGGAATAGAAGTCATCAAAAACACATGGAAGGGCATTTTTGGGTCTTCATTTAATAGATACAGATACCCATGCACAGAGGTGCAGTATTTTTTTAAATATAATTTATTGTCAAATTGGCTTACAAAAAATACCCAGTGTTCATCCCAACAAGTGCCCTCCTCAATGCCCATCACCCATTTTCTCCTCTCCTCCACTCCCCCATCCACCCTCAGTTTGTTCTCTGTATTTAAGAGTCTCTTGTGGTTTGCCTCCCTCTCTCTCTGTTTGTAACTATTTTTTCCCCTTCCCTTCCCCCATGGACTTCTGTTAAGTTTCTCAAGATCCACATGAGTGAAAACATATGATATCTGTCCTTCTCTGACTAACTTATTTCACTCAGCATACACAATGGAATACCACCTGGCAATGAGAAAGAATGAAATCATGCCATTTTCAGCAACATGGATTGAACCAGAGAGGTGCAGTATTGCCTGGAATTACTACCAAAAAGTAGAGTCAGAAATTCTACCTCTCTAGGGGCGCCTGGGTGGCTCAGTCAGTTGAGCATCCAACTTCAGCTCAGGTCATGGTCTCACATTTCGTGACTTTGAGCCCAGCATCGGGCTCTGTGCTGACAGCTCAGAGCCTGGAGCCTGCTTCAGATTCTATGTCTCCCTCTGTCTCTGCCCCTCCCCCACTCATGCTCTCTCTCTCTCTCTCTCTCTCTCTCTCTCTGTCTCTCAAAGATCAATAAACGTTAAAAAAAAAAAAGAAATTCTACCTCTCGAAAGGTTCACAGACCCATCCCATTAATATCTCCCTATTTCCATTCCATTGATAAGGATGGAGGGCACTGGTGTTCTCTCTAGAAAACCTGACCTCTGTGGCTCCTGCCTTGAACCAGGCATCAGCCTGCAAACAGAGAACTCACACCTGAGCACTCTCATCCTAGCTCCCTGCTCTGCTTAGATGGAAACTAGCCTCTTCTTCCCAAGACTCACTCTTTGTGGCATGGCTCCAGCGATGAGTGAGGAAAAAAAGAAGGATGGTGAGGAAGATGATGGCCACTAAAGGGCCCAGCCAGAACATGCAAGTGTTTGGGGTTACCTGCAGGAAGATGTGAATCTAAGAAGGAGAAAATCACAGTAGCTCTCCTTTATTGATTGTCTCCCATCTATTGATTGTTGGATAAATACATACAGTATCTCTACCTCAACCCTGAATTGAACAACGTTCTTTAACAAAAGAAAGACTAAATTCTTTAACAAAAGAAAAAGTTGAAACCAAAGTAAAAGTAAGTAGAGTTATTTTATGTTGTACAGGCAGGAAATGATAACAAAATGGGTGAGCAAGGGCTGCACAGTGCGATGTGTTTGCTTTGCGTGGTCTCATGAGTCATATATTAGGTTACTGCTCATCTGATCCTCTCTACCAGCTATTACTGAACATATTTTGTTGTCCATTCATCCAACAAAACCAGTCCTTTTGGGAATTAAGAGGAAAGTTGACTCTTAATTAAGCAGTCTTAATTAAGTAGTGCTTGTTCCTGTCTCTAAGATTTGAACTGACTCAAAAGGGTATTGGTATTCACCTCCAAGGGATCTATCATATGTTCACAGATGACTGGAAGTAGGGGTGAGGTAGAGGTTTGAGGTGAGCGGAATGGAGTGGGGGCAATTTACATCATGTATACAGCACTTTCTCTGTTGCAGAAGCATGTGAAATGCTTTCACGTTTTTGTCCTGACCTCATCCACACAGAGAACCTAAAACGGGGAGATTTAACCTCATTTTATTGTGGATAAAATAGAAGATAAATGAGCTTATCATACAGAAGTAGAAAAATGACTATTTGAAGCCAAGTGCCTTTGTCTTTCTGGTATACTATACTGTCACACTAAGCATCCTCATTTGCACACACTTCCCCCCACATGATTCCTCTCTCCTGACAAGTATAGGCTTAGTTGCAGTGAAAATTAATTGCACAAAGGAATGAATGAATCCAAGAGCAAGCAACTAGGAAAAACCAGATCCAACAGAACCTCCTCCAAATGGTTCTACCTCAAGAACATGTCTTGTATTTATCTACTTCATTCATTTGGTGTCTAACTTGGCACCACACTTCACCAGGAGGGTGGCAATTGCATTTTCTGTGGTCTCTCGGCTCCCAGTTATATGCCTTACAACCCATTTTCATATAAGTCACTATTAATCATATATGGATTCCCAGTAGATGCTTAGACGATTTGCAATGGGACTGAACATGTAGCACACATTCCTTGTTCTTACTCAGCTCCTTTATACAATCTGGTTCCTCTCTGTCTCATTCCATTGATCTTGTCACTCTCTCCACCTCCCCTGCAGCATTTAGACTCTTCCTTGAGCATAAGATTATTCTCACCTTAGTGTCTTCTTGGGTGATAGCTCTGGGATATGTTTCCAACAATCTTCAAAGAATTAAACGCTTCTTGTCATTAAGGTCATGACCTAATACTGCCCAAAAGTGAGTCTCTGCCACTCACTCTAAACCATCCACAAAGCACTATCTATCACTTTATTTAAATTTTCATGTATAGTTTCCTCATAATTGATCATTCATCCATTCATGCTCTCATTTTCTTCCCTTCCACTTAAGCTGCAATACCAGCTTCCCAAGATGCATTCCCAAGGTATCCTGTTTACTATTGGTAGTAGGCAGAAGAATGCATCCCTCAAAAGTTCCATGTGCTAATTCCCATAACTTGCAATTATGTCATGTTACATGACAAGGAGGAATATGGTTGCAGATGTAATTAAGGTTGCTAATCCACTGGCTTTAAAATTGAGAGGTTATCCCACATTATCTGGATGGCCCCAACGTAATCACAAGAGTCCTTAATAGAGAAGATGTGATGAAGGGGGGGGGGGGGTCTAAGTGGTTCAATGTCAGTTAGACTTGACCAATCATTGTTGGCTTTGAAGATGGAAAGGGACCATGAGCAGAGGAACACAGGCTCTAAAAGCTGGAAAGGCAAGGAAGTGGACTGTCCCCCAGAGCCTCCAGAAGGCACGCAGCCTGCTGCCATCTTGGTTTCAGCCTCATGAGACCCATTTCAGAACTATGAACTATAGAACTATGAGATCATTTTTCAACTGTGTTGTTTTGGGGCACCTGGGTGGCTCAGTTGGTTAAGCATCCAACTCTTGATTTGGGCTCAGGTCATGATCTCATGGTTTGTGAGTTCAAGCCCCACATTGGTCTCTCTGCTATCAGTGCAGAGCCCACTTTAGTCCCTCTGTGTCCCTCTCTCTGCCCCTCCCCTGTTCATGCTCACTCACTCTCTCTCTCTCCCTCTCTCTCTCTCTCTTTCTAAAAAAAAAAAAAAAACTGTGTTGTTTTAATGTACTGAGCTTGTGGAAATTTGCTATAGCACCAATAGGAAATGACTACCTATGGCATATCCAGCACATGGACATACATGTGCACTGGAACAGTGCATGAACAAATAAATGAAGGAATCACATGTATGGGTGAGAGACTGGGTTCTGAGTTCTCCCTCACTCTACTAAGCATATCCGTGTTGCATCCTGACAGACAGGAGCTCATTTCTTGGCAAATGGAACTTCTCTAAGCACTACCTACCCCCACCAGCTGTTCTCTTCCTTTCTCTCCTCCAAGATCCCATGATTCTTGTGGGGGGCCGGGCCCCGGTGCCAGGCTGAGACCGGGTCGAGCAACGGTTCCCTGTTGACTCAGCCAACCCAGTGGTTCCCCCTACCATTCCCCCACTTTCAATGGCATACGAAAGCCTCGTCAAGGCTGAGAAAGTTAATTCCTGAAGCCTGTGGTCTGCAGGTGTTGGCAGTAATGCTACCTCCCTTTTTCTACCCCAAGTCAGATAGAAACAAACATGGGAATTGTGTTTTGCTAGCAATCTTATCAACAAGGTCTTGTTGTGACCCGTCTAGAAAATTCACAAGAAACACAGAACTAAATGTTTTGGTTGGCAGCGATTATGTGAAACCTGATTATTCTTAGAATGACCTGATCCATAAGAGTCTTATATTATAAAAGATTGTGTACAGCAACAATAAAGCCGTCACTTGGGCCATCAGCCCAGGGGACCCTCCTGTTCCCAAACTTTCTCTTCTCTCTTTTTTTCTTACATTCTCCTACCCTCAGGACCCTGATCTCGGTGTTTGTTGCTCTGGTCGCGACAAGTGGCGCCCGAACAGGGACCTGAGACAACAAGGAGGAAAGCGAAAGCTGACCGAGCGGCGTCTAATTCAGGTAGGGGAACTGTGCCAGCAGCACAGATGACGGGAGTAAAACTATGGGACAGAAACAGTCTATGGAACAAGGATGTTTTGTAACTGCCTTGCAGGCTCTTATGAAGGAGAAGGGAATTAAGGTTTCTCAGTCAGCCCTTAGGGAATTTTTTGACATGGTGAGCGATTATTGCCCATGGTTTCCAGACGGGGGTACAGTTGATTTAAAGGATTGGCATCGAGTTGGTCAGGAACTTAAGAATCAAATGAAGATTCGTGGGGCTGCTGTTCCAGGGACTTTGTGGTCTACTTGGACCTGTATTAAGGAGGTCCTTGATCCGCAGGATTCTATTGAAATAGTTTCTCTTAGCTCGGAAGTAGCCCAACCCTTAGTGACTTCAGATACTCCTCTCCCTCCAGAAACTACTTTCAATGCCCTTTCGGGACAGTCAGGGGTGCCTTCACCTTTACCTCCTCTCCCCCTTCTAGTACAGTTATCTATGCAAGATCCAGAAAATAATGATGACTCTCCTTCTGGGGATCAGGGGGATGATGGGCCGTATTTGGAAGACCAGAGGAAGCCTGCTTCTTGGCCCCTCTGGTTCAGAAGGTACCTTTAAAACGACCTTCTTTTCAGGCACAAGATAAAGGCTTACCTCGGCTGGCTTTCCCTATTACTCAGAATCAACAGTCCACTGAACCTTACTTACCCCGTTACGGGAGCTACTCCTTTGCAGCGGACTCTGTATCAAGCAACACAGTATGGGGAAGACACCTCTGCTTTTCACGCTGACCCTGTTATTCAGCAGGGGGGACAGAGAGTGTACTCCGCCCTAAGTTTTCAATTGCTGAAAGATTCAAAATCCTCTACAGCCCAGTATGGTCCAACAGCTCCCTTTACCCTGTCTATGCTTGATAATTTGAGCAGGGAGGCATTATGCCCAGGAGATTGGAAAGTCATTGCTCAGGCTTGTTTGAGTGTGGGAGATACTGGAAAGCAGATTCTGGAAAGCAGAATTTGCAGAGAATGCTGAAAAACAGGCTATGTATAATAAAAGAACTAACATACCAGTGGATTTCAACATGCTCACAGGTACAGGACAATATTATGATGTGGGCCTCCAGCTGAATTATCCTGAAATTGTGTATAATCAAATTAATACCTGTGCCATTACAGCTTGTAAAAAACTCCCCTCCACAGGTGGCAGAACTGAGGAATTGTCTAAAATTAGGCAAGGGCCAGATGAGAAGTACCAGGATTTCGTTGGGCGCCTTTTGACTGCAGTCAGTCGTATCGTTACTGATGGGGAGGCAGGTACCATTATTGTAAAACAACTGGCTTATGAAAATGCTAATTCTGCATGTCAGGCAGCCATTCGTCCTTGGAAAAATCAGGGTAATTTGGAGGATTATGTCAGACTATGTGCTGAGATTGGACCATCTTATATTCAGGGCATTACTTTGGCAGCCGCCTTAAAGGGAATAGATCCCTTACAGGTGCATGCCCAGCTTCAGGGTAAAAACGTAAGAACTAATCCAAGGAAGTTGGGTGGAGTAGTGTGTTTCAAATGTGGCCAAAAGGGCCATATGAAGGCCCAATGTCATAGTACAAAAATAATTCCAACCACCCCCAGTTTGCCAAGTGGCCCTAACATTAATAATAAGCCGGCAATTATTTGTCCCAGATGTAGACGGGGGTATCACTGGGTCAATGAATGCCGCTCTAAAACTGATTGTAATGGCAATCCTCTTCAGGGAGACTGGAAGCGGGGCCAGCCGCAGGCCCCTCAAACAATTGCGGCAATGTTCCCACAGACACCTTCTCACCCATTGTGTCCAACACTGGAGACCTCCCAGGTATTAGCCAACTACACCGCGGTACCCCCACCAGTGCAGGACTAGATCTTATCCCAGCTCAGTCTGTTTACCTAGAAGGAGGGCAGCCCCCTAAAGCCATTCCCACAGGGATATGGGGGCCTCTACCCAGGAATACTTGGGGGTTATTATTGGGAAGATCTAGCTGGACTCTTAAGGGATTGATGATCTATCCTGGAGTTATTGATGAAGATTACACTGGAGAAATAAAAATTTTGGCCAGCTTAACTATGGGAACTTTGGTGCTTGAGCCCAAGACTCCCATAGCACAATTGATCTTGATACCCCGGATATCTTTCAATAATAAGGCTGTTAAACCTTACCGGGGAAATCAGGGGTTCGGCTCCACAGATCTTTATTGGGCTAAAATGATCTCTGTAGAAAAGCCCATGCTTACATTGCATATCCAAGGAGTCCCTTTTGAGGGACTAGTGGATACAGGTGCAGATGTCTCAGTTATTGCTCAAAAAAATTGACCTGTCACATGGCCTACTCAAGTGACTAATATTCCAATTAAAGGTGTTGGTTATGCCTCTGCTCCATTGCAAAGCTCTGATTATTTACATTGGAGACTGCCTGATGGTATGACTGGAACTTTTCAGCCTTTTGTTTTGAATATAGATCTTAATCTTTGGGGCAGGGACATATTAACTGCAATGGATTTGACTCTGGAGACTAAGGCAGTCCCGATTCAAAAACAGACTAATCTTGCTATGCACCTTATGAAGGAAATGGGCTATATTGAGGGGAAAGGCTTAGAGAAGGAGTTGCAAGGGAATCCTGAGCTGTATGTCCCCGAGCCTAAAAGAGACCATTTCGGATTGGGTTTTTCCTAGGGCCATTGGAAACTCCCCACGCTATGCGTCTCCAGTGGATGACTTCCACTCCAGTGTGGGTTGACCAATGGCCCTTACCTACTGTTAAGAGGGAGGCTGCTGCTCACCTCATAGAGGAACAACTGCAATTAGGTCATTTAGTTCCCTCCACCAGTCCCTGGAACACCCCAATCTTTGTGATGAGAAAAAAGTCAAATAAATGGAGATTGCTGCACGATTTGAGAGCAATTAATGCTGTCATGAAGCCCATGGGGGCTTTGCAACCCGGCCTCCCTTCCCCATCGGCCATTCCTTTACAATATCAATTACTAGTTTTGGACTTAAAAGATTGTTTTTTTACCATTCCGTTGGCCCCTGGCGATGGAGAACATTTTGCATTCTCCCTGCCTCCCACTAACTTACAGGAACCTGCTAAGCGGTATCAGTGGCAGGTCTTACCACAAGGCATGGCTAACAGTCCGACTTTATGTCAAGAGTTTGTGGCCAGAACAATTACCCCTTTTAGACAGAGTTTTCCCCATGTATATTGTATCCATTATATGGATGACTTACTTTTGGCTGCTGAAACTGAGGAATTATTACAGGAGGCTTTTATTTCTCTTCAAAGATGCCTTAAAGCATATAATTTGATTGTTGCCCCTGAGAAAATTCAAAGGGAAGCACCTTTTGAATACCTAGGGTATCTCATCTCCAAATCAACTGTCCGACCTCAGAAAGTATCAATTAGAACTGGACATTTGACTACTCTAAATGATTTTCAGAAATTATTAGGAGATATAAACTGGATTAGAAATACACTAGGGGTCACCACAGAACAATTACTGCCTTTGTTTAATATTCTAAAAGGAGATAGTTCTCCAGCGTCCCCTCGAAGTCTCACTCAAGAAGCTAAAGAAGCTATAAGACATATAGAACAGGCCATTCAGCAGGCCCAAGTCACTAGAATTGACCCTTCTCAGCCTTTGTATCTAATAATATTAAAACCTCAGGTCATCCCTTTGCAATTCTGTGGCAATCTCATGGCCCACTTGAATGGCTACATTTAGCCTTACACTCTCTGCATGTCATTAATCCTTTGCTATCTATGGTTTGTCTTCTCATCATTAGAGGAAGATCCCGAGCTGTTCAGCTCTTTGGACACGATCCAGAATTTATTGCATGTGCCTTTCTGACACAGAAGCTGGTGGACGCTGCTTTTGCCCAGTCCATCGAATGGCAACTTGCCTTGGCTAATTTTACAGGTCAAATTAAATTTCATTTACCTTCTGATTCTTTAATACAAGGTTTCAGTCTTATAGATATTTTGCCCTATAATCCTATTGTTTGTCAGCCGATTGAAGATGCTGCCTCCATTTTTGTGGATGCTAGTAAAGAGGGTAAAATTGCAGTGTATTATGTCACTTCCCAACATAAAAATTTGATCACTTTAAATTATACGACTAAATCTGTCCAAAGGGCCGAGCTTTATGCTGTACAGGTAGCCCTAAAAACTTACCTGGAATCTATAAATGTCTATTCTGACAGTCAATACGTTGTCAAAGCCGTATTGCAGCTTCCCACTGCCTTTATACTGACAGCAGATGAGGAACTTTATCATCTATTTCATGCTATACAAAAACTTCTTAATTTACGGCACAGTCCAATTTATATTTCCCACATTCGAGCTCACACCGATCTGCCTGGTCCCCTAGTTGCTGGGAATCGGATAGCCGATGCAGCAACCCATTTACTGCAAGTTCTGCCCATTACCACTCCTTTGGAAACAGCCGAAAGGAGTCATGATAATTTTCATCAGAATGCAGCAGCCCTTCGACGAGAATTCAAAATATCTCGTGAAGCGGCCAGACAAATTGTTAAACAATGTGGCATCTGTCCGCAATTCTTCCCACAGCCAGTCTATGCCATTAATCCCCGAGGTCTTCGACCCAATGATTTGTGGCAAATGGACGTCACCCAATATTTACCTTTTGGGAAATTGCAATATATACATGTGTCTGTAGATACTTGCTCAGGCTATATACATGCTTCAGCCCACTCGGGAGAAGCATTTGTTGATGTTCAAAATCACCTATTTTCTGCCTTTGCAGCAATGGGCAAACCTCATAAAATAAAAACTGACAATGGTAGTGCTTATACTTCTAAATCTTCTGCAGAATTTTGCCACCGACTCCGAATTGACCGTACAACTGGCATTGCTTATAATTCCACAGGACAGGCTATTGTTGAGCGAGCTCATCTGACTCTAAAACAGTATCTGCAAAAACTTAAAGAAGGGGAGATATTAAAGGGAAAGATAAAGTATTCCCCCCATGTGCATCTCACTCTTGTGTTGTATGTTTTAAATTTTTTAAATGTCAATGAAGCAGGGATGACTGCTGCAGAGCGTCGCTGGGGAAGGAATCAAGAACCTCTCTTGATGGCAAGATGGAAAGATATGCTGGAAGGCATTTGGCAAGGCCCAGACCCAATCCTTCGGAAAGGGTGAGGGTATGCTTGTGTTTTTCCACAGGATGAGGAAGCGCCGTGCTGGGTCCTGCTTCGGCTCCTCAGAGATATTACGGTTGCGCCGAAAAATGGCCAAACCCCCCCAAAAGCGACGACGGCGGAGTCATAAGGCGAGTACACCCACCTGGGGACAGATAAAGAACCTGCTGACCCAGGCCACTGATGTAGTGATGGCCTCAGGTAGAGAGGTAACGGCCACACATGTCTTCTTGGCATGCCTGTGCATTCTCACTACAGCCGGGAGTCTGCCCTCTATTGGGCATACATGGTAGGTGCTCCTACAGTACAACCTGTAACATGGAGAGACCCCACACCCAAAGTATACACCAACCTCACCTTTATGGGAGGGGAAGATGCAGGGTTTTTGCCCACTGTGTCGGCCTCTATAAATTGGACGGCGCTCTCTGCAGGAGTACCCATCTGCCTGCAAAGGGAGTCTACGCCGTACAAACTTGCTTATGGGTGTTTGGGTACGAAACCAGTAGGGCGCTCTATTACTTATACTATGTGGCAAAATGGCGAGCATAATTCTGAATGGGTGGCCCGCTCCGTTGCCGCTTATTGACAAAAGAGAGAATTATTAGGAGAATGGATGTTTTTTGGACCGCGTGATCCCCCTCAGAATCTTCCTATATGTCCCTCAGTTGGTCAAGGCCTTACTGGGGACTCACCTTGGGGTAAATGTGCCCAATCCTCTTCATTGAGGATGACTCCTAAAGGCATAAACTATACCATTACAGATTATTCCCGAAAGGTCTGGCATTCATTCCTTCAAGAAACACCTATGGCTATTTTGGAAGTGCAAAGGGAAACAAGGAGACCTTTAGTGGCTCCTTTAAGAGATATGGGTCCACCTCCTAATGAGGTACAGGTACACCACAAGGTTATCCCACAAACCATTTTGCAATCCCCTGAAGGAAGAATTCATTCTGATCTTTGGAAGTTATATGCTGCCTTTGATAAAATATATACTAATGACAGCTTTAGTTTTCCAGAATATTATGTTTCTCCAGTTCTGCAATTGCGTGCCTGTGTTCCTCCACCCTACTATCTAATTGTTGGAGATGGGACCATTACTCCAGTGAAAGAAGATGGTCATCAGTTATACCGGCTGACGTGTCCTGCTTGTGCTTTGACCAATTGTCTACCAGTAGATGGACCCTCTAGAAGTGAAATGAAGGTTTATCTGGTCTTACAACCTCCCTATTGGATGTTGCCAGTAAATGTTACAGGACCTTGGTATCCTAATTATGGGATGCAATTGGCCTTAGAAATCAGTAAACGGCTGCGCAGGACCAAACGGTTTCTTGGACTCTTAATTGTTGGACTCATAGCAGCAGTGACTGTAATTGCCTCTGCAACTGTATCTGTAATATCCTTACATGAAAGCGCCCAAACAGCATCCCATGTAAATGAATTGGCTCATAATGCATCCAAGGTGTTTGCCACTCAAGAACGAATAGACCATAAATTGGAAGCCCAATTAGAGGCACTACAAGAAGCATTAATGTATCTTGGTGATCAGTTTGCTGTTTTGCATACCAGACTTTCTTTAATTTGTCATGATGCATATAAGCATATCTGTGTTACCCCTTTAGAGTATACCAATGTGACATGGGGACAAGTGTGTCGTCATTTACAAGGGGTTTGGCATGATGTTAATACTAGCTTAGACCTCTTACAGCTACAAGAAGAGATAAATGCTGTTGCAAGTAGCTCACTCAGTTTCCCTGACCCTGGAGATCTCGCTGAAACCATACTGCACCAACTTAATGGGTTTAATCCATTCAATATTCTTCAGCATTCCTTTTAGATCTTTATTGGAATTGTTTCTGTAATATCTGTTATACTTGTCTTGCTGTGTTATTTCTGGAGATGGGGTCTTACTGCCTTTACCACATACCAGGCCAGGATGCACATGTTGCAATTACAAACAATAGGGGGACATGTGGGGGGCCGGGCCCCGGTGCCAGGCTGAGACCAGGTCGAGCAACGGTTCCCTGTTGACTCAGCCAACCCGGTGGTTCCCCCTACCATTCCCCCACTTTCAATGGCATACGAAAGCCTCGTCAAGGCTGAGAAAGTTAATTCCTGAAGCCTGTGGTCTGCAGGTGTTGGCAGTAATGCTACCTCCCTTTTTCTAACCCGAGTCAGATAGAAACAAACATGGGAATTGTGTTTTGCTAGCAATCTTATCAACAAGGTCTTGTTGTGACCCATCTAGAAAATTCACAAGAAACACAGAACTAAATGTTTTGGTTGGCAGCGATTATGTGAAACCTGATTATTCTTAGAATGACCTGATCCATAAGAGTCTTATATTATAAAAGATTGTGTACAGCAACAATAAAGCCATCACTTGGGCCATCAGCCCAGGGGACCCTCCTGTTCCCAAACTTTCTCTTCTCTCTTTTTTTCTTACATTCCCCTACCCTCAGGACCCTGATCTCGGTGTTTGTTGCGCCGGTCGCAACAGATTCTCATCTCTACTTAGGAATGGGGAAAGAGCAGGTATGGCGTTATTCCTGGCAAGCGGATCAGGTTTATTTTCACTCTCTTCTTTTGGAGGAGGTCTCTGCTGCAGAAAATTAGAGTTTAAGAGTCCTCACTGGCCTCATGCTGACCCCAACCCCTTCTGCCATTGTAGAGTCTGGGGATCAGAAAGGCATGGTAATGAGCCCAAGATCACAGAGCTGGAAGGTGGCTGAGCCAACACTCAAACCCAAGGCTTCTCTTTGTCTACAAACAAGGATAAAAGAGATCCTTCACTTACCAGTTTTGGAGTTTGGTTCTCTGTATGGAAGGCAACTACTTGACAGGTTTCCTAGAAGACAAGTCAGGAGAGAGGTGGGGATGTGGAGTTGCCCATATTCTACCCACTGAAGCTCATTGTCATCTAACGCTGAGTTCCTGGGAGCTCCTGGGACCCCTCCCCATAATCCCTGGGGACTGAATCCCTGAGACTTCAAGATGCAGAGAGAAAACAGGAGAGGTTGGGGATGAAAGGGGCCTCTCTACTTAAGAGGAGGTTTCTTGATCTTTCCCCAAAGTCACCTGTACCACCTTGGAGATCTCTCTGTGGGTGGGAGGTCAGGAGGGGCTCCTGGGAAATGAGTAGTGGTGAGGGGCCAATGTAAGCTATGATATCCCCAAACTGAGCCCCTTTTATCCCCCTCCTGGGCCCGCCTTGACCCCTTTCCATCTTCCTCTGTACACAGACCCCCCAGTGTGGGTCTCTGTGCAAGATGCACAGGAGGAGGCTGGAGGTGAGTCCTCAGTCTCTCCTTCCCTGTTTCTTTATCTATGTTTCTCTCTCTCCAGAACTCCTAAGCATCCTCCCATTATCAGTAGAACACCCTTCACATATAGCCTTCAGATATATCCTGAATCACTGGGCACAGAGCAGGTTGTGTGCTTCCTCACCTGTGACAGAAAGGTACAGTGGGTCACTTGGGCCTGACCATTCACAGGGAGAGGAGTTGAAAGAGCCATGGCATATGTAGGTCCCACCCAGGGCTGGTTTTGCGGGACCCAGAAGGAAGTGGGCCCAGGATGCACCATCACGCCTCTGCCCCTCAGCCCCTCAGCCAGCTGGTGCCCACGGAGCTGCCCGTCCCTGGGTAGATGGTACACGTCAAAGTTGCTCTCTGAGCAGCAGGACAGGGTCATGTTCTCTCCTGAACACAGCACGGCACCCAGCTGGGCCCAGAGAGAAAGTTTCTTATGTAGACGTGGAGGAAACGGAGGCAGTTCAGTTAGAGAGGCTTTTCCTTGCTCACAGGGTACTTCACACCTGGACTGAGAATTCTCTTTCCTGTTCCCAGAGCCTAATGTCCACTTTGTCCCCTTGTGTCCACCTCTCTATTTCCTGTTCTTGCCTTCCTCCATCTTTTCCCTTTTTGTGTTGGCTTACTCTCTCTGCCTCTGTGGGATCTGTCAGTTTGATCTGTCTTTTTCTTTCATGAGTCTCTTATTTCATCTTGTCTCTTTCTGCATTATCTATCTATCTATATATCTTTTTTTTCTATGATTTATCCTTTATTTTTTTTTAATATATGAAATTTATTGTCAAATTGGTTCCCATACAACACCCAGTGCTCATCCCAAAAGGTGCCCTCCTCAATACCCATCACCCACCCTCCCCTCCCTCCCACCCCCCATAAACCCTCAGTTTGTTCTCAGTTTTTAACAGTCTCTTATGCTTTGGCTCTCTCCCACTCTAACCTCTTTTTTTTTTTCCTTCCCCTCCCCCATGGGTTTCTGTTAAGTTTCTCAGGATCCACATAAGAGTGAAACCATATCTATCTATCTATCTATCTATCTATCTATCTATCAATCATCTATCTACCATCTGTTTATTATCTATTATCTATCTATCTATCTATCTATCTATCTATCTATCTTTCTATCATCTATCTATCTATCTATCTATCTATCATCTATCTACCTGTCTGTCTCTATTACCACCGTCTTGGTGACTTTCTCCGCTTCTATATCCCTAGTTCTCTTTTGGGATCTCTGTTATCTACCCCACATTATCGTCTTTCTCTATCTTTGTGCTCCCGCTCAGGTCTCTGTCTTTTAGGGCTTTTATCTGTCCCCTCCATCTTTATGTCTACTTCTCTATCCCTTTTTCTTTCTTCTGTTTTATGTGTCACTGAGCCAGTGTCTGTCTATCAATCTGTCAGTCTCTCTCTGTCTCCCCTCCATTGTGTGTCTGTGTGTGTGTGCATGTGTACACATTGCATTTCTGTGTCTCTTTACATGAAAGACTTTATATGGCCATTGATGTACATTGACTCTGCTTTCTCTCTGATTGCATCTTTCTGTGGGCTTTGACCTCAGTAATCCTGTAGCATCTCGAGCAACCTTGAACATTGGCCCAAGAAACAGCTTTGGGAACCCATAAAACATACCACATATAGGAGCTAGTGACTGTCTCCTCCACCTGGGACCATAGTATCCAGGGTCACATTGTGGTTCAACTACATGGGATGAAGTCATGTAGGAGGGAATACCACACCTGTGGGTGCCACGTGAGGAGAGGACCCAGGGCCCATGGGGAATCAGCCTGAGAAAGGCCAACCTGGCCTCAAAACTTGGTCATATACGTGCTATGTCTTTAGGTTCTCCTGGTAGAGAAGAGGGTGTGGAGATTAACTGGAAACCACGTTCTAAACTGTCCCAGGTTTCTGAACAAAGTCAGAGTGGAAGGGCACCTGTCTCTGATGTGAATGTACCCATCTGTGCCCCTTCCTTCACTCTTTGTGTCCACTACTGACTCCCTATTTCTGCCCCTTATCTGTCCTTTATGTTATAACTAATGGTTTGTACTGTCACCCTTCTGTCATTGTCTCTCTTGGTGTAGCTCTTGCCAAGGCTATCTCTCTGCATAAAAACCTGTGTGCGTGTCCCTCATCACCACCCGGGGCTTCCAAGTCTTAGAACACCCTGTCTGTATCCCAAAGAGGATGGGAGCAGGACATTCTCACCTGTGATCATGATGTCCAGGAGGTCGCTGGGGTAGACCACTCATAGAAGGAGTGATTCAGAAAACCGAAGCACCTGTAGGTCCCTGCATGGGCAGCTGTCACAGGACCCATGATGAAGTTAGCATGGGAACCCTCACGATGGGGCTGCCCGGGAAGGTGCCAAGGGGCCTTGGATAGCTCCTCACTGTGAAGAACGAAGCTTTCAAACTAGATCTCTGAGCGACAATGCAAGGTCATGTTCCCTTCTGATTTCACCAGGGGACCTGGCTGAGCTGAGAGGGAAGGTTTTCTGTAGACTCCTAAGAACATGGACATTGTAAGTTTACAAAGAGCGACGCTGCCTCACCCCATTCCCTGGGACCCTAAATGAGTGAGGGTGCCCCTGTGTCTGTCTTTCGCCTCCTTCTTTGTGTCTCTGTGTCTTTTTCTGTCTGCATGTCCCCCTCTGTCTCTGCCCCTCCTATGCTCTGCTTCTCCATCAGAAGAAACAGCACCAGATTCCATTACCACCGTTCTCATCCTTGACACATTAACTGTTGCACCTGTTTCCCACAGACCCCTTTTCTGCTTTGTATGGTGGGAGTGGGAGAATGACACTGCAGGCTGCATTTCCAGACTCTTTTATCAGACCAGTTCCTGCTCTGTTTGATGAGTTGGAATCCCTGGTAGGAGACAGGAATTAAGCAGTAAAGCAGGTACCACAGTAACTCCCAGTGCCTACCAAGCCTGTGCCTAGTGGGGATGGGCACATCTTCTGCCATGTCTGTGACTTCTCCAAGGCCCCAGCTTCCACAGGGCACCCCTGAGCCTGGCTTTGGGAACACTCCCCCCATTATGTCACTGCAGTCTAGTGGTGGCATCAACATCCTGCCCTTACGTTTGCTGGGAGCAGCTTCACTTTCCCTGTTTGGCTTCCTAATTTGTTCCTCACCTAGGTATCTTTATTGGTTACCTGTTGTTGCTGTAATAAATTGCTACAAACATAATGGCTCAAAAGAGCACCAATCTGTTGTCTTATAGTTCTGGATGTCAGAAGTCCAACATGGGTCTTATGGGCTGGGATCAAGGACAGCGTGGACAGGACTGTTTCCTTCTGAAGGCTCAAGGGGAGAATCTGCTCCTGTGTCTTTTCCAGCTCCTAGGAGCTGCCTGTATTCCTTGTCTTATGACCCCTTCCTCCAACGTCAGAGCTGGCAATGGCTGGTGGAGTCTTTTTCATGCTGCATGACTCTGAAGCTCATTCTCCTGCTTCCTTCTACCCTTATAATTACAGTAAGTCCGCCTGGATAATCCAGGATAATCTCTCCATCTCCAGGTCATCTGCTTAATGACCTTCATTCCATATTCAACCTTAATTGGCCTTGGACTATTCATAGATTTGGAGTATTATGGTGTAGACATCATTGGGGGCCATTATTCTGCCCACATACATTAAATGCCCTTGGAGCAGCTCCTATGGTTATAATTGGACCTGACTGACACTCCCACCAGGAAACTCTGAGATTAGGAAGATCAGGTCAGGAAATAGTTCCTCTAGAGAAGCGCTCTCTGACCTGTGACCACAATCAACAGGGGGTCACTGGGTGGTGACCGCACAGAAGAGGAGCCAAGGTAGGATCCACAACATCTGTAAGTTCCTGCATGTGCTGGGGTTACAGGGCCAGCGAGGAAGCTGTCCTGCAACATTATGCTGTGGAGTTCAGGAATGAGGGCACCAGTGACCTTGTACAGTCTGAACATGCCAAACCTGCAATGAGAGTGGCACTGAAGAGTCACACATTGTCCTTGAGGAACCACTGGGCTTGGCCAGGCAGACAGGGAGGAGCACAGCACAGGAGGACCACCTGGGGGAGAAGGAAGCACAGCATTGGTCTCCTCTCCCTAAGCTCAGAGGCTCCCCCTCCTTCCATGTCTCTAAGTCTCCTTTCCAATCCAAGGGTGCCCATGCCACACAAAGACTCCCCACACCACAGAGACACGGCATCTCTTACAAGTAACCTGTTGACCGAGAATTCTGAGTGAGCACTGAATAGTGGGCTCTTAGTAGGTGTTGATAGTGTGAAGTTTGTTACATAAAAGAAGACAAAGTAGACACTGAAGAGGAGAGTAATGACCTATGTGAATGCCACGTCAGCGAACACATGAGGCATGTTACACGACAGAGCCATGTCAGAACATGCTGGAATTCCAGGTGTTCTGGCATGTGGATTTTGTACCTCTGTCATGGAACAATGTCAGCAGCAGCATGGGGCTCCTACTCTCATGGGCGTGCTGAGGAGCTTTAGTGGCTGTCTTGTCCTCAGACATTCTGTTGCTCCTGGTACCTTTTGCATCCCCTGCTCTACAGATGGCTTCTCCCAGACATCTCAGCTCTGAGCAGCAGTGTCTTCCAGATGGCTTTAGAGCATGGCTCAGCCAAGGAGAAGAGAGTCTAGGAAGGGTCTCTGGACCAGAACTAAGACTAAGTTTTCCCTGGGCCCCCACTTTCTATTTCACAAGAGATTCTCCCATCAGGCCTCCTGCAGTCAACCCATCACCCAGCCTCCTGTGCCATCTGCCCTCCTGTTATAGGGATACTCTTATCCTGAGTGCATGGCAACCCAAGTTTTGGAGGGAAAGACTCACCCACTTGTGTCCAGATCCTTTGGATGAAGAACTCTGGAAAGAAAGACTCATGATAGGTGGTCCATCTCGATAGAAGACTTGGCCTCCCTCTCTTTCCCCTGCCTGGCCTGAGCCTTACCATCAAGGTCCACCTTGCCTCCAAGGGAGCAGTCTGCTGTGGGGATGCCCAGCCTTCCAGGCCAATATTTCCACCATAGTGTCCCCTCCCTTCATCCCCTTCCAGGACTCACCAAGACATGCCAGGCTGATGACTATGGGTGGTATGACGCTGCTTCTGCTGAGCGGTGACCCAGCAAAGTTGAGAAGTACACAGGATGCCATGAAATGGGGCCCAGCTCATGTTTATAAGTTGACTGCAATAAGGGAAGGTGATGCATACAGGCTCTTTTTGCTTTGCCTATGGGTGGTGCAGGGCAGGGGGGTGGGGTGGGGTGGGGTGGTTCAGCTTAGGGTAAAGCCAGGCTTCCTGGAAATTGTTCAGAGCTGTTGTGTCGCATCATTTACTGTGGTCAGACTTGAAACACAGACACAATCCCTCATACTCAGAATGATGAAATGATAGTTTTTTTTTAATCTAAGCTGCAAAACTTTCATATGTAATGTGCAACATTTGTAGTAGATACTATCATAAAAAGAATTATGGCCCCTGGGTGGCTCAGTCGGTTAAGTGTCCGACTTTGGCTCAGGTCATGATCTCACGGTCGGTGAGTTCGAGCCCCACGTTAGGCTCTGTGCTGACAGCTCAGAGCCTGGAACCTGCTTCAGATTCTGTGTCTCCCTCTGTCTGTCCCTCCCCTGCTTGCACTCTGTCTGTCTCTCTGTCCCAAAAATAAATAAACATTAAAATTAAAAAAATTAAAAAAAAGAATTACACTGTATAAATCAAAATGATGTTCTAAGCTGATATTTTTAGTATTGAGCTAATACTTGTCAAAAATTATTTAATTTCCCTGTAGAAGGAATATGCAGTTATTTAGAGTCATAGAGTTTCACTTTATTAGCAAAGAATAATGCATGTAAATTCTGGATCTTATGGTTTTATCTGAAATTCATCTTATGACCCAGAAATCCAAACTCAGAGATTCATCTATCTGTATCTCTCTGTAAATTTTATATAAATATATAAATATCCATTAACATGATGCTATAGGAAATTCACTTTCTAATAGCCAATTAAGAATGTCAAAAAACTCACCCTAAAACATTTTATGATCAAAAACCCAAAACAGCAATACTCTCCAACTTAAAACAAGAAGGTTGCAATGACCACATAACCTAATCCATCTACATATTTTCTCTTATCCCATCTCCTCCTTTAACTTCATATCTTGATATTTGTTGGAAATACAGTTTTAAGGCACTCACCTCTCCTTGTAAAATATGTAATTGTGAATATGGTTTTAAGGCACTTATCTCTCTTTGTAAAATATGTAATTGTAATAAATGTAAACATATATATTTTCACACACATACATACATATATGCACCCAAATACATAATTCTTTCAAATTTTTTAAATTACCGGCTTCGCATCTTTTTTGTACTTC
This sequence comes from Panthera onca, assembly GCF_046562875.1. Taxonomy (NCBI): domain Eukaryota; kingdom Metazoa; phylum Chordata; class Mammalia; order Carnivora; family Felidae; genus Panthera; species Panthera onca. Next base: position 3,521,450 of record NC_138353.1, read on the forward strand.
AGTTTATATTGCTATGATATACACATAATGATTTTTTTAGCTCTATTTCATTGGATTGCAATATAAGATTTCTTGCATAAATATATCAACATGTATTTATCCATTCTCATTATTATAGACATCTGGCTAACATGGACATCTGGGTAATATGGGTGATATAGGTATCTGAACAATAATATTCTTCCAGTCCATGAACATGGGATATCTTTCCATGTGTTTTCATCTTCATTTTTTTTCATCAAAGTCTCACAGTTTCCAGAGTACAGCTCTTTCACCTTTTGGGTTAAATTTGTTCCCAACTATTTTATTATTTTTATGTCATTGTAAATGAAATTATTTTCTTTTTTTCCTCTCATCAGTACAGCTTTTATTGAATCTTTAAAATATCACAAAAAAAGTCTGAAAAATAATCTGGTATCTTGCTGTTTCTGTAGCTGGACAACTTAGATATTGTTCATCAGCCTGCTGAACTGTTCCTTTTTCAGAAACATAGATATCATCCAAAAATTTTCTGATAATCCTTGTTTCCAACTATTGTGGCTCACTGAATCAAAGCAACTAAATTTGATGATGATATTGTCCTTCCTTTCTTGTAAGACTGTTCTCAGTCTTTCTGTTCTGCTGTGTCGCTAAAACTTCCTAAGTGGACTCTATAGTCTCCCAGAGCTGTTTTGTTCACGGCATTTGCAATGCCCACAGTTATTGATTGGGGTCTACTGTCTTGTTCTGGGACCTCAGAGAACCTGGTTATTCTGGAGCTCAGAGCATCACTCTTTCCATAGGTGTGGAGGGTCACATGATCACTGCCATAGAAAGGGACCAGCACATCTGGGACCCTGCTGCAAGGAAAGCCCAGGAAGGAATGGGAGCCTCTCTTCAAGGGGCCCTAATTTTTTTCTCTTCTCCACAAGGAAGGTCAATAAAGGAAGGATTACTGTCTGTGGAGCATAAATTATTTCAAAAGCCTGTCATTGGAGATTTCCTTGTGTCAGAAACTCTCCACCACCAAAATATCATTTCCACTTTTCATGACAACACTAAGGCTGAGGGAATCTGCCTCTGTTTTCAAGGTCAAGCCTCCAGTAAGTTTCTGCTGGGAATGGAGTGCAGAGACCCTGTCCCCATATGCCAGCATCCCTGAACACAGCTGCCTGCCCTAAAATTACTGAGACTGAGGGAAAGACAGTCCACAAATGAGCTGGGAGTGATGGTCCAGCTGAGCCAGCTGCTCAGGAAAGTGCTTGGATAGGGCAGAGGGGGAGGTAGTGAGGTGGAACAGGCAGACTCTTAAGGACAGACCTATATGAAGCTCAGGCATTTATATGGTTACCACCATAATGGATTGCATAGGAAGCTTTTCCTTCCATTCTTTATAGGGCTGAAGTTAGTCATGCCTGCTTAAATAATAACTGTGGTCTCTTCTTGACATTAAGTATGTGATGGAATAATCCTACATACAGGCTTCTTGATGTTTTCTTTCATTTTATTTAATGTGGTGTTTGAAACTGTTGATTTGTTTGTATGGTTTTATCTACACTAAATGACACCCTTGTCAATATTCTCATGCATATATCAGCATGCATATGCACACGGTTTCCTCTAGGGCATAGAGTTGTGGGACAGAGCTGTGTCTCTTCCTTTGACCAGGTGAATCTGACCTACTCCCCAAATTGAATGGAACAATTTATACTCCTACCAGTAATGTATTGGAATTCTAAGTACAAGGTATTTTCTCCAACAATCGATTTTGCAATTGTGTTCTCTTGCCTCTCATGTGAATGTACTAGGAATGGAGATTACAATTCACTGAAACTGTGGCATTACACTGAGGTGGTAAATCCAAGGATCTTACAAATAGAAGGAAGCATACGTACATGCTGGGGTTACCAGTGAGGTGTCCCACAGCTGGATCACACTCACCTGTGAAAGATGACTGTGTCCATGCTGGGCACACAGTGCATTCACATGAAATCTTGATGTTGGCCATGAAGGGCATGTTTACACCGAAGAAATGGGCAAATGCCGTGGGAAGCAGCTTTCTAAAAAATGGTTATTTCGTGAACCAGTGTAACAGCACAGCACCAGGCTGTCACTTCAGACAACCCTGTGCCCAGTCCAACTACAGGTATTTCTGGAAAATACCCCAGGAATCATTGGATGAGGAGCAAAGAGCTTTATGAGTCCGGAGGGAGTTAAGGCATTAGTTTTGGATTTCTCTGTCACAAAGTGGATCTGATTTTCACCCACTTACTCACTTATTAAAACAGATATTTTGTTTGGTGCTGAAGGAATGGAAGTAGACAGCACACATTAGGGAATGTGAAAATTGAAAATAAAGGAAAATGTATCCCAATAAAGTGGACCAGAACATGACACTGTAGGAAGGTATGAACCTAAACCAGTGTGAGATGTACCCTCCTGTCACAGGGATGAAAAAAGACAGGGTGGCAGTGAAGGGAATCCATCAATGGCAGGAGGGAAAGTACCACAGTTCATGGACGAAGAGTCCTGGCCAGGCAACAGCCCAGACAGTTTCTCAGCAGACAGTTCTGCTGGCAAAGCTGCAGATTTTCTTCCAGAACCCCCTGGACCATTAGGTTCATTCCCAGAGCTCTGCCACAAAGAGTGGTGGGTTGCCTCCATTTTCTCATTGTGTTTGTCTCCTGGTTGCATCTGGGGTTCTTCTGTGGCTGTGTCGAGGCTGAAATAGCAGAATCCCGAGGACCACCAGGATCAAGCCTGCCACACCCATGCGGATGAGATTCTCCATCGTGTAATCTTTGGGGTTGGAGGCTAGGAATGAGGACCAAGAGGTTACAGAGGTCAGGGGAGACCCAAATCACCCCGGATCCTGGATGTCCACCAAAGTCACCCACCTCCCCTTGATAGGACTTTACCCTCCATGCCAGTCCCAAAACTGAGATTTTCTTCTACTCACCAATGTTGGGGTCTGACTTGTTTTGGGGTGGGCTGATGGTGTCAGCTGCTACTGTGGGGAAAATAGAAGCAGATGCTCAGGTGCCTGAGACCACTGTCCAGCCTGTCTTCTGACTCTGTGTTCTATATCCCTCATTTCCTCATTACATAGTTTTTATACAGTTCCTGAACAACCCCTTCTCTGCAGTAATGGGGTTTCCTCTGGCATACTCATTGGATTTCTTCCATCTCCATGTCTTTTTTGAATTCAGACTTTGCTTATGAGTCACTCTGGAGTAGATGCTACCTGTGCCCTAGGAACTCAGGGTTGGGGAGAAAAATATCCTCCCAACACAGAAATAATTGTGTCCTTATATGTCCCCTGTTCAGTCTGGGATACAAAACCCCATGTGCTCATGTCCCCACAGCTGAGAGTTCCCATTTATTCAACAGCCAAGGATCCAGCATCCATGGATGAGGGGTTGGTATCAGGGGCTCCTGAAGGTTAGGAGCACAGAGGGACCGGATATTCCGGGGCAGGGTCTCCTTCCCTCCATCTCAGCCAGCTCCCATCTTTCTGGGACTGCATTTTATAAAATTTTTTTTTAACGTTTATTTATTTTTGAGACAGAGAGAGACAGCGCGTGAACAGGGGAGGGGCAGAGAGAGAGGGAGACACAGGATCTGAAACAGTCTCCAGGCTCTGAGCTGTCAGCACAGAGCCCGACACGGGGCTCGAACTCACAGACCGTGAGATCATGACCTGAGCCGAAGTCGGACGCCCAACCGACCGAGCCACCCAGGCGCCCCATCTGGGATTGCATTTTAATCTGTACCTGGAACTTTACATCCTTGTGTGCTTCCATTAATTCATTTTTCATATAATTAGAAATGCCCACACTGGTTGATAGATATACACATAGATAGGTGCACACATCTATACAAAACACATTAGTATGTATTTCCTAAAGGTGATGTTCATTTAGTGGGTCACATAAACACCATTATTCCTTGCTTGTGTGTGGGTCTAGGCAGGGAGATCCTATTGTGAAAAGCTATTGAATGAAGAGTATGGCCATGAAGATGAATATCTGTATATATATATATATATATATATATATATATATATATATATGTGTGTGTGTGTGTGTGTGTGTGTGTGTGTGTGTGTGTGTGTTATATTCATAGATCATTTGTATATACATATATAACCATATATATTTATATTAACAGAAATATTATAGACATATGATATATAATAATGTGTATTTGTATGGGTATATAGATCTTCCTGTCTAGAGAAAGGGAGAGACAGAGAGGTGTGGTCTGTCTGTTCCTCAACAGAACTGCAGTCATGTCTGTGGCCTGGGGGCAGGAAGACGACAGGAACACCTGGTCTCAGGCTTGGTGAATGGAGACAATTCAGGGAGGCATGCCCATAATGGGAGGCTCCATCATCATCTTGGTGTTTTGGGACAAACTCTAGAAATCTGGTGATGTTTCCAGTAAGGATAGCTAATCATTTTATTTACATTGTCAAAGACAAACTTTGCTCCCACTATCTCACAGGGTCAAACTGAGGAAGTCCCTATGTATGGTTTTCATCTTCAAGGAACAGAGAAGTTCAGTGGAATTATAATATCAAGTGAACACAAAGACAAGGAAATCATGAAAAACTATTACCTCATTTTAATATGAAAATCAAAATAGCAAAAAAAAAAAAAAAAAGAGAGAGAGACAAAAATTACAGACCCCAAATACTGAAAGTAATGTTGAAAAAGAAACCAAAGCAGGAGGCATCACAATTCTGGACTTCTAGCTGTACTACAAAGCTATAATCAACAAGACAGTATGGTACTGGCACAGAAACAGACACATAGATCAGTTGAACCCAGTAATGGACTGACACATTTATGGCCAACTAATCTTCAACAATATAGGAAAGAGTATCCAATGCAAAAGAGACAGTCTTTTCAGCAAATGGTGCTGGGAAAACTGGACAGCTACATGCAGAAGAATGAAACTGGACCACTTTCTTACACCATACAGATAAATAAATTCAAAATGAATAAAAGACCTAAAGATAAGACAGGAAACCATCAAAATCCCAGAGGAAAACACAGGAAGTAGCCTCTTTGACCTTCGCCACAGCAACTTCTTACTAGACATGTCTGGAGGCAAGGGAAACAAAAACAAAAATGAACTGTAAGGACCTCATCAAGATGAAAAGCTTCTGCACAATGAAGGAAACAGTCAACAAAACTAAAAGGCAACCAATGGACTGGGAGAAGTATTTTCAAATGATATATCAGATAAAGAATAGTATCTAAAATCTATAAAGAACGCATCACACTCAATCCCACGAAACCAAATAATCCAGTGAAGAAATGGGCAGAAACCATGAATAGGCAATTTTCCAAAGAAGACATCCAGATGGCTAACAGACACATGAAAAGATCCTCAACATCTCTCATTTCAGAGAAATATAAATCAAAACCAGAATGATAACCACCTCACACCTGTCAGAATTGCTAATGTTAACACCTCAAGAAACAACAGATGTTGGCCAGGATGGGGAGAAGGGGGAACCCTTTACACTGCTGGTGGGAATGCAAACTGTTGTACCCACTCTGGAAAACAGTATGGAGGGTCCTCAAAAAACTAAAAATAGAAGTATGTTAGACCCAGAAATTGTAATTGTAGGTGTTATCCAAAGAATAGAAAAATGTTGATTCAAAGGGGAACATGCACTCCAAGGTTTATAGCAGCACTATCAACAATAGCCAAATTATGAAAAAAGCCCAATGTCCATTTTCTGATGAATGGATAAAGAAGATGTGGTGTGTATGTGTGTGTGTAAGATACATACACACACACACACACACACACACACACACGAAATACTACTCTGCGATGGAAAAGAATAAAATCTTGCCATTTGCAACAATGTGGATGGAGCTAGAGTGTATTATGCTAAGGCTAAATAAGTGAGTCAGAGAAAAACAAATATCATATAATTTCACTCACATGTGAAACTTAAGACAGACAACAGATGAACACAGGGGAAGGGAAGGAAAATAAGATAAAAATAGAGAATGATTTTAAGTGATACATCACTGGGTTCTGCTACTGAAGCCAATACTACATAGTGTGTTAACTAACTTGAATTAAAAAAATATTTTTAATGTTTACTTATTTTTGAGAGAGAAGGAGAGACAGAGTGCAAGCAGGGGAGGGGCAGAGAGAGGGGGAGAGACAGAATCCAGAGCACGTTCCAGGCTCTGAGCCATCAGCACAGAGCCCAATGTGGGGCTCACACCCACGAACCACGAGATCATGACCTGTGCTGAATTTGGACGCTCAACTGATTGAGCCACCCAGGTGCCCCAATAAATAAATTAATTAGAAAAAAAAAAAACAGCAATGGGAAGTCAGAGAGTGCATAGTGAGTTAACGGCACATAAAAATATGCCCAAACCAATAGCTCCCTTAGGCATACTTAGCTATTATTCAGACAACTTACTTTGTGGTATTAAAGTAGTTAACCAATTCTTAAAACAAGCTATGAATTGACACCATTTTTACGAATAAAGTTGAAAAGCTTTGAACCTGGTATCAGGTGTGCACCCAGTGGCAGTGGGGCCCCCAGGTAAGCATAGGGGGCAGCAGAGCAGAGCCCACAGGTATAGAGACTTCCCTCTAGGGGAGAGTCCATGGGGCCTGACACCACAGTTCAGATTCTGATATGGAGGCATCAGGAAGAGAGTAGGAGGCCTCTGTCTACTCAGAATCCTTCATCCACCCCTCACCCACACCCTAACTCTCATCTCTGCTGAGACTGAAGGATGGGGGAGCCTGGGTGGAGGTCCCTGCTCTTTCCAACTTCTCCTGGGCTGGACCCTACTCTACGGAGTCCCCTGAACCCTTCATTTGTCACTGTCTCAGGTTTTCCTGAGGATTGGGCCCTGAGCTGATGGAGTCAGTAAGGACAGGGTTGGGGACCCCTCACCTGAGACCTGGAGCTCCAGGGTCACTGGGGTGTGACAACAGGTGGGGGGAGGTGCTGTATGAGCCATAGCACCTGTAGGTCCCAACCTGGGCTGAGGTCACAGGATCATGGAGAATTTGGCCTGGTAATGCCCATCTCGGTACTCTGATCTAAGACGCAGGGGGGGATTGGCTTCCCCCTCCTTGGACAGAAGGAAAGTGTCCACAGAGCTCCAGGACTGACACAGCAGGGTCACATTCTCTCCTGAGGCCACCATGGGTCCTGGCTGCACTGAGAGGGAGGGTGTGGAGGGGAGCTGTCCTGGAGAGAGGAAGGCAGGTGAGGGGCTGTCCATCCTTGCTCTGACTGTCTGTCTGTCTGTCCTCTGAGTCTCTCCCCTTCCCCATCCCCTGTCTCTCTGTCTCCCTCCCTCCCTGGGGACCCCACACCCCTGATCCCAGCCACCACCACCTGGGACGCCCCCAGCAGGGCCTGTGCAGAGTCTGGGGCCCTGACTGAACCCGTGTCCCCTCACCTGTGACCAGGATGTCCAGGGGGTCACTGGGGGCCGACCACTCGGAGGAGAGGTTGTGTCCACCATAGCATGTGTACCGGCCCCCGTGGGAGCTGTTCACTGGGCCCAGGGGGAAGTCGGCCCCCGAGAGCCCAGCCTGGGGCTGCAGGCTAAGGTGCTGGGGAAGGTCACATGCCCCCTCCTTGTACAGAGTGAATCTGTCATAGCCAACATCAGAGCAACACTGGAGGGTCAACCTCTGTCCAGGGGTCAAGAAAGGGCTCTGCTGGGTCAGGAGGGAAGGCTTCCTGGACACACTTGGGAGACAACCAGTCGTGGATTGAGGAGCAGATTCTCCCCAAACGTCTCTTCTCCTATCCTGGCCCCCAGGTCTCAGTGTCTCTCACATTCTGTCTCTGACCTGTGAGATCCCCATGTCTCCTCCCCCCACCCTCTGATCTGGGGCTCCCCTGGGAGCAGAGCCTCCATAACCTGTCTGGTGGTCAAAACACGGATGGAACAAAAATCAGCTTCCCTCACCTGAGACCAGGAGCTCCAGGGCATCACTGGGGTGTGACAACAGGTAGGGGAAGTTGCTATATGAGCCGTAGCACCTGTAGGTCCCCCCCTGGGCTGAGGTCACAGGACTCATGGAGAATTTGGCCTGGTAATGTCCAGCTCGGTACTTTGATCTAAGACGCAGGGGAGGGTCGGCTGCCCCCTCCTTGGACAGAAAGAAAGTGTTCACAGAGCTCCAGGACTGACACAGCAGGGTCACGTTCTCTCCTGAGGCCACCGTGGGTCCTGGCTGCACTGAGAGGGAGGGTGTGTAGGAGAGCTGCCCTAGAGAGAGGAAGGCAGGTGAGGGGCTGTCCATCCTTGCCCTGAACTGAGTCTGTCTGTCTGTCCTCTGAGTCTCTCCCCTTCCCCATCCCCTGTCTCTCTGTCTCCCTCCCTCCCTGGGGACCCCACACCCCTGATCCCAGCCACCACCACCTGGGACACCCCCAGCAGGGCCTGTGCAGAGTCTGGGGCCCTGACTGAACCCGTGTCCCCTCACCTGTGACCAGGATGTCCAGGGGGTCACTGGGGGCCGACCACTCGGAGGAGAGGTTGTGTCCACCATAGCATGTGTACCGGCCCCCGTGGGAGCTGTTCACTGGGCCCAGGGGGAAGTCGGCCCCCGAGAGCCCAGCCTGGGGCTGTAGGCTAAGGTGCTGGGGAAGGTCACGTGCCGCCTCCTTGTATAGAGCGAATCTGTCATAGCCGACGTCAGAGCGACACTGGAGGGTCAGCCTCTGTCCAGGGGTCAAGAAAGGGCTCTGCTGGGTCAGGAGGGAGGGCTTCCTGGACACACCTGGGAGACAACCAGTCGTGGATTGAGGAGCAGATTCTCCCCAAACCTCTCTTCTCCTGTCCTGACCCCCAGGTCTCAGTGTCTCTCACATTCTGTCTCTCTGACCTGTGAGATCCCCGTGTCTCCTCCCCCCACCCTCTGATCTGGGGCTCCCCTGGAAGCAGAGCCTCCATAACCTGTCTGGTGGTCAAAACATGGGTGCAACAAAAATCAGACTCCCTCACCTGAGACCAGCAGTTCTAGGGGGTCACTGGGCTGTGACCACAACTGGGGAGTGTTGTTGAAATAGCCATGGCATCTGAAAGTCCACCTGGCGCTGGGGGTCACAGGGCCCACAGGAAACAGGGCCTGGAACTGTCCACTGGTGTGTCGCTGGGAGTCCAGGATCCAGGCGGGTCTGGGCTCTCCTTCCCTCATCAGGATGAACCTATGGAATCCTACCCATGAGGTGCACTGGAGGGTCACCTTCCCTCCTGAGGTCACGACGGGGCTGGGCAGGGCTGAGAGACGGGGTTTGCCATAGAATCCTAGGAGAGGAGGAAGGGGCGTGTTAAATGGGGCTCAGATTCCACCCCCCACAATACCCCCAGGGCTGGACTGTGAGAGGGAGACGCTCTGGGAGCAGACCCCCTCCCTGAAGGCAGAGCCTGGGGCGGGGACCCTGAGGGGGCTCGCACCTGTCACCACCAGCTCCAGGGGGTCACTGCGCTCTGACAAGCCAGCGGGGCTTCGATAGTAACAGTGATACCGTCCTGCATGTCTATCTGTCATGTGTGCGATGGAGAACTTGGCCATGTTCCCAGGCTTCTTTGGGATATGAACATCCCGAAGCCCTAATCTTCCCTCTTCATCCAGAAGGAACACTTGGGACTCCAGAGTCCCCTGACAGCAGATGGTCACAGGTGTCCCCCAGGGGACCACAAGGCCTGGCTCAGCCCAGATGGTGGGTTTGGGGAGGGCCCCTGGAAGGAAACAGAGGCAAAATCACAAGACCTTCCCCACCCCCAGTTCTCAGCTCAGACCCAATCCCCCAGACGTCCCCTCTCCATCTGCCCAGAACTGCTGTTCTCCATTTGCAGCTGCCTGGTGGGTGACCCCTGTCTCCAGTGAGGAGGGGACATGCTCCTAGGGACCCCTAGGGACACACTTACCTGCCTGCCCTCGGGTCCTGGGGCCCACACTCAGTCCTGGAAGAGAGTTCCTGTGAGAGGATGGCCCCAAATCCTGAGCAGAACCCCTCCTCCCCATGAGCCTCCTGTGCCTGGGGTCTCTGAAACCCCAGGGCCTGGCTGTGACTGCGGGCCCCTCCCAGACTAGGGCGTCCCCTCCCCTCCTGAGATCTCACCGAGGAGAAGCAGGGCTGTGAGGGTGGGGGTCATGGCGTCTCCTGCCTCTGTCCCTGGTTTTGCAGATGGAGGGATCTCAGTGCCCGCAGGACAGAGAGAAGCACAGGGTGTGGCCACTTGGGGGCTGGTCCGCCTGGTCATGGGGTTGTCACGTCAGCAGCCCCACAGGAAGGAGAACAGCCTGTCCCCAGGGGGTGGCTCTGGTGTCCATGAAGGTGCAGTAAGTGGACCCCGAGTTTTCCTGAGATGCCCTGTCTAGGTGAGGAGACCAGGGCACGTCCTTCCCTCCCAGAGACTCCCCTATGGGTTCTCCGTCATTCTCACCACATCCTGGGGGTGCCACCACACATGGGGTTCCCAGGCTCCGGAGATGCTGTAGGTGACGAGGGTTCTAGATCTTCTGTGGCCTCATGTCAGTGCAGACATACCTGTGGCATTTCTGCATGATTCAGGTCAAGGTCACCATGGCAATGCACACAGAGGAGAAATACAGGGAAATAGGGAAGGAAACACAACCCTCTCCTGGCCTTAGAGTGTGGGCTTTCTTTCTGTCACAGCCTTCATGGACTTCTCTATTTTCCTGTGTCATCATCCACCTCCACTTCCTGGGAACACGCCCATGAGTCCCTCCTGTCTCTCAGTGCCCCTTGTGTCTGGGGCAGAGTCCTCCTTTCCATTCTGGGACCCTGCATGCAAGATGTAGGGGACAATGCATGGGTGAGTGCCCTGATCTGGGGGACAAAGCTAATTCTAATGTAAATATTACTCCATCATCTGCTGCCCATGTGACCTTAGCAGAGGGACCTGGTCTGTAGCACTTTGTCCTTAACCCCACTCCTCACAATGGGTGTGGGGTCAGGGGTACCCAGAACATGGCAGAGTCAATCATTGTTAGTTTCCCAACCTGAATAAGAGGGGTGTGGTTGGGACGGGAGAGGACCAGGTGTTGGGCCCCACAGTCAGGTTGGACCAGGGATATACCCTCTCTAGAGGACCCATCTGCTTCTAACGTGGAGAAATGCTATTTATGATGTTTCTGAAGTAGCTGGCATCCATCAACTGCAAGAAAGGGGAAACAAACGTTTCTAGAATTGACAGGACCACAAGAGAAAAAGAGGCCAAAGCCAAGTGACCACCAGTCCCTGGGATCCAGCTGGGGGTCATCCAATTTGACTTCTGCCTCTGTGTGGCCAGGAGGGGCAGCCAGGTGTTCACAGGCAGGAAGGGCATGTGCTTTCTGGGTGACTGTGGAAGCTTCATGGCCCTCCACCATGTGTGGGGTGGGACCTGACATGTCTCTGCCCACTGATCCAGCCCAAGGTCAGCACTGAGCCATGTTCCCTCTGTCTGTGTGTAAAGTGCTTCCTTCCGTTGGAGCCCCACATGGGTGTCAGTGCATGTGTGAATGTGTGGCTCCCATGGGAGCCATCAGTGCCCAAATTTCCCTCATCAGATGCTATGTTGGGAGAGTGGAGGCCACAGGACAAGGTTTCCATGACTATCCACCCCTTACAGCTTCAAGACAGCCCTGGGAGCAACTGTCTCTGGAAATAGGTGTGTGGAGGTGAGTGTACAATATGAATGGACGTCAGACTCTCTATAAGTCATTTATCATAGCTGAGATTATAGAACAGTAAGAATATAGGAAACTCATTATGTTATCCATGTTACACATCTGAAAGAGTAGAGAAGAAAACTGAAGTTTTGAAGCCATAACAGAGATTATATTATAGAAGATACATAAATTTAGAAATGCATTAGTGAATACGCTGGAGGTAAAAACCTATAGATCAGCTCTAGCTGTTTTTGGTGGAGACTTTCAGGTTTTCCATGAAGACTATCATGTCATCTGCAAAGTGCAGGATATAAAATCAATCTACAGAAATCAGCTGCATTTCTTTACACCAATAATGAAGCAGCAAAAAGAGATATCAAGGAATTGATCCCATTTAGAAACTGCACCAAAACCCTTAAGATATCTAGAAATGAACCTAAGCAAAGAGATAAAAAGATCTGTTTGCTTAACTATAGAAAGCTTATGAAAAAATTGAAGAGGAAACAAAGAAATAGAAAATTATTCCATGTTCATGGATTGGAAGAACAAATATTGTTCAAATGTTCATACTGCCCAAAGCAATCTACTCATTTAATGCAACCCTATCAAAATAATACCAGCATTCTTCACAGAGCTAGAATAAAGAGTTCTAAAATTTGTGTGGAAACAGAAAAGACTCTGAATGGCCAAAGGAATGTTGAAAAAGAAAACCAAACCTGGAGGCATCACAATTCTGGACTTCAAGATGCATTACAAAGCTGTAATCATCAAGACGGTATAGTACTGGCACAAAAAAACGGACACATAGATCAATGGAATGTAATGGAGAGCTCAGAAATGGACCCACAAGTCTATGGCCAACTAATTTTGACAAAGCAGGAAAGAATATCCAATGGAAAAAGACAGTTTCTTCAGCAAATGGTGTTAGGACAACTGGACAGCGACGTACAGAAGAATGAACCTGGACCCTTTCTTACCCCATACACAAAAATAGATTGAAAATGGATGAAAGACCTAAATGTGAGACAGGAAACCATCAAAATTCTACAGGAGAAAATAGACAGCAACTTCTTTGACCTAGGATGCAGCCACTTCTTATTGAACATTTCTCCAGAGGCAAGGGAAATAAAAGCAAAAATGAACTATTGGGACCTCATCAATATAAAAAGCTTCTGCACAGCAAAGCAAACAATCAACAAAACTAAAAGGCAACCGACAGAATGGAAGAAGAAATTCTCAAATGACATATTGGATAAATGGCTCATATCCAAAATCTGTAAAGAACTTCTCAAACTCAACACCCAAAAAACAAATACTCCAGTGAAGAAATGGGCAGAAGACATGAATAGACACTTCTCCAAAGAAGACATCCAGATGGCCAACAGACACATGAAAAGATGCTCAACATCACTCATCATCAAGAAAATACAAATCAAAACCACAATGAGATACCATCTCACACCTGTCTGAATGCCTAAAATTAACAACTCAGGAAATAACAAATGTTGTAGAGGATGTGGAGAAAAGGGAACCCTGGTGCACTGCTGGGGGGAATGCAAACCAGTGTGGCCACTCTGGAGAACAGTGTAGAGGTTCCTCAAAAAATTAAAAATAGAACTACCTTACAACCCAGCAATTGCATTAATAGGTATTTAATCAAAGGATACAAAAATGCTGATTCAAAGGGGCACATGTACCCCAATGTTTCTAGCAGTACTATCAACAATAGCCAAAGTATGGAAAGAGTCCAAATATCCACTGACAGAAGAATGGATAAAGATGTACTCAATGGAATACTACTCAGGGAACAAAAAAGATTAAATCTTGCCATTTGCCACAATGTGGATGGAACTAGAGAGCATTACGCGAAGTGAATTATGTCAGTCCGAGAAAGACAGATATCAAATAATTTCACTCATATGTGAAATTTTAAAAAGACAACAGATGAACATGGCAAAAGGGAAGGAAAAACAAGATAAAAACAGAGGGAGGCAAACCATGAGACTGTTAAAAACCAAGAACAAACTGAAGGTTGCTGGAGGGGAGGTGGGTGGGGTAATGGGCTGAGTGGGTGATGGGTATTAAGAAGGGCACTTTTCGGATGAGCACTGGGTGTCATATGTAAGAGATGAATCACTGGGTTCCTCTCCTGAAACCAAAACGGCACTGTATGCTAATTAACTTGAATTTAACTTTAAAAAAAAGACTAGATGGAACAGTCTCAAACTATTTTTACCATCATTGAGAAGACACAGATGAATATAAAGACACAGAATATAAAATTGGAAAACAATGTTGAGGACACTTTGTCAGGTGCAATGCACAGACTGAAGTACTTGGGGAACAGGGAGTCTGGTGGATATGGTGAGTTCTGGAAGGAGAGCAGTGAGGAGGATATTGGACAGCCATCAAGGGGTCACTGGCTGGGAATTTTGCAGAGATGGAGACAGGAGACTGCTGGTGTGCACAGTATATCCATGACATCTGTGTCTTGATATTTCGTGGTGGAGTTCATAGTGGGAAATTTCTCAGTTTTTCCTCATTGAGGATGATATTAGTTGCGTGTCTTTTGCATATGGCCTTTATGATCTTGAGGTATGTTCCTTCTACCCCTACTTTCTTTTTTATATATTAAATGTAATTTATTGTCAAATTGGTTTCCATACAACACCCAGTGCCCATCCCAACAGGTGCCCTCCTCAATGCTCATCACCCATTTTCCCCTCTCCCCCACCCTCCATCAACTCTAGCTTTGTTCTCAGTATTTAAGAGTCTCTTATGGTTTGCCTCCTTCCCTCTCTGTAACATTTTCCCCCACCCCTCCCCCCATGGTCTTCTGTTAAGTTTCTCAGGATCCACATATGAGTGAAAACATACGTTATCTATCTTTCTCTGCCTGACTTATTTCACTTAGCATAATACCCCCCAGTTCCATCCACGTTGCCGCAAATGGCCGGATTTCATTCTTTCTCATTGCCAAGTAGTATTCCATTGTATATATAAACCACATCTTCTTTATCCATTTGTCAGTTGATGGGCATTTGGGCTCTTCCCATAATTTGGCTATTGTTGAAAGTGCTGCTATAAACATTGGGGTAGAAGTGCCCCTATGCATCAGCACTCCTATATCCCCTGGGTAAATTCCTAGCAGTGCTATTGCTGGGTCATAGGGTAGATCTATTTTTAATTTTTTGAGGAACCTCCACACTGTTTTCCAGAGCAGCTGCACCAGTTTGCATTCCCACCAACTGTGGAAGAGGGTTCCTGTTTCTCCACATCCTCGCCAACATCTATAGTCTCCTGATTTGTTCATTTTAGCCACTCTGACCAGCGTAAGGTGTTATCTCAATGTGGTTTTGATTTGTATTTCCCTGATGAGGAGTGACGTTGAGCTTCTTTTCATGTGTCTGTTGGCCATCTGGATGTCTTCTTTAGAAAAGTGTCTGTTCATGTCTTCTGCTCATTTCTTCACTGGATTTTTTTGTTTTTAAGGTGTGGAGTTTGGTGAGTTCCTTACAGATTTTGGATACTAGCCCTTTATCCGATATGTCATTGGCAAATATCTTTTCCCATTCTGTCAGTTGCCTTTTAGTTTTGTTGATTGTTTCCTTTGCAGTGCAGAAACTTTTTATCTTGATGAGGTCCCAATAGTTCATTTTTGCTTTTAATTCCCTTGCCTTTGGAGATGTGTCGAGTAAGAAATTGCTGCGGCTGAGGTCAAAGAGGTCTTTTCCTGCTTTCTCCTCTAGGGTTTTAATGGTTTCCTGTTTCACATTCAGGTCCTTCATCCATTTTGAGTTTATTTTTGTGAATGGTGTAAGAAAGTGGTCTAGTTTCATTCTTCTGCATGTTGCTGTCCAGTTCTCCCAGCACCATTTGTTAGAAGACTGTCTTTTTTCCATTGGATACTCTTTCCTGCTTTGTCAAAGATTAGTTGGCCATATATTTGTGGGTCCAATTCTGGGGTCTCTATTCTATTCCATTGGTCTATGTGTCTGTTTTTGTGCCAACACCATACTGTCTTGATGATTACAGGCTAAAGTCTGGGATTGTGATGCCTCCCACTTTGGTTTTCTTCTTCAATATTACTTTGGTGGGCCACCTGTGTGGCTCAGTTGGTTGAGGGTCTGACTTCGGCTCAGGTCATGATCTCGCTGTCTGTGAGTTCGAGCATCAGGCTCTGTGCTGACAGCTCAGAGCCTGGGGCCTGTTTCAGATTCTTTGTCTCCCTCTCTCTCTGCCCCCTCCCCCACTCATGCTCTGTCTGTCTCTCTCTCTGCAAAAATAAATAAACATTAAAAACTTTTTAAATTTAATAATACTTTAGCTATTCGGGGTCTTTTGTAATTCCATACAAATTTTAGGATCGCTTGTTCTAGCTTTGAGAAGAATGCTGGTGCAATTTTGATTGCTATTGCATTGAATGCCACACACTTCCAAAACTCAAAGGGAAGAAATAGAAAATTTGAACAGATGCATAACCAGTGAAGAAATGGAATCAGTTATCAAAAATCTCGCAACAAATAAGTCCTGGACCAGATGGCTTCCCTGGGGAATTCTACCAGATATTTAAAGCAGAAATAATACCTATCCTTCTCAGGCTGTTCCAAAAAATAGAAAGGGAAGGAAAGCTTCCAGACTCATACTATGAGGCCAGCATTACTTTGATTCCCAAACCAGACAGAGATCCAGCAAAGAAAGAGAACTACAGGCCAATATCCCTGATGAATATGGATGCAAAAATTCTCAACAAGATACTAGCAAATCGAAATAAACACCATATAAAAGGAATTATTCACCATGATCAAGCGGGATTCATTTCTGGGCTGCAGGGTTGCTTCAATATTCTCACATCAATCAATGTGATACATCACATTAATAAAAGAAAAGAACCATATGATCCTGTCAATCGATGCAGAAAAAGCATTTGACAAAATACAGCATCCTTTCTTAATAAAAACCCTCGAGAAAGTCGAGATAGAAGGAACATCATAAAAGCCATTTATGAAAAGCCCACAGCTAATATCATCCTCAAAGGGGAAAAACTGAGAGCTTTCCCCCTGAGATCAGGAACACAACAGGGATGCCCACTCTCACCGCTGTTGTTTAACATAGTGCTGGAAGTTCTAGCATCAGCAATCAGACAACAAAAGGAAATCAAAGGCATCAAAATTGGCATAGATGAAGTCAAGCTTTCACTTTTTGCAGACGACATGATACTGCACATGGAAAACCTGACAGACTCCACCAAAAGTCTGCTAGAACTGATACATGAATTCAGCAAAGTCGCAGGGTAGAAAATTAATGTAAAGAAATCAGTTGCATTTTTATACACCAATAATAAAGCAACGGAAAGAGAAATAAAGAAACCGATCCTATTCACAATTGCACTAAGAACCATAAAATACCTAGGAATAAACCTAAACAAAGATGTAAAAGATCTGTATGCTGAAAACTATAGAAAGCTTATGAAGGAAATTGAAGAAAATACAAAGAAATGGAAAAACACTCCATGATCATGGATTAGAAGAATAAATATTGTTAAAATGTCAATAAAATATTTTTAAAGGCAGAAGAGGAAAAATAGAAGAACAAACAAAAGAGGGGACAAACAAAAATAAAATGGGAAATCTAATAACAATCTTATCAGGAATTACACTATATGTAAATGATCTAAATACAACACTTAAAAGACAAAGATTTTAAGATGGGTTTAAGAAAAACAACTATATTAGTTTTGCTTCCCAATATAAACACTGTGAGAGGGACAAAACATAAGAGACTCTTAGATATGGAGAACAAACAGAGGGTTACTGGAGGGGTTGTGGGATGGGGGGATGGGCTAAATGAGTAAGAGGCATTAAGGAATCTACTCCTGAAATCATTGTTGCACTATATGCTAACTAACTTGGATGTAAATTTAAAAAAAATTAATTAAAGATGAAAAAAAGAAAAACAACTATAAGCAAAACTCTATTTGCAGTCTATAAGAAATTCACTTCAAATATAATGGTGTAAATGGGTGAAAAGCAAAAGAATGAACAATGTGGATGAATCTTGAAAACATTGTGCTAAGTAAAAAATCCAGACACAAAAAGTCGCATATTGTATGATTCCACTTAGATGTACTAAGTAGACAAATTCACAGACATAGGAATTGGAACAGAGATTGACAAGGGCTGGTGGCAAAGGGACATGGGAGTAATTATTTAATGTGTAGGGAGTTTCCATTTGGTATAATAACAGTGTTCTGGAAATGGATAGTGGTGATGATTATCTAAGATGGTAAATATACTTCATGCCACTGAATTATATGCTTTAGTGATGGTTAAAATGGTGAATTTTATGTAATGTAACCACATGAAAAGGTAGAAGAGGGGTGCCTGGGTGGCTCAATTAGTTGAGCATCTGACTTCAGCTCAGGTAATGATTTCACAGTTTGTGAGTTCAAGTCCCACATCGTGGTCTGTGCTGACAGTGCAGAGCCTGGAGCCTGCTTCAGATTCTGTGTTTCCTTCTCTCTCTCTCTGTCCCTCCCCCACTCACACTCTATTTCTCTCTCTCAAAAAATAAATAAAAACATAAAAAAGTAGAAGAATGAAAAGTGTACTATGCAAACATTAATCAAAAGAAAATTTAAGGGGTTGTATTAGTTTCTAATTGCTGTTGTCATAAATGACCACAAACTTGGTATCTTAAGATAACATAGATTTATTATAATTCTGGAGGTCAGAAGTAAATAATCAGTCTCACCGGTATAAAGAAATAGGGGGGCATCCACCTACTCTATCTTCATCCAGAACTGGAACTCTGAATGCAACTGATTTCTAAATATTGACCATGTATCCAGTAAATCTGGAATTTTTAAAAAAAAAATTTTTTAGTTAACATACAGTGCAATCTTGTTTTCAGGAGTAGAATTTAGTGATTCATCACCTATGTACAACACCCAGTGGTCATCCCAACAAGTGTCCTCCTTAATACCCATCACCCATCTAGCCCATCCCCCACCCACCTCCCTCCATCAACCCTGTTTGTTCTCTAAAGAGTCGTTATGGTTTGTTTCCCTCTCTTCTCTCTCCCCCCTCTACTTCCTATATGTTCATCTGTTTTCTTTCTTAAATTTCACATATGAGGGAAATCATATATTTGTCTTCTCTGATTGCCTTATTTCACTTAGCATAATGCATTCTAACTCCATCCACATCACTGCAAATGGCAAGGAAACTTTTTAATTTGGATAATACATCTTTATATTATTTTTTATCTTCTGTGCACACACCTGTATAATCTTGAAGCAATACAATTATTATTCTTATCCATTTCAGTGCTTATCACTTTGTTTTGCTTCATTTAATTGGTTGGTACCTCCAATTAAATAAATTCAATGCCATGCTGAATACAAATGGTCATAGGAAACATACTTGCATCATTTCCAATCAGAGAGAGGACTTAAAGTTCTCACCTTTAAAAATGATTGGCTAAGTGGTGATTGCTAAATATGCCTCTGTAAGTTCTAAGAAACAACCTTTTATATATCTGATGAGTTTTTATTTTCATGATGAATTGTTGGTGTATTTTATCAAAAGCTTTGTCTGCACCTGTTGAGATTTCTTCATTTTTTTTAATTTTTAACTAAAGTACAGTTGACATATTAGTTTCAGGTGAACAGTATAGTGATTCAACAATTACATGCATTATGAAATGCTCACTATATGAAGTGTAGTTATTTAGTGTCAGAACAAAATTATTACAGTATTATTGACTATATTCCCTATGCTGTATTTTTCATCCCTGTGGCTCATTTTATAGCTCGAAGTTTATGCCTTTTAAGCTCTTTCATTTGCTTCACCCATCCCCACCCTCTTCCCCTCTGGCAACCACTAGTTTGTGAGATGGTCATTTTTTTTAACTTATTCTGTTAATGTATTGGATTATATTGATTGATTTTTAATACTTTAAGCTACTCTGTTCTTCCTCTCCCCTGCAAAATCCAGTATGGTCATGATGTATTGTCCTTTTTATATACTGCTGAATCTTATTTGTGAATGTTTTGTTTAGAGATTTACATCTAAGTTTATGTGAGACATCGTTCCGTGCCTTTCCCATTCTATAAATTCCTTTCCAGGCTTTGGTGTCAATATTTTCCTAACCTGATAAAATATTACTTCCTTTTTTTATTATTATTCTCAAGAAAGGCTTGTGTAATTCTGGTGTGTGTGTGTGTTTTGTAAGTGTTTGGAGGAAATTGCCAATGAAGCCTCCTCAACAGACACATGTATATATTACAAGATGATTATCACTATGGGATTAGCTAACACTTCCATCCCATAACATAGCTGCCTTTTTTATATGATGAGAACATCTTAGATCTACCCTCTTTGCCACATTCAAGATGATACAGTATAGCTATGGTCACCATGCTGTACATTAGATCCCCAGAATGTATAATCTTAGAACTAACTATATATCTCTTAATCTTATACCTATAATCTTGACCAACACTTCACCATTTCTGCACCCCCAGACCTGACAGCCACCATTCTGCTCTCCATTTCTGTCAGTTTCCTCACACTTCAGTTGGGGGGTGATTTTTGATCACAGAGTCAATGCATTTAATGTATACATAAGGTGATACATATTTTCTACTTATCCTTCATCATTTTGGAAACTTGTATTTTTGGGGATTGTGTTCATTTCATCTACATTTTCTAATATATTGGCATACAATCGATCATCATGTTCTATTATTGATTTAAAGTCTGTAGGATGTGATGCCCTCCTGAAAATGATAATGGGTGGCCCCCACTCTTGGCCATTTTGACTAGGATTTATAAATGTGATTAATGTTTTAAAAAATGAACATTTTGGGCTTTATTGATTCTTCTTTATTTTTTGTTTGTCCTCATTAGTAGCTACTCTTATCACTATAATTTCCTTCCTTCTATCTTCATTTGGAATAATTTGCTTCTTTCCTCCTCTAAATTCTTGGTATGATAACTTGGATCATTGACTTTTTAGGCTTTTTTCTTTTCCTTTCTTCTTCTTTTTTAAAAATTACATCCAAGTTAGTTAACATATAGTGTAAAAATGATTTCAAGAATAGAATTTAGTGATTCATCACTTACATATAACACCCAGTGCTCATCCCAACAAGTGTCCTCCTTAATGTCCCTTGCCCATTTAGCCCCCCACCTCCTCCCCTCCAGCAACCCTCAGTTTGTTCCCTGTATTTAAGAGTCTCTTATGGTTTGTCTCCCTCCCTGTTTATTATTATTTTTGCTTCCCTTCCTTTATGTTAATCTGTTTTGTATCTTAAAATTCCACATGAGTGAAATAATATATTTGTCTTTCTGACTGACTTAGGTCGCTTAGCATAATACCCTCCAGTTCCATCCACATAGTTGCAAATGGCAAGATTTCATTCTTTTTGATTGCCGAGTAATACTCCATTATATGTATGTATATATATATATATATATATATATATATATATATATACACACACACACACACACACACACACACACACATATATATATATATATATATACACATATATATATACACACACACACACAAACACACACCCCACATCTTCTTTATCCATTCATCTATCAATGGACGTTTGGGCTCTTTACATACTTTGGCTATTGTTGATAGTGCTGCTGTAAACATTGGGGCGCATGTGTCCCTTTGAAACAGCATACCTCTGTCCCTTGGCTAAATACCTAACTAGCACAATTGCTGGGTCGTAGGTTAGTTCTATTTTTAGTTTTTTAAGGAACCTCCATACTGTTTTCCAGAGTGGCTGCACCAGTTTGCATTCCCACCAGCAGCGCAAAAGAGATCCTCTTTCTCCGCATCCTTGCCAACATCTCTTGTTGCCTGAGTTGTTAATTTTAGGCTTTTTCTTTTCTAATATATTCGTTCCTGGTTGTTAATTTTCCTGCACCATAGGTCTGATGAGTAACATTTGCATTATCATTCAGCGTAAGCATTCTCCCATTTCCATTTTGGGTTTCTCATTTCGCTCACGGATTATCGAGAAGTCTGTTGCTTTATTTCCAAAATGTAGAGGCTCTAGCTATCTTTGATGGCAGAATCCGGTCACTCCCAGAGGGTCCCAGGAGTTCTTACTGGTCTATGTTAGGAGTCCAGGCTGGCCGGGGCCATTAGGCGGCCTCTGTGGGCAGCTCCCGCGCCTCCTGGGGTCCCCGCGGTCCCCTCCCTGGAGTGTGGGGTGTGGGTCCTTCCTGGGCTAGCGGATGGCCAGAGCAGCATACACGCTGGGCTCTGCTGGAGGCTCCCCGGCTTGGGAGGAATGGGGTGCACTCGTCTCCCGTCTGAGCGTCAAGCGGTTCAGCTGGGCGTAGGTCACATCTGGGGGGGCGTCAGATGCGGCAGCCTGCCGTGGGCGGAGGGAGAGGGGAGGTGTGTGGTTAGCGTGGGGGGAGCCTGGGAGCCTGGAGAAGAGAGGACCCACCTGACTGTCCATCTGCCTGTCTTCCTCTGCTTGTTTGTCTTCTGTGTCCGGCAATCCCCCCCACAGGGGGGAAGGAGAAGTGGCCGGTCCCCGACTGAGTCTTGATTCAAGATCACTCAAGGTGGCTCACCTGGGCATACGTCGTTCCTTGGGGGTCTCCATCCTCCGCGTCCTGCTGGAGACAGACAGTGAGGGGGAGATTCGTCTCCTTGATCCCACTCGACAGCCTCGGTGAGTTTTCCACACTATTGCCAGAGTGATGCTTTCGAACTTTTAGGCAGCTTAGGTCAATCTCCTGGTGGACTCCTCAGGGACTTCCTGAGCCTTGGGGCATCTGGGTGCTTCCTACGGCTCTGAATCTGTTCCTGACACTGTTTTCTTGCTCATTTGGCTCCAACCACATGGCCGTCACCCCCACCTTCCTGAAAACGCATGTTGCTGCCTAAGGACCTTTGCGCCTGCTACCCCCACCTCCTGCCTTATTTTCCCCAGCCACGCTTTGCACTCCAGGACACTGCCCACTTCCTCGCATATGGTCTGTCGCCCACAAGGTGAGCTCGCCGAGCGTGGGTCAGGTTTGCTCACTGTCGTGCCTGCAGCACTAGGTGGGGCCTGGTAAACGGTGGGCTCTCCGTGCACATTTGCCGGGCAAATGAACGAACGGGGCCTAGAGACCTGCGGGTGTTCACGCACCCTCTTGAGACCTGAGCGAGCACCCCAACAACCGGAAGTCCGACGGCGGGTGAGGACCAGTCACGGGGGGCATGTGGGAGGTCCCGCGAGGTCACGGCAAGAGGCCCCGGGGTGCCCAAGGAGGGAGAGGGCACCCGTGGGACACCGCCACGACCGGGTGGTGTGAGGACACAGGAGTGTCCGTTGGTTTACGTTTGGCACCAGGAGGGCCCTCGGGGTCTGCACGGGAGCAGGGGTCTCACCCGCTGGTCCAGCTCCACCCCCTCCTCGGGCTGTGCGTCTTGCACGGCGGCATCTGCTGGGGCAGAAAGGGGGGCGTGTCTCTTGGCAAGGTCCCCTGGGCTCACACCCCACCCCGCCGTCCAGGGGCTCCAGTGGCGGGTGAGGGGCCGAGGCCACGCGTGCAGGAACGCGGTCCTCACTCCCAGCCACCAGCCCCTCCCAGCCCCCACCCCCCGGGGTGCCCCCACTCCTCTCACAGAGGGTCTCCTCCTGGGTGGCGGCAGCTGGCCCGGAGCTGGGGAGGAGATGGGGTGTTAGGGGGCATAGACGGGCAGGCGGGTGGGGGCCCGGGGGTCTGCGGGCACGAGTTACCTGTCCTGCAGGCCTCTGTCCTGGGGCTCTGGGTCTGCGGCCCCTGCAGGAAGTTGGAAATCAGCCTCCCCCCGGGCTGGGAGGTTACGACCCCCGCCACATAATCCCAGAGGAAAGGAACCCTTCACACATATTGCCCGTGTTTCAACATCTCCCGAGACGGAAAAGAGGAAAACACCTTCAACTGGCACATGGGTGCCGACCTTACGTGTTTTCTTTCTAGCCTCTCCGACGTGAGACTCTGCAGAAGTGTCTTTCTACGCTGGCCTTTCCCGCATCTGGTTTCCCTCTGGCTGGTGCCCTGAGCCACTCTCCATCCACCCACGGGAGAGCCACCACCCCCTGGGGCTGGTCACCCCCGTCCCTTCTCACCCGGCTTCCTGCCTTTGCCCTGACGCCGGCGACGGACGAGGAGGACGACGAGGAGGCAGAGCAGCAGGACGAAGGCCCCCGCGGCCCCGATGAGGACGTACAGGTACCGGTTGGGACCTTGGGCAGAGCCACACCGTGAAGGAGCCAGTGATGCCATTTAACTGGGCGCCTGCTGTGTGCCAGGCACGTGCTGGGCTCTGGGCATTCACCTCTGACCCTGTCAAGGGTCACGCAGCAGGGGACTGCCGCCCCGCCCCCGCCCCCCCCCACTCCACAGACAGGAAAGTGAGGCACAGGGAGGCTGACCACGTGTCCCAGGTGGCCCAGCGTGGAGGCGGCAGGGCTGGGACTGGAACCCAGGCTGTGGGTTCCCTGCGCTCTCCTCATGCTGCCCCCCCAGGCCGACACCAGCTTGGGGCTCTGGGCTCCTTATCTGCAGGCGGGTCTGTCCCAGCATCTTCGTCTGGGGCCGAGGGTCCTTCCAGATTCCCCTCACTACCTGAAGGCCCCCAGCCATTGTCCTCCCGTCCCTCCCCATCCAGGGTCATCCCACCGCTGCAGAGGGCCAGGTCCCCATAGAATCCCGACCCGGAGGGGCTTCCCCGTGAGCCCTCCTCTCCCCCTGGAGGGGGCCAGAGCCACGGCCAGAACTGAGGGGAAATCTAATCTGGGCCACGACTCTCTCCTTTACACCTGGGGAAACTGAGGCCCAGGCAGGGGAGGGGCGTGTCCAAGCCAGCGTCTCCAGAGGTGCCTGAACTGACGGTGTAACCAATCCCTGCTCCCATGGACCCACCTGCCTCCTCCTGACAGAGACCTTCACTTGCCCGCAGAGGCTCCTGGGGTCGGGGGGGGGGGGGGGCAGAGGGGGCTGCCTCTTCCCCAGCTGGGCCCCCACCCTCTCCCTCTGCCATGACCACCCCAGCCCTCCTCCCCCTGGCCTCAGAGCCCCTGGAGCCTGGTGGCCGCCCTGGCATCTCTGAAACACAGGAAGGAAAGCCCTGGACAGAAGCCACCGTGACTCACCAGCTGTTGAGCTGGGATCTGTGGCTGGGGGGCCGGGCTCTCCAGAGGATCCTGGGGAGAAAGGCAGTAGTAGAGGAGGGGGCTGGAGTTTCCCTTCAAGACCCTGTCTCTGCTTATAGTCTTCTCCCTCATGTGCCCTGCGGCCCCCAGGGCCCTCCTCTTCCACCTGGAGAATTGTGGTGACGGGGACAAGGGAAGGGGCAGGGAGGGAGGGGCGTGTTTCCCTCCTGTGCTCTGAGGGGCGGACCCCTCGGGTGACACTTCCCCTGAGCCCCTTCCATTATGTCTCAGCCCAGGGCTCTCTTGGGCACAGGGCCCTGAAGACAACATTGGGACACAGAGGGGACAGGGCTGGGGCCCCTCACCTGAGACCTGGAGCTCCAGGGGGTCACTGGGGTGTGACAACAGGTGGGGGGAGGTGCTATATGAGCCGTAGCACCTGTAGGTCCCCCCCTGGGCTGAGGTCACAGGACTCATGGAGAATTTGGCCTGGTAATGTCCAACTCGGTACTTTGATCTAAGACGCAGGGGAGGGTCGGCTGCCCCCTCCTTGGACAGAAGGAAAGTGTCCACAAAGCTCCAGGACTGACACAGCAGGGTCACATTCTCTCCTGAGGCCACCATGGGTCCCGGCTGCACCGAGAGGGAGGGTGTGGAGAGGAGCTGTCCTGGAGAGAGGAAGGCGGGTGAAGGGCTGTCCATCCTTGCTCTGAACTGAGTCTGTCTGTCCTCTGAGTCTCTCCCCTTCCCCATCCCCTGTCTCTCTGTCTCTCTCCCTCCCTGGGGACCCCACACCCCTGATCCCAGCCACCACCACCTGGGACGCCCCCAGCAGGGCCTGTGCAGAGTCTGGGGCCCTGACTGAACCCGTGTCCCCTCACCTGTGACCAGGATGTCCAGGGGGTCACTGGGGGCCGACCACTCGGAGGAGAGGTTGTGTCCACCATAGCATGTGTACCGGCCCCCGTGGGAGCTGCTCACTGGGCCCAGGGGGAAGTCGGCCCCCGAGAGCCCAGCCTGGGGCTGTAGGCTAAGGTGCTGGGGAAGGTCACGTGCCGCCTCCTTGTATAGAGCGAATCTGTCATAGCCGACGTCAGAGCGACACTGGAGGGTCAGCCTCTGTCCAGGGGTCACGACAGGGCTCTGCTGGGTCAGGAGGGAGGGCTTCCTGGACACACCTGGGAGACAACCAGTCGTGGATTGAGGAGCAGATTCTCCCCAAACCTCTCTTCTCCTGTCCTGACCCCCAGGTCTCAGTGTCTCTCACATTCTGTCTCTCTGACCTGTGAGATCCCCGTGTCTCCTCCCCCCACCCTCTGATCTGGGGCTCCCCTGGAAGCAGAGCCTCCATAACCTGTCTGGTGGTCAAAACATGGATGCAACAAAAATCAGACTCCCTCACCTGAGACCAGCAGTTCTAGGGGGTCACTGGGCTGTGACCACAACTGGGGAGTGTTGTTGAAATAGCCATGGCATCTGAATGTCCACCTGGCGCGGGGGGTCACAGGGCCCACAAGAAACAGGGCCTGGAACTGTCTACTGGTGGGTTCCTGGGAGTCCAGGGTCCAGACGGGCCTGGGTTCTCCTTCCTTCATCAGGACGAACCTATGGAATCCCATCCATGAGGTGCACTGGAGGGTCACCTTCCCTCCTGAAGTCACCATGGGGTTGGGCAGGGCTGAGAGAGTGGGTTCAGCATGGAAACCTAGGAGAGGAGGAAGGGACACGTTAAATAGGACCCAGATCCCCCCACGGTATGCCCAGCGCTGGACTCTGAAAGGGAGACGCTCTGGGAGCAGACCCCCTCCCTGAGGGCAGAGCCTGGGGCGGGGACCCTGAGGGGGCTCGCACCTGTCACCACCAGCTCCAGGGGGTCACTGCGCTCTGAGGAGCCAGTGGAGCTTTGATAGGAACAGTGATATCGGCCTGCATACTGCTCTCTCACGTATGTGATGGAGAACTTGGCTTTGTTCCCAGGCTCCAGTGGCCTCTGTCTGTCCCAGGGCATTGAGTGTCCGTCTTTATCCAGATGGAACTCGTGGGCCTCCAGGATTCCCTGACACCAGATGGTCACAGCGCTACCCCAAGGGACCACAGAGCCTGGCTCAGCCCAGAGGGAGGGTGCAGGGAGGGCCCCTGGAAGGAAACAGAGGCTGGGTCACAAGACCTTCCCCATCCCCAGTTCCCAGCTCAGCCCCAAACCCCAGACGTCCCCTCTCCATCCGCCCAGAACTGCTGTTCTCCATTCCCAGCTGCCTGGTGGGTGACCCCTGTCCTCAGTGAGGAGGTGGGATGGAACACCTGGGGACACACTCACCTGCCTGAGCTCGGGTCCTGGGTCCCACACTCAGCCCTGGAAAAGAGTTCCTGTGAGAGGGTTGCCCCAAATCCTGAGCAGAACCCCTCCTTCCCAGAGCTTCCTGTGGTTGGGGTCTCTAACAGCCCAGGGCCTGGCTGTGACGCAGGTTCCTCCCAGACTAGGGCGTCCTCTCCCCTCCTGAGATCTCACCGAGGAGAAGCAGGGTCGTGAGGGTGGGGGTCATGGCGTCTCCTGCCTCTGTCCCTGTTGTGCAGATGGAGGGACCTTGGTGCTTGGAGGACAGACAGAAGCACAGGGCGTGGCCACTCGGAGGCTGGTCTGCCTGGTCATGGGGTTGTCACATCAGCAGCCAGGCAGGAAGGGGAACAGCCTGGCTGTCATTTCCCCAGGGCTGAGGCTGGAGAAGGCAGCAGGCTTTGCAGATATTTTGACCACATCCGAGGCCTCACCTGATCCATAAACTGTTGTCTTCCTGGCCTGTCTTCCTGGTCACCCCCTTGTGACCCAAGCTTCAACACGTATTTATTAAGTATTTGCAATGTATCTGGCCCAGAAATACATCACTGGACAGGACTGATTCAAACTAGTTTGCAGAGCTCAGACTACCAAAACAAAACCCCCAGACTAAAAAAGAAACATAATTTAAAATGGAGTATCTGGTGTATTATTTTCCTGTTGTGTTGTTACCATAACCAGTCACTACAAGCTAGTGGGTAAAACTGTGAAGATTTACAATGGTACAGTTTTGGAGGGTTGAAGTCCGAAATGGACACCCCTGAGCTAAAATCTGGGGGTCCTCAGGCTGTGCTCCTTATTTTTTTAATGTATATTTTTGAGAGAGAGAGAGAGAGAGAGAGAGAGAGAGCGCAGAGGAGGGGCAGGGAAAGAGGGAGACACAGAATCGGAAGCAGGCTCCAGGCTCTGAGCTGTCAGCACAGAACCCGACGCGGGGCCTGAACTCACGAGCTATGAGTCATGACCTGAGCCAAAGTCGGACGCCCAACCAACTGTGCCACCCAGGCGCCCCAGACCGTGTTCCTTCTAGAGGCCCCAGGAGTGAATCCATTCACATCTTCCCTGCCATCTTCAGGACATCACATCACTCCACCTGCTCTGGGGTCACTTCTTTGGCTCTGACCCCCTGCCTCCTTCTTTCACTCATTAGGACCTTTATGATGACTCATGTCCAGACATTCTGTGTCTACTGGAGTCCAGGAGCACCCCAGAAGGTCTTTCACAAAGGAGACTAGTTCTCTACGGAAATGGCATAGTGTGGTTCCAAAATCTCTAATATCTATGCCCTCCTTCTTCCATGTAGTTCTCTGCTGAAGGATGTTGACCTCATCTGCCACAGGTGCTCCAAACCCCACTGCATGTCTTCAGTCATGCAACTCAGGCCAGGGCCCACTGCAAGGGTTTCTCTTGTTTCTCGCCACTCAAAGCCAACAGCCTCTCAAGACACTCAGTAAGTGGGTGGAGGTCGCAAGCCCAGGGAGCTGTATGTGGTCTCCACGTTCCCAAGTTGGCCCACTAGGGAGTGAATTTTTGTCTCATTAGCAGGAGGATGAGACAGAGCAATGAGTCTTCACCTTGGATGGGGTATCTCTCAACATGCCTCAGGCAGCTGTCCTCCTAGAGATTTCACCGAGGCAGCAGGAACCTGAGATTTGGGGAGATTTCTTTCCCAAACTCTTACAAAGCACCTAGAAGAGTTGCTACTCCCTGTTTCACAGATCCAATCAGCATGGTGCGTTCCTGTGTGATGTCTTGTGTAATGGAGGGGCAGTCACGGTCCCCACAGCCTTGATAACACAGGGCTGGAGACATAACGTGGCCCCGAATGTGGACAGTGACAGCGTACAACTGGCCCTGACGGCTAACCACACACTGAACCTGATGGCTTTTACAGAAAGAGCCAAGAAAATAAACCCACCAATCAGGAGCTGCACAGCAGGTGCCAAGGGGATTGGTGGGTTTTTTCTATGGGTCTTCAGATGGAGTAGAAGTGGAAACTGGAATGACCTGACACACAAGAGTCTGCTTCTCCAAGGCCCGTCTATGCCTTCCGTGAAAACCAAGTAGGCAAGTTGAGTGGGGATGTCTGAGACACCTACCTCTGTATCTTTTTGAGTCCTCGATAGCGGTGCAACTCTGTGCAATCTCTTCAAGAGTGCAGAATTACCAGGGTCCCTGGGTGGCTCAGGTGGTTGAGCGTCTGATTTCAGCTCAGGTCATGATCACGCAGTTCATGAGTTCGAGCCCCACGTTGGGCTCACTGCTGTCAGCCTGTCAGCACAGAGCCCGCTTCAGATCCTCTGCCCCTCCCCCCACTTGTGCTTTCCCCCCAAAAATAAATAAATATTTTTTAAAAAAGAATGCAGAATTACCTTCGTTCCACTATTTCGGTAGGGAGACGTGTTTCCAGAGCCTTCCACATGGCCTTTCCTTTGCCAAATCTCTTACTCCACGTGTCAGAAAACCACTGCCCGTTGTTGAGGATATCTGTGCCGCCTAAAGATTCCAGAACTAGGGGCGCCTGGGTGGCTCAGTCGGTTAAGCGTCCGACTTCGGCTCAGGTCACGATCTCACAGTATGTGAGTTCAAGCCCCGCGATGGGCTCTGTGCTGACCGCTCAGAGCCTGGAGCCTGCTTCGGATTCTGTGTCTCCCTCTCTCTCTGACCCTCCCCCGTTCATGCTCTGTCTCTCTCTGTCTCAAAAATAAATAAACGTTTAAAAAAAAAATTAAAAAAAAAAAAAAAAAAGATTCCAGAACTAGAAAACTAACTACAAGGGTGGGTTCAGGGACCCACTAATCACACCTCCTCTTTATGCCTTTACTCTCACTGGCCCACTCAGACATCAGTAGTTTGGGGGTCTCCAGAAGTAATTGAATATTTATAACCAAATGGTAAGGTCAACAATGCATTTTTAGGAAAAAAAAAAATCCGCAGGAGACTAAAGGTTACTATTTTACCAGTAAAGAAGGCAATGGCATTGTTCTTAAGTGAGGGGAGACAAAATGCTCAGAAACTGAAAAGCCTGCACGTAGGGCATGGCGATACCATCCGCTCTCAACTTCCAACACACGTTCCAAAACGTGAATGTGCATGAGGCGCGGGTCCTAACTTCCTCCTCTCTGGAGAAACAGATTCTCCTGGGAAGAGCTCTTCATCCCCATTTCTCCTACGCAGAAATTCTTACTGTTACTTCCCATTTCAGGGTAGATACCAGATCTGAATCTGCCTCTCTTGGTGACTCTCCACTCGTATCTTGGCCTAACGGTCTCCTGAATCCCTCCCCGCTAGGCTCCCCTTCACCTACAGATCCAATATAATCTCACCTGGTGTCTAGGACTTTCATGGAAGTGACTAATTTTGCACTTCATGCTATTAACATGCTATTAACACATAGATTTTTTTTATGTGTTTTATGCTATTAACACATAGATTGTCTATCCCTGCCTCGTAAATAATTGTCCCTGACAGCGTAGCGGGTGCATTTCAGAATTTGTTATAATGACTCTGTAGACAAACAAAAGGAATTCAGCAACAGATTGCCCCGTGGAAATCTTGGTTTTTAAATTTTTGGTAATCTTTATTTATTTTTGAGAGAGAGAGACAGAGCACGAGTAGAGGAGAGTTAGAGAGAGGGAGTCACAGAATCCGAAGCAGGGTCCAGGCTCTGAGCTGTCAGCACAGAGCCTGACGCAAGGCTCGAACCCACAGACTGTGGACTGTGAGATTGTGACCTGAGCCGAAGTCGGATGCTTAACCGACTGAGCCACGCAGGCGCCCCACCCCACCCCCGCCACGGAATTCTAAGCCACATCTTCTCAGTGCTGAATCATCAGCAGACCTCACACTGTGCTCCAGTATGTGAAAGATAATACGTGAACGTTTATATAGCAAACAAACACATTATTAATGCTTGGATAATATTTGCTTAGGTGATCGCCAATGCTTAGACTATTTGTGAATGAATAGTAAATTGGTAACACACCACCAAGAAGATAAATTTGAGGGGAATTTTAAAGTAGAATTCAAGGGGGCACCTGGGTGGCTCAGTCAGTTAAGCATCTGACTTCGGCTCAGGTCATGATCTCACGGTTTGTGGGTTCGAGCCCCACGTCAGGCTCTGTGCTGACAGCTCGGAGCCTGGAGCCTGCTTTGGATTCTATGTCTCCCTCTCTGTCTGCACTCCCCCTGTTCATGCTCTGTCTCTCTGGGTCTCTTAAAAATAAATAAAAATGTTAAAAAAAAAATAAAGTGGAATTCAAGGCTCATTCTAAAAGTACAAAGTGATATCATAAATATGACTCACTTTCCTTCCCCACAGAGTACAGCAGTGAGTTTCACAACCTCAGTGACTTTCCTGCCAGCCCCGGGCTGTGTGGAGGGGCCAGGGGACAGAGCCTGGAAGGCCACACTGAGCAAGAGGGTGCATGAGTAGGCATCATTACCCTCCGCCTCTGTCCACATTTTGACACTGAAATTTTACAGGAAGCAGAACAGCTATTTCCCCATTTGTCAGTCCCTATAGTGGTCCCAAATGTGATGTGGACTTCTCCTTTCTCAGGTAACCATTTCTACCTGTCATAAGCACACAGTTGTGCATTGCAGGCGCTGTCCAAATGTGCCATCAAGTGAAGAGTGCCCGGAGCCAGGTTCAGAGCTGGACAGTCAGAAGGTTTGTGGTTCCTGCCCAGGTGACCGGCTCCCCCTGCACTTTGGTGGTAGACGTTGAGTACCTTTCCTCGCAGCTGCTGGTCACGGCTGGGGTGGTGAATGGAGAAGACCGAGGGCTGATGAGAAGAGGTAGGCTCTGCAGAGGAAGAAACCATGGTGCACACGAAAGAAGAAGTTTGTCGGACGGCACCTCACGTTTAGATTCGGGATGTACATTTTGGGGTGGAGTACCACTCCAGCGACGTTGTCCTCATTTTTTCTTGGGATTTTTGCTTTCAGAACTTGCTTAACTTTGGCACCCCCCAGGTTTGTCCACAGTGAAGTTGCCATTAGCCCTTTGTAATCAGTCACTGATTTGTGGGGAGCTAGTTTGAGACTAGGTACATATCACGTTCCCCCATGAAATTTCCACCAGCTGATTCTGTCAGCCACTGACCATCATGCTGAAGCAAATGCCTTCTCTTCTCCCAGAGGTATTCATTTTTATATAAATAATATTGTGGATTTCACTGTTTTTAAATGCCTATGAAACATAGCTGGAGCTACTGGTATTTCTTTCTTTTTAAAAATGTGTATTTATTTATTTTTGAGAGAGAGCCCAAGCAGGGTAGGGGCAGTGAGAGACAGAGAGAGAGAGAGAGAGAGAGAGAGAGAGAGAGAGAGGAACCCAAGCAGGCTCCACACTGTCAGCACAGAGCCTGATGTGGGGCTTGAACTCATGAACCATGCATGAGATCATGACCTGAGTCAAAATCAAGAGTCGGCCACTTAATGGACTGAGCCACCCAGGGGCCGCTCCTAATATTCCACAATAAGCAGCGGCATCTGGGCTTTCTGATTCCCCCATATCTTCATATTGATATCTGATGTTCTTACAGCACCATTTTTTCTTCTCTTTACTAGTATGTTCTTTTCATTTAACAGTTCACCCTAAAATTCAGTTTATGTAAAGATAACTTTCTTGCAAAAGGGTGAAGTTGGACCACTTTCTTAACACCATGCACAAAAATACACTCAAAATGGATTAAAGACCTCATTGTGAGACCTGAAACCATAAAAATCCTAGAAGAGAACGCAAGCAGTAATTTCTCTAAAATTGGCCATAACAACATTTTTCTAGCTATGTCTCCTCAGGCAAGAGGAAAGTTAAATCGTTGGGACCACATCACAGTAACAAGCTCTCATAGCAAAAGAAACCATCAACAAAATAAAAAGGCAACCTACTGAATGGGAAAAGATATTTGCAAATAATGTCTCTGATAAAGGGTTAATATCCAAGATATATAAACAAACTGAGGGCTGATGGGGGGTGGGAGGGGGAGGAGGGTGGGTGATGGGTATTGAGGAGGGCACCTTTTGGGATGAGCACTGGGTGTTGTATGGAAACCAATTTGACAATAAATTTCATATATTGGGGGGAAAAAAAAGAATTTACACAATTCAACACCAAAACACAAATAATCTGATTAAAATGATCAGAAGACATGGGTAGACACTTTTCCAAAGACGACATCCAGATGGCCAACTGACACATGAAAAAATGCTCCACGTCACTCATCATCAGGGAAACACGGATCCAAACCACAATGAGATACCACCTCACACCTGTCAGAATGGCTAAAATCAACAACACAAGAAACAACAAACGTTGGCGACGATGCAGAGAAAAAGGAATCCTCACGCACTATTGGTGGGAAGGCAAACTCGTGCAGTCACGTGAAAAACAGTATGGAGGTTCCTCAAAAAGTTAAAATAGAATTACCATATGATCCAGTGATTCTGCTCCTGGGTATCTGCCCAAAGAAAATAAAAACACTAATTTGAAAAGACATATTTATCCCTATGTTTACTGCAGCATTATCTACAAAGGCCAAGATACGGAAGCAACCCAATCATGGATAAGGAAGCTGTGATGTGTACATAGACAGATACACACAATGGGATGTTACTCAGCCATGAAAAGGATGAAATCTTACCATTTGCCACAACATGGTTGGACCTAGAGTGTATTGTGCAAAGTAAAATAAGTCAGATAGAGAAAGCCAAATGCCATATGCTTTCACGTATATGCAGAATCAAAACAAAAACAAAAACAAAAACAAAAACAACCCAAAAGAAATGAATAAGCAAACAGACAAAAAGCAGAATCAGATCTATAAATACAGAAAACAAACTGGTGGTTGCCAGAGGGGAAGGGAATGGGGGTGGGGGGTGGGCAAAAGGGGTGAAGGGGAGAGGGAGGCACAGGCTTCCAGCTGTGGAACGAGTAAGTCATAGAATAAAAGGTACAACGTAGGGAATCTGGTCAATGATGTTGTGATGGCATCATGTGGTGACAGAGGGCAGCTACACTTGTGATGAACACAGCCTATCATACAGAGGAGTTGAATCACTCTCTTGTGCACCTGACACTAATATAACGTTCTGGGTCAACTATACTCTAAAAAAATAAAAGAAGAAGATAATTTTCTATTGTCTTTTACCTTTACAGTTTATCTAGCTCGATTTCCCACTAGCTCACCAGTACAAATAATGCTTCAATTGGTAACCTTGGGATATATCTTCTCATATTTTGGAGGGCATTTCCTGGGCAAAAGCGTAATTTGCATATGGTGTTTTGGTAAATAATGACAATTTCCCCTAAATGTGAACTGTCCAATTTCTTTTTCCACAAAAAAGCAATCCCTTTATTTAAAAAAAAAAATTTTTTTTAACATTTATTTATTTTTGAGACAGAGAGAGACAGAGCATGAACGGGGGAGGGTCAGAGAGAGAGGGAGACACAGAATCCGAAACAGGCTCCAGGCTCTGAGCCGTCAGCCCAGAGCCTGACATGGGGCTCAAACTCACGGACCGCGAGATCGTGACCTGAGCTGAAGTCGGACGCTTAACCGACTGAGCCACCCAGGCGCCCCAACAATCCCTTTATTTTAAGGAAATTGGTATTTCCCAAAGATATAGAACTTTGAGGGTCTGGGTTCAATTTTGCATTCCTACCAACAATATGAAAGCATTTCTGTTCCTTCTCAGATTTGTAAAACCAAGTTGGCAAGTTTCTATTTTTTGCCAAATAGAAAAAAATAACATTTCGGCTTAGTTTAAATTTGCATTTTTTATAGAAGTAAATCTGAACAGACTTTTGTGTTAAAGTGCCATTTTCTTTTTTTTTAAATTTTTGTGCTGTAAAAGAGTGTTCATTTTCATGGAAAATATTAAAATTAATTTGGAAAAGAATAGAGCACAGGCATTGGATTATTCCTTTTGTTGTTGTGAAATATTCTGAATATTTATTTTTATTATTTATTTTTTTAAGTTATTTTTATTTTTATTTTGGTATTTTTAAAAATTCCATAATAGTTAACATACAGTGTTATACTAGTCTCAGGTATACAATATAGTGATTCAACACTACTATACATTACCCAGTGCTCATCATAGTAAGTGCCATTTTAATCTTTTTTATTAATTTCCTATTCACATAGTTTGCCATGTGTCTATTTTTCTTCAATAATTGACATCCACATATATAATGTTCATATACATGTGTATGCATATACATATAAATATATGCAGAATTTTTGATATATGTTATACATATTTGATTTTCCACCTATGTTTTGATTTTTTCTTATTTTTTGTATCATGAAAAGAAGTTTATTTTAATTAAAAAAGTTTTTTTAATGTTTACTTATTTTTGAGAGAGACAGAGACAGAGCACAAGCAGGGGAAGGGAAGAGAGAGAGGGAGACACAGAATCTGAAGCAGGCTCCAGCCTCTGAGCTGTCAGCACAGAGCCCGATGCGGGGCTTGAACCCACAAGCCGTGAGATCATGACCTGAGCCGAAGTCAGACACTTAACCTACTGAGCCATCCAGGTGCCCTAAGATATGTTTATTTTTATGTAGTTCTATTTCCATTATTTTCTTGGCACTACATCTGCATTTTGAGTTATGTTTTATTTTTTTTAATATTTATTTTCTATTTTTCTCAGCTTTATTGAGAATTGGCATATAACTGAATTACATCTTGAAAGTCATGTTTACTTCACATGCCTTTGTGGGTCATTTGTTCACCTATTTTATGTTTAGGGTTTTTTTTTATGTTTGTTATTTATTTTGAAAGAGAGAGAGAGAGTGAGTGAGAGAAAGTACGTGAGCACGGGAGAGGCAGAGAGGGAGAGAGAGAATCCCAAGCAGGCTCTGTGTTGTCAGCGTGCAACCCACACGACCCTGGAATCATGACCGGAAAAGAAATCAAGAGTCTGATGCTTCATCGACTGAGACCCCCAGGTGCCGCCTAGTTTGCATTTAGATCTCTGTTTTATCTGGAGTTTAATCTGTGTACCGTGTGACCTATGGGTCTAATTTCATTCCTTTCTGCCCAATCCCATCTTTGCCCCAGTGAGTTGATACACCATCTCGTTAGTATCTATCACATACTAAATTTCCATATGCCCTGGAGTCTACATCTGAACTTTATATCACGTTGCTTTTTTCTGTTTATCATTGTGTCGACAGCAACTTGTTTTAATCACGTGGTCACTTTGGTTGAGCCAGCCCACTCCTACGTCCATACCTGCACTTTGCTTTTTTCCTCGCTCTTCTTCCGTTTTCGTTTATCTGTGTGAACTTTCGTATCAACTTGCTTAGTTTGAGGAGAGCTCCTGGGTATATTTTGGGGACTCAGTCACATTTATAAATTCGCTTACAGGGAACTCACACCCTTACCATGCCCAGTCATTCCATCCAGTGATAAAGGCACGTCTCTCTTTTTGTGCAAGTCAATTTCTGGTACCATTCAGAAATGTCTGAAAGGTATATATTTGTGTGTGTTTCAAGTTATGCACATGGTGTAAAACATCCATTCCTTAGAATTTTCTCATCTTGCTGTCATTGGTCTTTAGGGTAAAGTTGGGATTTATTTGTGTGTATGAAAGCTGTTGGTTCCTACAAATTAATTTCATAACAGCTAACACATTTGATATTTTTTACTGCTGGGTGACTTTCACTATCGGGTCTCTAGGGCTTTCCAGGTCACTTCACTTCTAGCTGTGCACTCTCGCTCAATATCTTGCCCTCCTCACCCACATCCTTGCTGTCCAATTCCCTAAGAATTACGCACTCAAATTCTCCCTGCTCCTCAAATTCTTCAAAGAACTGGCTCATCCCGCCTTTCCAACTCTGTTTTCCACTTGATATCCCCACCAGAGTAGAACCACCATAATTCATGTGAGGGCAAGGTCTTGCAATGCAAAGAATTTCAGTAAAAAAAAACAAACAAACAAACAAAAAAAAACAAGAAAAAATGGCTAGAGTCCATTCTAAGTGTTTTAATACCCACCCCCTTGGTTTTTGTTGGCAACCAGCCTGGTTTCCGGGCTCACAGAATGCAATGAAAAATTTGTGGAAATGCAAGAATTGTAAATACATGTCTAATCTGGACAGTGATGTTGCAAAATAGGAATCCAAAAGTACAAAATAGTAAGAAATGATAAGAATACGTGCTTTCTCTCTCTTTCTTTTTTTTAAGTAATCTCTACACCCAACGTGGGGCTCACACTCATGACCTCAAGATTGAGAGTCACATGCTCCTCCACCTGAGCCACCCAGATGCCCCTGTGAAAGTTTCTTTAAGAGCTGATAGAACCCAATAACATGCTGAGGCAGGAGGCCCTTTGGGTATGACCCTTTCTTTACCTTGGCCTTCCAGAAAATTCTTAGCCAGATGAATGTGGGTTCCAACGGGGATAGCCTCAAATGATGTGGTGTTGTGGTCTGTTCCAGGCTACCGTTCAGCTCTATTCTCCCTAAAGGATGATGGGAATTTCCCATTTCAGAACCGAAACAGAAGTTGGGGGGGGGGGGGGGGAAGAGGAAGCAGAGCTCAAAACAAAAATGAAATAAATTCTATCTTTGGGTTCAGAAGGCCGTGGAAATCGAGGGTTTAGCTTTCTAGGATTATGGGAGCAAATTCCAACGTCTTTGGTGAAATGACTGGGTCTCTGAAGACATTCAAAGTAAAGGGAACAATTGACCAGTGAGCTCAGTGCAGCCTGAGGTGACTGTTTATGAACCCCGAAAAGTGGAAATGCCCTCAATACTCATCTTTCAGTGAAGATATGGTCAAGCCAGCTCTGGTTAGAGACAACCTCCAGCCAGTTAAAACCAGAATTAAGGACATTTAAGCATCTGGGAAGAAACACACCATACTGAGCAAAGAGGTGAGGGAACAGAGAGGGATGTGTATTTATGGGTCATCTCAATTTTGTATTACTCCCATGGAGAGAAAAGACTAGCAACAAATACCAGGATTAATACAGGTTGGTTTGAATTGTAAGATTATCAGGTTTTTATTTCTTCTTCCTACTTTTCTGTGATTCCTGAGTGTTCTGTGATGAACGAACTGTTTATATAATAATAATAAGATACAAATGTATGAATAAAAAAAGGAAATTTGTAGAAGGTCCAGGAGTCCAATGAGCAGACACTGCATGAAATCCCCTGAATTTACATGTTAAAGCAGCCCTATTTCATTTCCCTCTGGTTGACTGCTGACTTCATATTAGATCTGCAGGTTTTAGAAGCATGTCCATGGGTACCCCATCCCAAGGATACTCATGAATCTTCACATTTGGTGTGGGGACTTCCTCTGAAGCAATGTCAACCCCAATCCCTAGCTGGGGAGAACCTTAAAGCAATAGGGGCTGGGAGCCCATAAATATATTCCCAAGTGTCTCATCATTTGGAAGGAAAACTCTGGATGGTATTCTGTTCTCTCTTGGAGATGCTGATAAAGTCTGGTCCACATGACCTACTGTAGCAACCTTAGGAAAGAATCCCTAATTCAGGAACCCCTTTCCCCATCTTATTCTTTCTTTCTTTTTTCTTTCTTTCTTATTTACTTATTTTTATTATTTTTAAATGTTTATTTTTTTGAGAGGGAGAAAGAGAGTGTGTGTGAGAGGGAGACACAGAACCTGAAGCAGGTTCCAGGCTCTGAGCTATCAGCACAGGGCCTGACATGGGGCTCGAACCCACGAACCATGAGATCATGACCTGAGCTGAAGTTGTATGTTTAACTGACTAAGCCATTCAGGTGCCCCATCATCCTTGATGCCAAAGAAACTACCTGCACTAACATATTTGCCTTAGGCGCTGATTTTAGAATCACTAACACTAATTCAAGAACTAGAAAATTCCATGAGGTTTCTCCCCCCAGTGACATGACTGCTTCTCTAATTGCTCAAGATTCCTCACCATAACTAGCCCAAGACGTCTTCTTACTGATTTATTCACCCATTCACCATTCAGTAAGTCTTACTCCTGTTCATTTCAGAAATATCGAAACATGTCAACCCACAGCCA
Organism: Panthera onca; assembly: GCF_046562875.1. Lineage (NCBI taxonomy): Eukaryota > Metazoa > Chordata > Mammalia > Carnivora > Felidae > Panthera > Panthera onca. The sequence goes on from NC_138353.1 coordinate 3,560,667, forward strand.
CCAAATGAAGAGATAATGTTGAGCAAAGTGGATATATTCTCTGCCCTCGTGGAAGATCTGGTGTCACTGAGAAAGCCCAATTAATAAAACAATTACACAAATAAGTCTAATGTAGGAACCAGGATTAGTCCCATGGTGGAAAGTTTTAAAGCAATAGGACAACATAAGGTAAAGAGATAACCTGTTTTATGGATTCCAGATTGAAGGTGATGAGGGAAAATTATTTAAGTTACAGCTAAATGCCAAGCATGAATTGATATTATAGGAATTAAGTGACGTTAAGAGGAAGAAGAAAGCTCATCACAAGTGCCCTCCTCAGTACCCATTACCCACCTAGCCCATCCCCCACCCACTTCCCTCCATCAACTCTGTTTGTTCTCTATCCTGAAGTGTCTCTTGTGAAGGGGGGGGGGGGGGGGGCAGAGGCAAGATGGCGGAACACCATGGAAGGTTTTTGTACAACCCTGAAATACAGCCAGATCAACACTGAACCATCCTGCACACCTAGAAAACTGATCTGAGGATTAACACAACAATCTGCACAGCCTGAATCACAGAATTCAGCAGGTACGCGGCGGGGAGAGCTGAACTGGGGGAGAAAGTCACCGACGGCAGGGAGCTGTTTGTGCTTGCGGAGAGAGGACGGAGTTAGGGGAGAGTACAGGACGCTTCCCCCCCCCCCCCCCAATGCCCGGAAGCAGCTGGAGAGAAAAGAAAGTGTATGCAAGGGACTGAACAAAAAAGGGAGAAAGGAGAAGGAGAGGGTTTAAATTCCATTAAACTCTGTAAAGGGGGGGGGGGGGGGGGCACAGAGTCCAAAGCTCTGCAGCTGCATACCTGGTGGAGCTCTGATGGGAGCGGCGAATCCCCAGGAGCAGAGAGCGAGGTCTTCGGGCCACACGGGAGGCAGTTCCCCTTCTGGGAGGAATCCCCACGGGCAAAGGTCCCAGCGGATCTTGGAAAACAACCACATTCGCTGGTGCTGGAACAGGGCCGTTGGGGGTGAAGCCTGGCGCCAGATGTGAGTTGTGATTTTCCAGAATCCCTGAAACGCTGCTGCTACACGCCCGCGTGAACTTTTTCTGGGGCGGGCTGGTACCCGGCTGCGGTCTATGGGCGTTGGCAGCAGCACAGTCTCGAGAACGTTCCCGGGGCGGCCGGCAGGTGAGACCCTCCCGCAGAAGGTCTGAGCAGGGACAAAGCCGCAGTCCCTCAGAAGTGACCGGCGGGAAACAGCCGCGTCTGAGATAAAATTCAGGAGGGAGGAGCTGCCTGGCAACCTGACAGCTTGCTCACGGACAGTGTGGAAGCGGGGAGTGGACGGAAGCCGGACACAGAGGATGAGTGCGCGATTGCTGGCGGGAGAGAACAGAGTTCCGATACAAGACACCCGCTACCTGGGTGACGCCATTTTTGCCCCTCCGCGCATGCGCACACACGCCTAGGTGCGCCGCAACATCCACCCCAGTAAGCTAAGCAGCGCCGTCTAGTGGAGAACCGAGCCGTTACACGAAGCCCCGCCCAACTGCCAAAAGCGCTCTTCAGGAACAACACGAGTCTCTCCACCTGCTTAGTTTATGGACTACAAAGTGCTTCATAGTTCAACTTCTAGGGGAAACTGATGCAATTTCAATCGTACTTCAGTCTGTTTGCTGGTCCATCTATTCAATTTTTTTTTTCTTTTCTTATTCTTCAATACAGAAAGAGAAAAAATTTATTTTTATTTTCCACTTCTACTAAAAATATTTTTCTTTAATTTTTTCTACTACGTTTTTTACTTTTTTGTAAATTTTTCAAATTCTATTTTTTTACTTCCATCATTTCATTTTATTCTCTTTCATTGTATTCATTTTTTAAAATTTTCAAACATTTTCCTTTTTTTCTTTTCTTTTTTTAATATTAAATATAGTTTATTGTCAAATTGGTTTCCATACAACACCCAGTGCTCATCCCAATAGGTGCCCTCCTCAGTGCCCATCACCCACTTTCCCCTCTCCCTCACCCCCCATCAACCCTCAGTTTGTCTTCAGTACTTAAGAGTCTCTTATGCCTCCCTCCCTCCCTGTAACTTTTTTTTCCTCTTCCCCTCCACCATGGTCTTCCGTTAAGTTTCTCAGGATCCACATATGAGTGAAAACATATGGTATCTGTCTTCCTCTGCCTGACTTATTTCACTTAGCATAATACCCCCCAGTTCCATCCACGTTGCTGCAAATGGCCAGATTTCATTCTTTCTCGTTGCCAAGAAAAAAATTTGTTTTGAAGAACCTCCACTGTACCCCAGTGTTTATAGCAGCACTTTCAACAATAGCCAAATTATGGAAAGAACCTAAATGCCCATCAACTGACAAATGGATAAAGAAGATGTGGTTTATATATACAGTGGAATACTACTTCGCAATGAGAAAGAATGAAATTTGGCCATTTGCAGCAACGTGGATGGAACTGGGGGGTATTATGCTAAGTGAAATAAGTCAGGCAGAGAAAGACAGATACCATATGTTTTCACTCATATGTGGGTCCTGAGAAACTTAACAGAAGACCATGGGGAAGGGGAAGCGGTAGGGGAAAAAGTTACAGAGAGGGAAGGAGGCAAACCATAAGAGACTCTTAAATACTGGGAACAGGGGCACCTGGGTGGCTCAGTCGGTTAAGCATCCAACTTCAGCTCAGGTCATGATCTCGCGGTCTGTGAGTTTGAGCCCCGCATAGGGCTCTGTGCTAACAGCTCAGAGCCTGGAGCCTGCTTCAGATTCTGTGTCTCCCTCTCTCTCTGTTCCTCCTCTGCTCATGGTCTCTCTCTCTCTCTCTCTCTCTCTCTCTCTCTCTCTCAAAAATAAACATTAAAAAAATACTGAGAACAAACTGAGGGTTGATGCGGGGTGAGGGAGAGGGGAAAGTGGGTGATGAGCATTGAGGAGAGCACCTGTTGGGTAAGCACTGGAAACCAATTTGACAAAAAATTATATTTTTTGATATTATAATTCAGGGGTCTGTCCACCAAGAAGATCTATCAATTTTAAACATTTATGCTCCAAATGTGACAGCACCCAAATATATAAATCAATTGATCACAAACATAAAGAAACTCATTGATAATAATACCATAATGGTAGGGGGCTTCAACATCCCACTTACAGAAATGGACAGATCATCTAAACAGAAAATCAACAAGGAAACAATGGCTTTGAAAGACACACTGGACTGGATGGACTTAACAGATATATTCAGAACATTTCATCCTAAAGCAACAGAATACACATTCTTCTCCAGTGCACATGGGACAGTCTCCAGAATAGATAACATACAAATAAACCCTCAACAAGTACAAAAAGATCGAGATTATACCATGCATATTTTCAGACCACAACGCTATGAAACTCGAAATCAACCACAAGAAAAAATGTGGAAAGATAACAAATACTTGGGGACTAATGACCATCCTACTAAAGAATGAATGGGATAACCAAGAAGTTAAAGAGGAAATTAAAAAGTACATAGAAGCCAATGAAAATGATAACACTACAGCCCAAAACCTCTGAGATGCAGCAAAGGCAGTCATGAGTGAAATATATAGCAATCCAGGCCTTCCTAAAGAAGGAAGAAAGGTCTCAGATACACAACCTAACCTTACACCTTAAAGAGCTGGAGAAAGAACAGAAAATAAAGCCCAAAACAGGCAGAAGACAGGAAATAATAAAGATCAGAGCAGAAATCAATGCAATTAAAAAAACCAACAACAACAGTAGAACAGATCAATGAAACCAGAAGCTAGTTCTTTGAAAGAATTAAGAAAATTGATAAATCCCTAGCTAGTTTGATCAAAAAGAAAAAAGGAAGGACCCAAATAAATAAAATCAAGAATGAAAGAGGAGAGATCACAACCAACACAGCAGAAATAAAAACAGTAATGAGAGAATATTATGAGCAATTATACGCCAATAAAATGGGCAATCTGGAAGAAATGGACAAATTCCTAGAAACATATAAACTACCAAACAGGAAGAAACAGAAAATTTGAACAGACCCATAACCAGTAAAGAAATCGAATTAGTAACCAAAAATCTCCCAAAAAAACAAGAGTCCAGAGCCAGATGGCTTTCCAGGGTAATTCTACCAAACATTTAAGGAAGAGTTAACACCTATTCTCTAGAAGCTGTTCAAAAAAAATAGAAATGGAAGGAAAACTTCCAAAGTCTTTCTATGAAGCCAGAATTACCTTGATTCCAAAACCAGACAGAGACCCCACTAAAAAGGAGAACTATAGACCAGTTTCCCTGATAAACATGGATACAAAAATCCTCAACAAGATATTAGCCAACTGGGTCCAACAATACATTAAAAAAATTATTCACCACAAGCAAGTGGGATTTATACGTCAGATGCAGGACTGGTTCAATATCTGCAAAACAATCAATGTGATTCATCACATCAATAAAAGAAAGGACAAGAACCATATTATCCTCTCAATAGATGCAGAGAAAGCATTTGACAAAATACAGCATCCTTTCTTGATAAAAAAAAAAAAAAAAAACCTCAAGAAAGAAGGATCATACCTCAAGATCATAAAAGCCATATAGGAAAGACCCACTGCTAATATCTTCCTCAATGGGGAAAAACTGAGAGCTTTCCCCCCTGGGATCAGGAACAAGACAGGGATGTCCGCTCTCACCACTGTTATTCAGCATAGTATTGGAAGCCTTAGCCTCTGCAATCAGACAACACAAAGAAATAAAAGGCATCCAAATCAGCCAGGAGGAAGTCAAACTTTCACTCTTTGCAGATGACATGATACTCTATGGAAAAGCCAAAAGATTACACACACACACAAAACCCTGCTAGAACGGATCCATGAATTCAGCAATGTTGCAGGATATAAAATCAATGCACAGAAATTGGTTGCATTCCTATACACCAGTAATGAAGCAACAGAAAGAGAAATCAAGGCATTGATACCATTTACAATTGCACCAAAAACCATAAAATACCTAGGAATAAATCCAACCAAAGAGTGAAAAATCTATACACTGAAAACTATAGAAAGCCAATGAAAGAAATTGAAGAAGACACAAAAAAATGGAAAAAGATTCCATGCTCCTGGATAGCAAAAACAAATGTTGTTAAAATGTCAATACTATCCCAAGTAATCTACATATTCAATGCAATCCCTATCAAAATAACACCATCATTCTTCACAGAGCTAGAACAAACAATCCTAAAATTTGTATGGAACTAGAAAAGACTCTGAATAGCCAAAGGAATGTTGAAAAAGAAAACCAAACCTGGAGGCATCACAATTCTGGACTTCAAGATGTATTACAAAGCTGTAATCATCAAAGACAATATGGTACTGGCACAAAAAACAGACACATAGATCAATGGAATGGAATGGAGAGCCCAGAAATGGACCCACAAGTATATGGCCAACTAATTTTGACAAAGCAGGAAAGAATATCCAATGGAAAAAGACAGTCTCTTCAGCAAGTGGTGCTGGGAAAACTGGACAGCGACATGCAGAAGAATGAACCTGGACCGCTTTCTTACACCATACACAAAAATAAACTCAAATGGACTTTGATCTTGGCCGCAGCAACTTCTTACTCAACACGTCTCTGGAGGCAAGGGAAACAAAAGCAAAAAGGAACTACTGGGACCTTGTCAAAATAAAAAGCTTCTGCAGAGCGAAGGAAACAATCAGCAACACTGAAAGGCAACCGACAGAATGGGAGAAGATATTTGCAAATGACATATCAGATAAAGGGTTAGTATCCAAAATCTATAGAGAACTTACCAAACTCAACACCCAAAAAACAAATAGTCCACTGAAGAAATGGGCAAAAGACATGAATAGACACTTCTCCAAAGAAGACATCCAGATGACCAACCAACATATGAAAAAAATGCTCAACATCACTCATCATCCGGGAAATACAAATCAAACCACAATGAGGGGGGTGCCTGGGTGGCTCAGTTGGTTAAGCATCCAACTTCGGCTCAGGTCATGATCTCACAGTTCACAAGTTTGAGCCCCGCATTGGGGTCTGTGTTGACAGCTGAGAGCCTGGAGCCCAATTTGGATTCTGTGTATGTCTCTCTCTCTGCCCCTCTCCTAGTCACACTCTGTCTCTGTCTCTGTCTCTCTTTCAAAAATAAATAAACATTTAAAAGAAAAATTTTTTAAGCTTGGGACACTTAGCAAGGTCACCTCCTTGCTGGGAAGTGATTATCATTTCAACTGTAAATACAGAGACAGTGTCTGCATGGGGGTTCGACATGATCTCAGAAAAACATGTGTGGGATGTTCAGATTACTGAAGGCTATTCATAGCTATTGGCAGTGATGGATCAATTGAGAGAAAGATGAAGAGAGAGAGAGGTCCAGCGGCCCCACAGGCAGAGCAAGTTACATGAAGAAGTGGCCCAGATGCACACGGTCTCCACTCCTGCTACACTATCTGTCTCACAGCCTGCACTTATGCTCATGGGGTGCTCCGTATGATCAGCTTACAGAGGACGGGAAAGCTTGGACATGTTTAACGATGGTCTTGCACAATATGCGTGCAGCACCTGAAAGTGGATGCTGCACCACTGTAGCCCCTCCCTGGGACACCCCTGAAGGACATGGTGAAGGAAATCCTCCCAGTGGACAGAATTTTGAGCAGTGCACGTGGTTGTCCACTGTGCTTGGAAAAGGAAATGACCAGAAATAGGATTATATACCAATTCGTGGGCTGTGGCCAATGGTTTGGCTGGATGGTCGGGCACTTGGAAGCAACGCAATTAGGAAATTGGTGACAAAGAAGCCTAGGGAAGAAGTAGGGGCAAAGAAAAAAGACCATGAAGATAATTGTGTCCCATCTGAGTGCTCACAAAAGAGTGACCTCAGTGGAGGAGAATTTTGATAATCACGTGAATGGGATGCCCCGTTCTGTGGATACCAGTCAGCCTCTTTCCCCAGCCACCCCTGTCATTGGGTGCATGAACAAAGTGGCCACAGTGGCAGGAATGAGGGTTGTGCATGGGCTCAGGAACAGGGACTGACACTCAATAAAGCTGACCTGGTTTTGGTCATTGCTGAGTGCCCAATCTGCCAGCAGCAGAGACCAACACTGATAGGGAATCATTCCTCAGGGTGATCAGCCAGCCACCTGGTGTCAGGATGATTGCACTGAGACTCTCCCATCATGGAAGGGGCTGTATTTTGTCCTTACTTCAGTAGAGCCTTACTCTGGATTCAAATTTGCCTTCCATGCACACAATGCTTCTGTTGAAACTACCATTGGTGGATTTACAGAATGTCTTGACTGCTATCATGCTATCCTTGCATCTGACCAAGGAACTCACTTCACAGTCAAAGAGGTGTGGCAATGGCCTCGTGCTCGAGGACCATAGGAGAAAGGAAGGAAAAATAAGATAAAAACAGAGAGGGAGGGAAACCATAAGGGACTCTTAAGTACAGAGAACAAACTGAGGGTTTATGAGGGTGGGGGCTTGGGGTGGAGAAAATGGGAGATGGGCATTGAGGAGGGCACTTGTTGGGATGAGCAGTGGGTGTTGTATGTATGTGATGAATCACGGGAATCTACTCCCAAAGCCAAGACTACATTGTGTACACTGTATGTTAGCTAACATGACAATAAATTACTAAAAAAAAAAAAAAAAAAAAAAAAAGACTATTAACTCCAGCAATAGTAAAAAGCTGTGCAATAAAGAGGAAAAAAGGGAATTCACTGGTCTTACCATGTTCCCCACCATCCTGAAGCACCTGGCTTGATAGAACGCTGGAAAGGCCTTTGAAGATTCAGCTACGGCATCAGCTAAATGGCAATATATCACAGGGCTGAGGCATTGTTTTCCAGGACGCTGTATATGCTCTGAATCAGTGTCTAATGTATGGTTCTGTTTCTCCAGTAGCCAGGATTCAAGACTCCAGCAATCGAGGGCTACAAATGGGAATGACACTATTATTCCTAATGACACACTAGCTAAACTGTTCCTTCCTGCCTTATGCTTTCCTTCCTGTGACCTTACGCTTTACTGGCCTAGAGCTCTTATTCCAAATGCGTCCACTAGGAGATGCAACCATGATTCTATTCACCTGGAAGCGAAGAATGCCTCCAGGCCACTTTGGGCTCCTCCTGCCTCTGAATCCACAGGCACAGAAAGGAATTATTGATTACCAACGGGAGACTGGATTGCTGCTCTGTTGTGACAGAGGTGAGAAAGAGTATGTCTGGAACACAGCAGATCCCTTAGGGTGTCTCTTAATACCATCTTCCCTGTGAATAAAATCAATGAGAAATCACAACAATCTAATCCAGACAGGACTACTAAACAGCCCAGTCCCTTCAGCAGGGTAGATTTGAGTCATCATACCAGGCAAAGAACCACAACCAGTTGAGGTGTTTACCCAGGACAAAGAAAATATGGAATGGGTGGTAGAAAAGGTAGTTATAGATACCAGCTATGACCACGTGACCAGTTACAGACATGAAGCCTGCAATTGTCATTAGCACTTCCTCCTAATTTTATTTTAAATTATATTATTATATTATATTATATCTTTATACGTATCTTTGTTTTCTATTTTCTTCCCTCTCCTGTCTCTTAACATCTAACATAAAATGTATTAGTTTATATCATTGTATTTATTTAAGTACTATCAACTTTACACCATAGTAATGAGTTATGAGATACAAGGAAAAGAGTGAATATCACCCAAGGACTTTGATCCTATTCTGAGGAAAGGGTTGGTGTGTTTCCAGCTGTATGAAGGGTGGTTGTATCATATCAGGTGGAAGTATGACCTCATCATGTTTATCTGGAGATTAATTATAGTTTGAGATGCATATGGGTGGCAAGTTGACAAAGGACTTTGTGAAAGTTAATTTTGTGTGTCAACTTAGCTGGGCCCATGGTCGGATGTGTAGTAAAACATTATTCTGGATGTTTCTGTGAGGGTGTTTTTGGATGCTTTAACATTTATTTGGTAAGTTTCCATCGAATGATGAATGGATAAAGAAAATGTCGTGTATATATCCAATGTAATATTACTCAGCCATCAAAAAGAACGAAATCTTGCCATTTGCAACAACATGTGTGGAGCTAGGAAGCATTATGCTAAGTAAAATATGTCAGTGAGAGAGAGACAAATACCATATGATTTCACTCATATGTGGAATTTAAGAAACAAAACAGATGAACAAAGGGGAAGGGGGGCAATGAGAGAGGGAAGCAGACCATAAGAGACTCTTAACAGTAGAGAAGAAAGTGAGGGTTAATAGATGGAGGTGGGTGGGAGATGGGCTGGATGAGTGATGGGGATTAAGGAGGGTACTTTTGATGAGCTCTGGGTGTTGGAAGTAATGAGTCACTGAATTCCACTCCTGAAACCAATTGTACCATATATGTTATCTAACTAAAATTTAAATAAAAACTTGAAATAAAAAAAATTATTTGATGAACTTTGAGTAAAGCAGGTTGCTCTCCATAATGTGAGTGGGTCTCATCCAATCAGTTAATAGAACAAAAACTGATCTCCTCTGAGCAAGAAGGAATTTTGCCAGCAGACAGCCTTTGGACCTGAACATCAGCCTTCCTGAGTCTCCAGCCCGCCAGCCCACCCTTCACATTGTGGACTTACTAGCCTCCATAATGGTATAAGCCAATTCCTTATAATAAAGCTGTTTATATATATACACACATCTTATTTGGTTCTGTTTCTGGGACAAACTCTGACTGATAACAGTGGGAACAGGGCTTCCTTTTGAGATGATGAAAACACCCTGAAACTAATTAGAGGTGACAGCTGCACAAGATTGTGAATGTACCAAATGCCACCGAATTGTACACTTTTAAATGGTTAATGGTCAATTCTATGCTATATGAACTTTCTTGCAACAGGAAGAAACAGCTATGATGTAATTAATGTTTGTTTTTAAAGCAGGCAGAACAGCCTTGACACTTTATGGGTGCGTGTACTCAGATTGTACACGTATCCAGAAAAGACAACATTACGACCAAAGTCCAGAGTACTTTCTTTATTGCTGTCTCTCTGCCTGCCCCAGTGTAGAGTAGAAATTATGTTCCCCAGACGACAGCATTCTGTGGTCAATGTGATCCGCATCTACATGTTGAGCTTCCCTCTCTCCTGCAAAATTCTGTCTCCTTCTTTGGGTGTCCCCAGCACCCTGGACCTGTGTATAAGCACCCTCCCTATTTCACCCATCAGGACCCAACCTCCAATGGGTGGGTTCTGTCTTTGCTGTCCATGGTGCTGATCGGGACCTCCCTATTCAGTACGTTTCAGCACCATGGCCAGAGTCTATCGGGGGCGGGGGGCACAAATTTGCCATATTCTGATACCCCTGTTGGCAAGCTTGGCTTACTGAGCCCCTATCTTTGGTCCTCCTATATAGTCTCCACGCAGGAGTCAAATAAAAATATTCAGTCAGAACTTAAGAGTAAGTTGCAAAAATACAGGGGGATGTCAGTATTTGAAATTAACTCAGACCCCCTTGGCAATCCGTGCATCCTGAACAGAGACAGAATTCAGAAGCTCAGAATGTTAGCCCCACACTCAGCATTAATGTTACCTCAAGCTCATTACCGCAGAAGATCCCTTACCAGACCAAGTTCAGGGTACCGACTTTTGAGCATGGCCAAAGGATAACAGACTTGGGGGTACAGCAAACTGGTTTCAAAATGTAGAGCTGCCTCTTGCTAGCTGTGTCCTTGGGAATATCATTTCACCTCTCTGAGGCTCCCTCTGCTTTTCTGTAAGATGGGTGCCTGCTTCGCAGGAATGTTCAGAAGATTGATTGATGGTCAGAGATTGTTATACTCCGCCTTTCACAGGAGACAAGAAGTTCAGCTAAGTGGGAAAGATCTGGAGCCAGGTAGCCTGGGATTTGACCATAGGTCTGTCTCATTAACTACATGACTTAGGGAGAGTCACCCCCATGCCTCTGTGTTGTCATGTATACAATGAGGATAATGCTAGGATCTATTTCACAGGGTTTTGGTAAGAAACTAAACAGTTTTATATGTGGTGTGTGGAGTAAGGTGCCTGACATAGAGTTAGCTCTCATGCAGGAATGAGAGTTGTTATTACCATCATCATCATCATCATCATCATCACCCTAGTCATTATGTGCCTAGACACAGCCTGATAAACTGCCTGTGTTCAGGAATGACGGATGCTCTTTGATAGATTACTGTTAGAACCGCTGACAACTGATACAGGTAAAGACACTGAGGCCAAGAGCTGAAAGTGACCAGCCTGGGGTCACACGGGCAAGAGTTGGTGGAAATGGGGCCCGAAGCCAAGCCTGTATGATGCCAGTGAATGGGCTTTTACCACAATCCCACCTGCTCACATTTAGCACCAAGGCAAGAAGGATCTGAGGAATCCCCTCTACCACTCCAGAGGCTCAGAGTACTTGGCCAGGACTTTGGCCCTTCCCTCCTGCCTCAGATGTTCCACTGGTACCAGAAGAGTTGCTCCTGCAGTGGAATCCCAGGACCTTCCCCGAGGTGGGGCAGAGGAGTAAGGAATTGTACATGGTCTTAGTTGCATGGGAGATACAGGCACTGGGAGATGGCTCAGTGGGAAGGAGGAAGGAGCTGAGACTCATGACAAGGCACTCCAGAGACAGAACAAGGCTGTCCTGGGAAGCAGGCAGACTGGTTGCAGACCACTCCTGGTGCCATGGTTTCTCCTGGGGTTCCCTCTGCTGGCATGGTCCTCACCCCCTCTCTTCTGCCTCCCTCTCTGTCTCCATCTTTCTGGGGCCTCTTCTCTCTGATATAGATTTCTCTCTTTCTCTTTATGTGTGTTTCTGTCTCTCTGTCTCTGTCTCTGTCTCTCTCTCTCTCTCATTCTTTCTCTGTCTCTCCTCTCTGGGCCTCTCTCCTCTCCTTCTGAACCTAGATGGAGGTGTTTCAAAGTCCTTTTGGGTGCTGGAAATCCCTTCTGGTGGCAAAACCCGACCTTGGGCTACCCTGCACCCCAACTCCCCTGTTCACATCCCTGAGCTGGTGGAGAAACCCCCATAGCTCATGCATTGACCACTGCACCCTTATGGCCTCTGACTCCCCTGGCCTCCATTTCCTCATCTGCTGCTCAGAGCCTGGAGCCTGCTTTCAAATTCTGCGTCTCCCTCTCTCTCTGCCCCTCCCCCCTCTCAAAAATAGACATTGAAATTTTTTTTAATTAAGTAAAACTAAGTAAATTTTAAATTTCAGTTCTTCAGTTCCACTAGCCACATTTTAAGAGCTCAGCAGCCACACATGGCTACCATATTGTATAATGCAGATAACAGGACACTCCCATCATTCCAGAAAGTTCTGTTGGACTGATCCCTGTCTTCCTTGCTCCTGGGGGTCCTCTCCATCGTAGAACATACCCTCTCTTGTATTTTCCATCACTCCTTCCCTGTCAGGGTCAGCCTGCCTGAATTAAAATCCCACCTGCACACCTTAACAGCTACATTAGCTAAGTTACCTAAAAATTAAAATTAATTTAAAAATGAATTTTAAAACACCTTTCTGTTGTGTGCCTCAGTTTCCTTATTTGTAATATGAGGATAATAATATCAACCTCCACCACCCACCAAACACACAATACTATTGCAAGAATTAAATGAGGTTACATACAGAGAGGGCTTAGAGCAGTTTCCAGAAGATTCTAAGCACTCGATAGATGTTAGCTGCTGTTATTATTATTATCGTTGTTGTTGTTGTACATCATTTTCAAAATGCGGAAATAAGCTCAAGCCTCCTTTTGAAATTTGTATGTAGGGGCACTTGCCTGGCTCGGTCAGTAAAGCATGAGATGCTTAATCTCCGGATCATGAGTTCAAGCCCCACATTGGGCATAGAGATTACTTCTAAAAATAAAATAAGAGGCACCTGGTGGTTCAGCCGGTTAAGCCTCCGACTCATGATTTCAGCTCAGGTCATGATCTTGCAGTTCATGAGTTTGAGCCCCACATCAGGCTCTGTGCTGACAGCTCAGAACCTGGAGCCTGCTTCATATTCTGACTGTCTGTCTGTCTGTCTCTCTCTCTCCCCCTCCCCCGCTCATCCTCTGTCTCTTAAAAATAAACAAACGTTAAAAAAATTCTTTTCAGTGTTTTCTTTGAGCACCATCTCGATCAGCAGTACTCAACAAGAGGCAATATCCCCCCTACAGGGGACATTTGAGGGGAGGCGGGGGTGATACTGGTATCCAGTGGGTGGGGGCCAGGGGATGGGGCCGCACATCCCACATGCACAGGACAGCCCACCCGTGACAAAGAATGATCTGGCTCCAAATGGCATAGGACAAAGGTGGAAAATGCTGGTCTATGTGTTTGCAAGAACCCAGACCATTTGGGAGGTGTACACCCCAAATTAATTTCAGGGGATCCACAAGATGGAGACTGGATTGGAGAATGCCATCGAAACCTTATTAGTTGAGGTTTATTTCTCGATCTTTACAAACAGGATGTGTTCATGTATTGTTCATGTAACTAAAAATTACATTAACAACAAAACAAAATAGTAGCAAATGTATCCAAAGCAACCAAAGAAACAATACTCTTTTTCTGACCCCTATCTGACTCTTATCTCTCCTCCGTTCCTGTCACTGCCAGACTCCTGGGGTCTGTACCTCCTCTCTGCCTCCTCCCCCACCCAGGGCAATCTGGCTTCCGTTGCCAGCCCCCCAGCTGCTCACCCAGGCCATTATCAGGTCTCTGGGTTGTTACTGAATCCAGTGAATCTTTTTATCACGTTGGCCTGCTTTTGAGACTGCAGTGAGAGACTGTCTGACTTCCCTGAGCTTCTGGATCCCATCTCTCTCCCCCTCTTTCTCTGGCTGCTGCCAGGACCTTGTCCTGGAAGTTTCTTTCCTTCTTGCTAGCCCTCCAATGTCACACTTCTCGGACGCTTTGTCCCAAGCCTCTGCTCTTCCCGCACTTCACCCCAGAACCAGCTACACAATCGGGGTGGGGGGTGCATTGCAAATGAAAATGTGGGGTCCCTTTTTCAAAATTGTTAATAATTTCAAGATAGTCACAGGAGATCATTAAACCAAGTGCACAGCACTTCTGAGCACAGGGCCCCAAGGGACTGTGCAGGTCAGTGGCCCATAAACTCACCTTGCTTCCTGCTTTCCTGGGTACAACTCCCAGCCTGTCTCACTCCCACCCCCCGTTCTCCACCTTGATGGTGGCCTCATCATCCCCCAGGACCTGCTTTCTGAGGGTTGTTGGGGTAGACAAAATGCACCTCTCAAGATGTCCCGGCATGAATGCCCAAAACTCACGAATATGTTGATCACAGAGCAAAGGGACTTTGCAGATACGATTAAAGTAACTTACAGACCTTCAAATAGATTATCCTGGTGTGATGGTGAATCTTGTGTCCACTTGGCCAGTCTCCAGCACCTGGTTATTTAGTCAAACACTAACCCAGGTGTTGCTATGGAAGCATTTTGTAGATGTGGTTAAATGTCTACAGTCGCTTTACTCTAAGTAAAGGAGAGAACATGGCGGGGGGAGGGGTCTCTCATCCAATCAGTTGAGCAAAATGAAGGTTTCTTTGAGGGAGAAGGAATTCTGCTTCATCTTCTCCTGACTGACAGAGCTTCCAGTCAGTCCTGTGGATTTGTGTCCTGCCAGCCCTACAAGCACAAAACCCAATTCCTTGCAACAAATCATATATATATGGTGTGTGTGTATATATATATATATATATATATATACATATATATATATATATAGTAAGTAATCATATATATATTTTAACTAATCATATATATATATATATATGCAACTAATATATATATATATATATATATTTTAACTAATCATATATATATTGCAACTAATCATATATATATTGCAACTAATCATATATATGTGCAACTAATATATATATATATTGCAACTAATCACATATATATGATTTGTTAACCGTATTCCCTAGTAATCAGTAGAAATTAATATTTTATATATATATCTTAACTATGTAGGTATCTTAATTATATATCTTCTTAGTTTGGTTTGGATACATTTGCTACTATTTTGTTTTCAATGTAATTTTTAGTTACACAACAATACATGAACACATCCTATTTGTAGAGAGAGAAATAAACTTTGACTAGTAAGGTTTTGATGACCTTCTCCAATCCAATCTCCATCTCACGTATCCCTGTATATCTTAATACGTGTGTGTATGTATATACACGTAGGATATGTCCTGGTTCCCTGGAGAACCCTGACTGATAAACCTGTGTTATCCAGGTAGGCCCATCTAATCACATGAGCCCTAGAAGCAGAGAACTTTCTGTGGCCAGAGGCAGGAGAGAGATGAAGAGAATGGGGAATCCAAGAGATTTGAAGCCTAAGAGGGATTCAACTCACTGCCGCCAGAGGGGAGCTTCATGGAAAGCATGAGAAGGAGGCAGACAGCTTGTAGGAGCAGACCAGGCCCCAGCTGACAGCTAGTCAGAGCCAGGAACCTCAGACATATGGCCACAAGGAACTGAATTCAGCCAATACCTTGAAAGAGCTTGGAAGAAGATCGCCATATCGACATCTTGATTTCAGCCCTGAGAGGCCTAAGGACCCACCCGGACTCTGACCTACAGACACCGTGGAATAAAAAAATGCAGTGGTTGGCACAAAAACAGACACATAGACCAATGGAATAGAATAGAAACCCCAGAACCAGACCCACAAACGTATGGCCAACTCATCTTTGACAAAGCAGGAAAGAACATCCAATGGAAAAAAGACAGTCTCTTTAACAAATGGTGCTGGGAGAACTGGACAGCAACATGCAGAAGGTTGAAACTAGACCACTTTCTTACACCATTCACAAAAACAAATTCAAAATGGATAAAGGACCTGAATGTGAGACAGGAAACCATCAAAACCCTAGAGGAGAAAGCAGGAAAAGACCTCTCTGACCTCAGCCGTAGCAATTTCTTACTTGACACATCCCAAAAGGCCAGGGAATTAAAAGCAAAAATGAACTATTGGGACCTCATGAAGATAAAAAGCTTCTGCACAGCAAAGGAAACAACCAACAAAACTAAAAGGCAACCAACGGAATGGGAAAAGATATTTTCAAATGACATATCGGACAAAGGGCTAGTATCCAAAATCTATAAAGAGCTCACCAAACTCCACACCCGAAAAACAAATAACCCAGTGAAGAAATGGGCAGAAAACATGAACAGACACTTCTCTAAAGAAGACATCCGGATGGCCAACAGGCACATGAAAAGATGCTCAATGTTGCTTCTCATCAGGGAAATACAAATCAAAACCACACTCAGATATCACCTCACACCAGTCAGAGTGGCCAAAATGAACAAATCAGGAGACTATAGATGCTGGAGAGGATGTGAAGAAACGGGAACCCTCTTGCACTGTTGGTGGGAATGCAAATTGGTGCAGCCACTCTGGAAAACAGTGTGGAGGTTCCTCAGAAAATTAAAAATAGACCTACCCTATGACCCAGCAATAGCACTGCTAGGAATTTACCCAAGGGATACAGGAGTACTGATGCATAGGGGCACTTGTACCCCAATGTTTATAGCAGCACTCTCAACAATAACCAAATTATGGAAAGAGCCTAAATGTCCATCAACTGGTGAATGGATAAAGAAATTGTGGTTTATATACACAATGGACTACTACATGGCAATGAGAAAGAACGAAATAGGGCCCTTTGTAGCAACGTGGATGGAACTGGAGAGTGTGATGCTAAGTGAAATAAGCCATACAGAGAAAGACAGATACCATATGGTTTCACTCTTATGTGGATCCTGAGAAACTTAACAGAAACCCATGGGGGAGGGGAAGGAAAAAAAAAAAAAAGAGGTTAGAGTGAGAGAGCCAAAGCATAAGAGACTGTTAAAAACTGAGAACAAACTGAAGGTTGATGTGGGGTGGGGGGGGGGGGGGGGAGGGTGGGTGATGGGTATTGAGGAGGGCACCTTTTGGGATGAGCACTGGGTGTTGTATGGAAACCAATTTGACAATAAATTTCATATATTGGAAAAATAAAAAAATTTTAAAAAAATGTGGTGGTTGTCAACCATATAGGTTGTGGAGATTCTTTCCACCATCAATGGAAAAACAATACTTTCATCCTTGTTTCTCTCTCTCCTGCAAATCCCTTTTGGTTCTCAAGTCCAAGTGAACCTGCCTGAATCCCTTTGCGTTGTAATTTCCTCTCCATTCTTGTGGCCCTGGCTCCAACTCAGGTCCCTCTCCAGGGTCCCTGCACCCAGCCTCACAGCTTCCTGGCCAGGGCCGGGAAAAGGACACTGCCACAAAAAAAAAAAATTAAGGAAACATCAAAGATTCAGTAACCAAGATTGACAACGCTGTAACACAACAAACGAATAAATGCGACAAAAAGGATCAATAACACATCCGTGATGAACAAAATATCAAAATCTTAAATGAAGATGGGATCAGAGTGACTGATTTTTTTCCTTTTGTCCCAGGACCCAAAAAAGCTTTCCACCAGCCCCATCCTGTCTTTCTTTGAAGTTTTGATGTTTTTTGTTCATTTTATACATCCATTTTCAAAATAGGGCATTAAAATATTTTTTATTTTAGACAAAATGTGGTCTATCTGTGCCATGGAATATCATTCAGCCATAAAATGAATTAAACACCAACACATGCTACAGTGTGGATGAACCTTGAGGACACTATGCTCAGTGAGAGAAGTGGAACACAGAAGGCCACATAGCGTAGGATTCAGTGTCTGTGAGACGTCCTGAACAAGCAAATCCACAGAGACAGAAAGCAGACTGGTGGCTGTAGGAGCTGCAGGTGGGGAAATAGGGAGGGACTGGCTTAGGGATAAGGGGCTTCCTTTAGAGGGTGATGAAAATGGTTTGGAGCTGGACAGAGGTGGTGGTTATATAACACTGGGGATGTACCAGACATCACTTTTGAATAGTTCCTTTAGTGTTGTGTGGATTTAACGCCAATAAAAGTGTTTGATAAAAATCTATATTTAAGTATATTATTTATCTTGGTTACTGAGTTTTGTGTAAGCCCCTCCCCCCCCCCCCATCCACCCTCAATCCACCCTAAAATGCTGGATTTGAAATGCAGCATTCCTCTTGTGAATCCCAGGGGGAACTTTCTTCTTTCTGTCTTTCTTTCCCTCTTTCTTTCTTTCTTTCTCCTTTCTTTCTTTCATTTTTTTTAAGCAGGGCAAAGGGACGGGGAGCTTTAAGGACTGCAATTTTATTTTATTTATTTATTTTTAAGTTTATTCATTTTGAGAGAGAGAGCATAAAAATTGGGAAAGACAGAGAGAGAGAGGGAGAGAGAATCCCAAGCAGGCTCTGAGCTGTCAGCACAGAGCCACACGCCGGGCTCAAACTCACAAACTGTGAGATCATGACCTGAGCCAAAGAGGGATGCTTAACGGACTGAGCCACCCGGCGCCCACCCTCCAGGAACTTTCTAATACCTGGATCCGACCCTGCTATCCTATCCTGGGGTACCCCTTCAGTACCCCAGGCTCCAGGACAAAAATCTAAGCTCCCAGTGGCTTTTGAGCTGATCTCTGCATTTTAGAGAGTGGTTTTTGCCTGTGGTCCTCCTCTGCTCACCTGGACTTCCAGCCTGCTCTGAGTGGTCCTCCTCTTCTTCTCAGCTCTACAACCCGCCCCTCCTTGGAGGTTTGTTCAAGCTTCACTTCCTTGTTACCTGTGAGATTGACTCTCTTCACCAGCCCCAGCTCACAACTAAGACAGCCTCCTCCCTGGGCCTCCTCCCAACCAGCCTCCTCTCTGGGGACTCCACTCTCCTGGGAAGACCCTCCCTCGTGCCTCCTAGGCGGAGGGGGTGGGAATCTTCCCAACATTCAAATCTGAGACTCCTCTTGTCACTAAAAGGTGCAAATGCTCAGAGTCATGGAATGATCTTTCCATGAGCAGTGTCAGGCAGGGACATTCGCCCAGGAAACTCTCCAAAGCAGAGTCAGAGCTGTGCGGACTCAGGGACCTTGTCTGTTTCATTCTCACATTCTCTTTCCCTCTCCCTCCCTCTCTCCTGCCCTCCCTCTACACACACACACACACACACACACACACACACACACACACACCACAGACACTCCTCCAACAGCTGCAATCTGGAAGAAATTACTCTTCTAAACAGCCAGACTTCCCCAGTTTCAGGAAATTCCAAGCTGGGCAGGAGGAGGGGCTGGGCTGGGAGGGGGGCGCGCCCTGTCCATCCCCCCACCCCTTCTGCGTGTCCTCTGTGCGCACCCGGTCCGGCCCAGGCCCGCCCCCACACTCAGCCCGGAGGCCTCTGCTTTTCCACCACCGCTTTCTAGTCCTTTAAATCCTAGAGGCAAAACTTTTGGGGGATAAGGAAGGCGGGGAGGGGCCTGGGCCTTAACCCTCTCTGCCCCAGAGGGACTGGGCTGGACTGGGCAGTGACTTCGCGGCCCGTTTGGGCTCCTACCATGGCCCCCCGAGAGGGGCTGACACTTCGGTCCCCGGTGCAGGTAAGAAGGGACTCGAGGCCAGGGCCTGCCAGGGGTGGGGGCCCGGACTCCTTGGGTCTGAGGCAGGGAGGGTCGGTGGCCTGGACCCCAGGGTCCGAGGGAGGGGGGGGGGGTTGGGACCTGGGACTCCTGGGTCTGAGGAGTAAGAGAGGTAGGAGGCAGGACCCCTGGAACCTGAGAGAGGAGGGGTCCTGAGGAGGAGGACGCCTGGGTCCTGGACCCCCCCCCTCCAGGTCCCGCATGACACTTTGCCAGGTGTGATCCGCCCGGAGGAAAAAGGAAGAAGGCGCGGACTTGGGACTCGGAGGCAGAGGTGGGCTCCGAACCAAGGAGAGGGGCGTCCCAGTCGGAGCCCGAGAGCGCGCCTGCCCCACTCCGCGAGGGCCACGAGGTAAGGGGCAGCGGGGAGCCGGGGTCCCGGGGCCCCTGCTCAGGTCCGGGGGGCACGCGGGACAAGACGCGCGAAGGGACCGCGGGCGGCAGCCACGTGGCCCCAGCAAGCGCGGCGAGCCCACGGCGGGGGGGGGGGGGGGGGGGGAAGGTGTCTCCCACCCGCGGACCCGGCCCCGCCTCGGCCCCACCCGCCTGGCCACCTCTCCCCCAGAGCCGAGAACCGGTCGGGCCGGGTCTGGAGCGGGCGGTTATTTCCGTCTTGGCGGGGCCGGGGCTGGAGGGGACGGAGGTGAACCAGCTGTGCCCTCCTCTCCTGCAGCTGCAGCTGCGGGCCTGCAGGGGCGCAGGGAGGCGGGAGGAGGGCGGCCCAGCCGAGTCTCGGGGCCAGAGCCCCCGGGCTCCCACCCTTGCGCCAGCACTCCGCCAAACAACAGCGCTCTGTACGAGCCTTGGCCGGCTGACGGAGTTTTTCCAAGCATGATCTCATTGTGTCGAGCACTCAGCTCTGCTAGAGGGAGACTAGAGCCTTCTATTTAAGAGGACACCGAGGCTGGAGCCACTTACCCGAGGCCCTTAGAGCTAGCACCAAGAGGCCGCGCTCGAAAACGATTTCTAATTCATTGCGCTCAGTCTGGAATGGAAAAAAAAAAAAAAAAAAAAAAAGGCAAGGCAAACAGATATGGTCAAGGGTGCAGGAAATCCCGGGACTTTAGAGCATCTCCAGACGTTGTTTTTTTCCATGGGGATAACACACCCACCCGCCCCATCCAAAGGGGTCTGTGGGCAACAGGGTGGCCATCTTTAGACCCTCAAGTTTAGACTCTGCCTGGTGTCCAAACCGGGACCCCCACATTTGTTGCCCTGTGACTCCGGGCAAGTTAGTCCCTCTCTCTGTGCCTCAGCCACCACATCTGTAAAATAAGGGTCTCCCCCCCCTCACTGGGTTGTTCTGAGGATTGAATGAGTTTGTTTATTTGAGTAAACCATTTAGGCCCCCACCTGGCCCAGAATAAGGGCTTAGGAAATACAATATCAGCATCATGAATATACTTTTCAAGTACGCCTAGCAAACAGGCTTTCCGACTCCCATTTTTCAGTGGAGTAAACTGAGATTTAAGGTTGAGGAAGGTAGTTCAGGGTCCCACGGAAAGGTGTGTTTGGCCAGGCACTGGGAAAATGGTGGTAACGTGGCCTGGGAGAGCCACAGAAGGGTGGAATGAGGGACAAGCTAGGGCGTGGGCAGGGCGAAGAGCCAGCGGCTGAGAGCTGCCCTGGGAGGGCTCAGTTCAAGAGGCAGCAGGCAGTGGAAGTGGTAAGTCTGGGCTCCGGAGTCCCACAGAGCTGGCTTTGTGACCTTGGGCAAGTCTCTTTCCCTCTGTGAGTGTGTCCTTCTCTGGGACTTGGGAGAATGATCTAAGGTGGCCACTGAACATTTACTGAAGTTCTGCTTTGGCTGTGTGTGTTGGGTCCTGTGCCCAGACTTTATTGGCAACATCTCACCAGTTCTTGCAAAGGGACTGTGACGTGTTATGGGAACACCCTATGTCCCTAGGTTCCTTTTTTTTTTTTTTTTTTTTTTTTTTTGAGGAGGAAATGAGGTCAGAAAGGTTAAGTAACCCGCCCAAGGCCACACACACCACACAGCCAGACCGAAACCTGGGCGGTTGGCTGAGCTGTGATCTTTTTTTTTTTTTTAATTTAATTTTTGAGACAGAGACAGAGACAGCCTGAGTGGGAGAGAGGCAGAAAGAGAGGGAGACAGAGAATCTGAAGCAGGCCCCAGGCTCCGAACTGTCAGCTCAGAGCCCGACACAGGGCTTGAACCCACCAACCGCGAGATCATGACCCAAGCCGAAGTCGGACGCTCAACTGATAGAGCCACCCAGGCACCCCATTCGGTGTTCTTTTCACCTGCAGCTCACTCCACAGTAATGATGGGCACCTACTAGCTCTGGGAGCAGATTCTTTTTATTTTACACTGTGGATTGAAATTCATTAATGAGAAAAAGTCAGCGTTTAAAACAAATAAAATAGATTAGGATTGAAAACATCTGAGTGCCTTAGCTTGTAAGTCTTGTTTCATCCAATGTTTGTTCCCTTTTATTGGGGGAGTGGTGGGGAGGAAAGGCCATTACGTGCCAGGTTATAATTAGAATATATTTACTCATCTAGGTGAGGTCAGAGGAGTTTGAGAAACACTACAGAGGTGATAAAATCAAGACTGGTTTTTCCAGGGAAATAAACGTAAATGTGTGTGTGTGTGTGTGTGTGTGTGTGCGCACGTGCGTGTGTGTTGGGGTGGGGTAAAGGACAATCCTCAGAACACATCCAGCCATGGTTATTTTAAATCCTTTTAGCTTTAATTTTTCTCTGCATTATCAGTGATGTTTCCCAGAGTGCTAGTTACTGACAGAATAGTGCTGACTGCTTTACCTTCTTCATAGGGTTTTATCAAATCTAAATTGTGTTCTAGTTATTTGGGGACACATCCTCCTCCCGCCCCCTCCCCCCCAACAACTGGCACCACCAATTGGCTGGCACTATTACAAGTACAGTTTTCTTTAATTGAGAGTTTTCTACATGCCCTTCAAGGAAGGTGGTGTTATTTTATCCATTTTATTTTAATGTTTTTTATTTATTTTTGAAGGAGAGACAGAAAGAGCATGAGCGGGGGAGGAGCAGAGAAGAGAGGGAGACATAGAATTTGAAGCAGGCCCCAGGCTCTGAGCTGTCAGCACAGAGACTGATGCGGGGCTCAAACTCACGAACTGTGAGATCATGACCTGAGCTGAAGTCGGACGCTTAACCGACTGAGCCACCCAGGCACCCCTTATCCATTTTATAGAGAGGAAACAGACATAGAGAAATCACATAATTTATCCCACTCATACAGCTGGCAAAGGGTGGTGCTTCAATTCAAACAGAAAGGCGATTTTTTATTATTATGATGATGATGATAACAGTGACTGTTAAAACAAAAGTACAAGGTCATCAAAGCCCCTCCCAAAAGTTCCATAAAAACAGCCAGGTTCCAGGATGTGGGCAAAGGTTGGCAGGCATTTCCAGGTACCATAGAGCCCAGGGAAGCCACGAGGTAGTAACACAGCTATTCTTGTAGTGCACAAGCAGCCAGCTTCAAATTTGCGCTGTTCTTGCTCATTTTTAGAGAAATTTGCAAAAAGCAAGACATTATATTGTCTCTTTCGGAATCAAATACTCATGATAAAATGCTGTGCAAGCATACAGATTCCCAGGCCCGCCTTAGACCTGAATTTGAGTTTCCAGGCAGGCCTGCATTGGGACTTGCTTGTGCCCTAGGCAAAGGTCTCGTGGACATATATTAATTTATATTTTATAGCTGTGTTGGTGTAAAGGCAAATCTTTCCCACACGTTTTAAAATAGATTAAAACATTTTAACATTCTCTTAGGCCTCTCCAAGTGTGGTGGGTCCCAGGCACTGTGCCTGCGTCCCTCCCCTCCATGGACAAAGACGTCCCGCCTTCAGGGAAGGGGCCTGGGAATCTCTGTCGGGCAGAAGCCGGAGTTTCTCCGTCAAGTTTAGGAAACACTCGGAAGAGTCGGTGAAGCACTGTTGCCTGGCCTGTAGGGAAACTCGAATATTAGTAATTAGTGGAATCAGCATGGCGTGGTGGTTGCGGGCCAACCTCCATTGGGGTCTGCGACCTCGGGCCTCCGGGAGCCGCTGTTTCCCCACCTGTCAAACGGAAGTAATCCCTCCTTTGAACCGCTCGCTGCCTTAGGCCCAGGGTGGGAACGCGGCCTCGCTCGCTCACTCGCTCCCGGAGGAGGCAGCGCTGACCCGGCCCTACCCCGCAGATGCCGGTGCTGAAGCAGCTGGGCCCCGCGCAGCCCAAGAAGCGGCCGGAGCGCGGCGCACTCTCCATCTCCGCGCCGCTCGGCGACTTCCGGCACACGCTGCACGTGGGGCGCGGTGGCGACGCCTTCGGGGACACTTCGTTCCTGAGCCGTCACGGCGGCGGGCCGCCGCCCGAGCCCCGGGCGCCGCCCGCCGGGGCCCCGCGCTCCGCGCCGCCGCCCGCGGTGCCGCAGCCCCCGCCGCCGGTCCTCCGCACGCCCGCGCCCGCCGACCCGCTGCTGTCCTTCCACCTGGATTTAGGCCCCTCCATGCTGGACGCGGTGCTGGGCGTCATGGACGCGGAGCGCCCGGGGGCCGCTGCCGCCAAGCCCGACTTGGACCCCAGCTCCGGGGCACAGCACCCCAGGGCCCGCTGCCACCCCAACGCGGACCTCGAGAGGGACGACGTCATCGGCCTGTAGGCACCCCTGTTCCTGATGCTTTTACCATCTGGCACCCCACTTCTTTATACATAAATGGCTAAGGTCTCTGCCCCGGGTTCTGCCTGTTTATTTTGCACGTAGGAAGGGAACATGGCGGGGGAGCAGGGGTGTCCGTGACAGGGTCCCGGCGCCTTTAAGGGCCAAGTGTGTCACCTCGACCTCTATTCCCCAAAAAGACTGGACCGAAGTCGAGGTCGGATGATTGCCCTGGTGAGATGTGGCCCCTTTAACAGAGGAGAGGCGTGGTTAGACGGTGCCCCTTTTAGGGGCGGTGTCCCCACGTGTGGGCTTTCACAGCCTCATTCATTCATCAATTTTGACGGAGGGCCTGGCCTGACTTGCTCCGGGGAGCAACCTGATTCACTCCAGGAGGGGGCCGCTGACTCGCTCCGGAGGGGGGGTGGGGCACCTGACTTGCGGCCGGGCCGGAGTGACTCGCTGCCCGGGAGGCTGCTGAGTCGCTCCCGGGGGGGCCACCTGACTCGCTCCAGAGGACCAAGTGCAGTCCCGCGTCTCCAGTGAACCCCCTGCGGAAGCTGCCCTTTATCCTGTGAGTGGCCGCACAGGTAAGTGTCCGGGAAGAGGCTGGGTCCTGGTGGAGGAGAGACCCTCCCAGCCCCAGATGTGTCGGCTCGAGGGCGACAGCGGCGTCCCATGTCACGGCTACCTAATTTCAGCCTGCCGGGGTCCAGTTGTCTCGCTGCAGGCGGGAGTGGCCAGAGCTGGTCGGGGCAACACTTGCAACTCTTAGGCGAAGGGTGGAACCTAGGCACCCCCCCTCCCCGAGGGCCCCTGGGGGGGGCGGGACCTCCATACAAATCACCAGGCGGGGGCGGAGCCAGACTCTCTAAGAACTTGGAAGACGCGGGGCTGTACACGCAGACGCGGCGGAGGGCGAAGCCGGGCACCCTGGGGCCCCAGAGGGGGCGGGGTCGCACCGGTAAATCTTTTGGGCTGAGGCCGCAGAGGGAGGAGGATCCGGTTCCTTGAGGGCACTGACGGAGGCCGGCACCCAGGAGGCGGTGCCGAGCGTGTAAACCCTTTGGAGCGGGGGCGGGCCACACACGTGAATCGCTGGTCCGCGGAGGAGGCGGGGGCCAGAGCGCCTGAGGGCACCTCCGTGGAGAACGGTCCGCCAGGCCCGGGATCGGAGGCTCCGCGAGCGAGCGTGCGCCGTTCCCGGGGCGGCGGGGGCGGGGCGGGTGACGTCACGGCCGGGTCTGCGGCGGCCCGCAGAGGCTCTCGGCGCACTCCGCTCCCATGGCGGCCGAGCCCGAGTCGCCGCCGTCGGCCTGCCGCTTCTTCCTGGAGGGCCGCTGCCGCTTCGGCGCCCGCTGCCGCCAGCCCCACCCCGGGGCGCCGGCCTCGGCACAGCCTAGCCGCGAGGCCGAGGCCGGGGCCAAAAAACCGCCGCTGCGCACGGCCGCGGCCGTCATCCAGCGCATCCGCTGGGACCCGCGCCTCGACCCGGCCGACTTCTCTGTGGGCTACGCCGACCGCTTCCTGGGCGTGCGCGAGGAGCCCTTCTGCGCCTTCTGCTGGGACGAGCCGCTGGCGGCGCTGGGACCCGGCGTGCTGGCTGTGCCGCAGCACCGGGTGCGCTACTTCCGCTTCCGGGGCCGCCTAGTGTGGGACCGCGCCTCGCGTACAGACCACGTCTTTGGCTCGGGCTTGGCGGCTGGTCGCGGGCCCACCATCCTGGACGCGCTCGACAGCGGGGGCGCGCACGACGGTGAGGATGCCCATGTCGGCGAAGACGCCCACGGGCCCCAGGACGTGCACGATGGCGAGGATGCGCGTGCCCGCGAAGACGCCCCTGAGGCTGGGGATACGCGTGACAGCGAGGATGCCCATATCGGCGAAGACGACGCCCATGGGCCCCATGACGCGCACGACGGTGAGGATGCCCATGTCTGCGAAGATGCCCGCGGGGCCCGAGATGCGAGTGACAGCGAGGATGCCCACGGGCCCCAGGACGCGTATGATGGCGAGGACGCGCGTGATAGCGAGGATGCCCACGTCGGCGAAGACACCCACGGGGCCCAGGACGCACACAGCGAAAAGGATGCGCTCGGCGGCATAGCCGCCGCCCCTGCCAACATCCGAGTGGAAGAGCACAGAGCACCCCACTGGACAGAACTAGAAGTGGGGCGGAGGCCAGCCACCGCAGCCAGGACCACGGAGCCACGGGACGGGAAGGAGCAGGCCCAGGCTGCCCCGGGAAGACCCGCGGGAGATTTCCCGGAAACCGAAGCAGAGTGGGGTCCTGGGGCCTGGCCCTCAGACTGCGGAGAGGCTGCTGGGGCCAGGGCCGCGGGGCCTCGCCAGCCCCGCCCCACGCATTTTGTGGCTCTTATGGTGACTGACCCTGGGCTGCAGGCGAGAGTAGCCAGGGCCCAAGAAGAGCTGGTCCGAGCCGCGCCCTCGTGCGCCGCGTTCATGGTACCCGCGGGCGCGCTGCACCTGACACTGGCCCTCCTGAGGCTAGCAGGCCCTGGGGAGGTAGCCGCGGCCCTCGGTGCACTGAGACGTGCGCTCTCGGCTCCAGGGCTTCAGGCACCCCCGCAGGTGAGGTTTAGGCGCCTGCTTCTCCTGAGGCACCATGTACTCTGTGCCCCTCCCTGCCCCTCCTTGGAAAATATGGCCCAAGTGCTGAGACAGAGGCTAGAGGCGGAGGGGCTCAGAGTAGTTCAGCCCCTAGGGGGGCTACACCCCCACCTCACCTTGGCCAAGGTGCCCCAAGGTTCTCAAATCTGCCTCCCCAAGCCCAAGAACATCCCTGGACAGGAGCTAGGGAGCCAGCCCCTGGGGAAGCTCTGGTTGTGCCGCGTGGGCAGGGCAGGAGATACCTACCAGCCCCTGGCTGAGATGCCCCTGGGGTGACCGCCCCTGCTCAGACCTCTGGGGGAAGTAGATCTCCACCCTAAAGAACAGGAGAAGACCCAGTCCACGCAGGAAGGGACAAAGTGCTCTCTCTCTCTCTCTCTCTCTCTTTAATTTTGGTTTCTCTCAAGCTTCCAAATGGTGCTCAGTGATCCAAGGAAAAGAATGAAGGAAGGAGAAGGGAGGGGAGAGGGAAGGGAGGGGAGGCAGAGGAGGAACATCTGGAAAAAAAGCAGCCTGACAGTCCAGCTGTTTGCAAACTCATTGCACATCCTCCAGTTACATGGCAGAAGAGGGGGGAGGGCCAAAAAGAAAAAGGGGAGGAAGAAAAATAACTTAAATAAACACACACAAAAAGAAAAGAGAAGGAAACATGACGTGAGCTGGTGATCCATGAAGGCAGGGAGGGAGGGAGGGAGGGTAACCGTTTTACCTGTGCTGAACCAAAGAAGGGCGGGGAGCAGGAGGAGGAGGGAGGGAAGGAAAAAAAAACCAGAAGAAACACTGGGGTGGAGGGAGGAGGGACACGGAGACAACTTAATACAACTGCAGACGAGGCGGCCCGGCCGAGGTCCCGCGATGATGGCCTCCGGAGTCCTCAGTGTGCAGTGGCGACGTGGACGTGGCGGCGGCTTGGCGGCGGCATTTCTGGCGTGGGGGGCTGAGGGTGGGGCACAGTCTCTACACGGCTCCCCTAGCCCCAAACACTGAGGCCCCGGAGGGCTGGGCAACAAGAGTCTGTGGTGAGGCGGGCGGGGGGCAGGAGGCGGGCTGGTGTGCTGGTGCCCCCGCCACAGGCGGGCACGGGCGGAGCGGCCTGTCTTCTTCCGGCCCCCCCGGCGTGGGATGGGCCAGGGTGCCAGGTCGGTACCGGAGTACAAGCTCGAGAGAGAGAGAGAGAAAACACTGAGACAGCATTAGTAGAGGTGCAGGTGGACACAGAGCAGCCTACAGACCATGCCCCCAGCCCTCCGCTGTCCCACCCCCTCCTCCCCCAGTCCCATCCCTCTGAGACAAAAAATAAAAATGTAGAAAAAAATCTCTGTACAGACTCCCCGGTGGGAAAACGGGGACAGGGATGACGGCTCTTCCTGGAGCCCGCTCCCCGTGAATTAATTTACAACCCAAGTCCATGGCTCAAAAACAAAATCGGCAAAGGCGGCACTGGGGAGCCACAGCCCTGCCCCCACCCCGCCCCCATCCGCGCTGGTGCTCAGAAGGCTGATAGCTGCGCCAGGCTGAGGCGGCAGTCGATGCTGGCGTTGTCCGGGCCCGTGTAGGCCAGGCCCAGGGGCTCTAGGAAGGCCCGGCAGGCGGCCTCGCCCTCGAAGGCCAGCTCGGCCTGCAGGTAGGAGACTGGCAGCGCAGGGCGGAAGCTACGGAGACAAGAGGAGAATGTGATGAGGCGGGCGGCGGGCAGGGGAGGGCCCCACGAGCAGGGAGTGGGCGCCCCCCCTTCGGGCACCCAAAGGGCTTCCTCAGCACATTACCTGCTGACCTCTCATCACCACCCCCGCCCGACCTCCCCACCTCCAGGGGCTTGGGGGGGCCCGGGGCAGGGGTGGTGGCCCCAGCCCCAGTTGTGCCCCCCTTCACCCTCACTTACCTGTACGGGGGGGACCCAGGAGAGGGGATGGGAGGGAAGGGCCCAGCTGGCTCCTCCGCTGCTCAAGGGCCTGAGCAGGCCCTCAGAAGAGGGCCCACTTTGGCCCAAGGGCAGGGGCCAGGCAGAGGGAGTGACCCGAGGGCACGGGCATGGGCACGGGTTGCAGGTCTGACAGCTATTCTGGGGAACCCGCCCTGCCTGGGTCTAAGTGCCTCGGGAACCCTGGGCACAGGGTCAACCCCCACTACACCCTTGCACACTGGCAACAGTCACTTGCACACAAGAGACTTGGCACGTTCCAGAAAACGGCTGTGAACAGGCTGAGCTCGCTCCCAGAAACCGTGTCACCCCTACCCTTTACAAACACACACGAACGAACCCGGAGCTCCAAATCGCACAGGGAGTAAGCGGCAGAGAGAACAGATGCCTCACACCCATGCCACATGGTGACCCTTGATAGCCACGGGGGGCACAAGACAGCCTATTTCTCCCCACATCTGAGCTGGCCTCCCACACGCCCTGCCAGGACTTGGTTCTGGAGGCTCTAGGACGGAGGGACGTGTCTGCCAGGGAGTAAGGAAGGGGTGAGAGAGCGCGTCCGGCCAGTGAGAGGCCAGGACCCCTGCTCCCAGGCCCAGCCTGCCCGCATGACACCCTGGGAACGGCTGTCCCGCTGCAGAGGGCAGACGGAGGGACAGCCCCCGGGGCCTCCAGACATACCACCTCCTCATCACCCCTGGGTACGCAACCGTGTCCTGTGTTTCCTGCCGCCTCCGTGTCTCTGCCCCACATCCTTGTCTCTCCTTCTGTGGCCTCTGCCCTGGCTCCGCTCTGCCTCAAATCCTCTGGACCCGAACTGGATCCCGGAATGTGTGCATCTCCCAATTTCAGGGTGACTGTGTCTCCTCATCTCCACACCATCCCTGTGGCTACGCTAATGGATGTGGCCCCTTGGACCTACCAACCTCTGACCAAGGGTTTTCAACCCTGGCAAGACTGACACTGGGGCCGGGTAATTCTCCGTCATGGAGCATCCTGGGCGCTACAAGAGGCTCTACCCACTAGACACCAGCAGCACCCCCTAGTTGTGACAACAACAAATGTCTTCTGATCTGGCCCCATGTCGCCCAGAGGCATCTCCGCGCCCTGACCACAGGTTCCCCAGCACAAACACACGCGCGCACACACGGCACCAGTGACATCTATTGAACAGAGAACCGCCCTGCCCTGGCTTGCCCCCGAATCACACCGGTCTCCCTAAACACTCTGCACTCTTGAAGGAGCTCAGAAACAAATGGGGTCTCGTCCCATTAGATCAGAGGCTACCAAGAGCAGGGCCGTCCTTCCTAGTCTGTCTCTACCGAGTGGGAGCTCAGTCACGGGAGAACCTTCAAAGGTGAACAGAGACCTCGGAGGAAGGAAACCAAGAGCCCAGAGCAAGAAGACAAACCAGGGTCCGGGGTGACGTGAGCAGGAGAAACAGAGACTCAGAGGGGTGCAGAGGGCGCCCTGGAGCAGCGAGACAGAGTGGGGGACACAGGGGACGCAGAGGGCGAACTGAGTGAAGGGAAGCAGCAGGGACTGGGGAGCAGAGCATATGTGGAAAGAAGAGACGGGCAGAGAGGACCACAGGCCCGGGGACAGGAGCCCAGGAGGGTGCGGAGGGCAGAGGGGAGAAGGGGTGGAGGGTGGCGGGGCCGGCAGAGAAGAGGGGGCAGGGAGAGAACCCAGCTTCACATACGTTTTGATCATCGCCTTGAGGGCAGCTCTGCGCTCCCGGTCTGCAAACTTGTCCACCAGGTACCCGGACATGCAGGGTGCGTGAGAGTAGAGCCGGAAGAAGCGGTGGTAGTTGCCCAGAGCCCAGGCTGCCCTCAGTGCCAAGGCGTGGGCCACGCAAGGGTCTGCCTTCAGTTCCCGAGTCAGGTACGCCAGCTCCGTCGTGATGTCTGGGGCCCGAGACAAACGGGGTCAGCAGCACCCAACCCTGGGGGCCTGGGGCCAGCCCGACCTGTAGGCGGCGCCTCCCACCTCCTGAGTTCTTGGTGAAGATGTAGTAGAGGACCCGGTAGGCAGTGAACTCGCCCACGTTGCCGGGGAGGTTCTCGGCGTACAGCGACTTGAGCTGCGTCTGGCACTGGTTGAACTCCTCGTGATCGCCCTGGAGCCCCGGGCACGGAGAACGAGAAGGAGAGTGAGGCCAGGACAGGGAGCCCCGAAGAGCCCGAGAGGGCCCCGGCACCCCACTCACCTTCTCCAAGGCGATGCGGGCGTGCGTCTCGTACACCTCCACCGTGAACTCTGTCCGCACGCCTTGCACCTGGAACAGCAGGGGGGAGCGGTGAGGCCAGGGCAGGCCAGGACTCAGCACGGCAAGCCCTCCCAGCACCCCCCTCACCGTCAGGTCCTGCCGAATCGACTTCATCTGCTCGCAGGCAAAGGCGTAGTCCTGTTTCTCTTTCCAGTGGGACTTGACCATGCACAGTGACTTTTTCAAAACCTGGCAAGGGATCCAAATTAAGGCTCAGCGTGCTTTCAGCAAGGTGAGCAAAGCTATAACTAACACCCGTTACTTCTTTTTTTTTTAAACGTTTATTCATTTTTGAAAGACAGAGAGAGGCAAAGCACAAGCAGAGGTGGGCTGGAGAGAAAGGGGGACACAGAACCCAGAGCAGGCTCCAGGCTGTCAGCACCAGAGCCCGACGCAGGGCTTGAACTCACGAACCGCGAGATCATGACCCCAGCCAAATTCAGACGCTCAACCGACTGAGCCACCCAGGCGCCCCACCCATTACAATTTCTTAAACTCCGTGCGTAAGACAAAAGGTGCAACATCAAAGCCACTTAGCATCTCGCTACCAGCTTAATAAGGAACCCAAAACACTCGGCAAGAGTGCCAGCTCCCGAGCCCCAGCTGCCCACATCAGCATGTACCCTGGGCGCAGGGTCAGCCACGCTGCCGCTGCCCAGCAGAGAGCACAGTGGCACGATCACCCGTCTCCCAAAGCGCTGGGCTGGGGAGGCGGCTTCCCTCCCCCTGCCTCCTCACCAGGAGACGGCTGCTCAGAGCCGAGGATGTCTCCCGAGGCGGCCACGTGACCGGGACCCAGGCTCCAGAGCACGTCCCTGCGCAGCCACAGGCTCCTGCCGCCACCCACAGCCCCCTGTGCCGGCGGTGGCCCCGCAGGGGGACCCGCCCCTCCCAGGCACTTACTGCCACGGGGCGCACAGTGGACGGGTCAGGAGCACAGGTGAGGCGCAGGTAGTGCTTGGTGATGTCAGGGCAGGTGCCCACGATCTGTAGCTCCTGCCAGTCGGGGTCCGCGCCGCTGCTCTCCAGGCTGCCCATGTGCAGCACCAGGGGCTCGAGGCGCAGGCGGCGGGAGTGTCCGTGCTGGAAGCGGGCAGCCCGCTTCTGCTTCTTCAGCTCACGCTCAGGGTCCTCACACTCCAGCGCAGCCATCTTTTTCCGGCTGCGCTTGGTGGGAGCCAGGTCATGCCTGGGAAGAGAGACCACGGGTGAACGCGGCCGAGGTCACCGGCTGCCTCGCCCGATACTCCCCAAGCACACAGCCCTCTTCCTCCCAGGAACCCGGATCTTGGTGCCGCCCCCCCCCGGCCACCTGCCCCAGGTCTCACCTCTTCCCACGCTGCGCCCTGCCTCGGCCTCGATCCATGTGGGCCCCCCGACCTCCTCGGCCCTTAGGGGGTGGGTTCCGGCGACCCACAGGGTGACACTCATTCCCTGAGTAAGAACTGTCTGAATCCGAGTGGGAGTCACTGCACAGAAGCAGCAGGAAGGTGAGGCCTGAAACAGCTGCTTCCCCCCAAGCCCCGCCCCCCATCCCCAAGTCGTCGCACCTTCTGCGGAAGTGGCGGGTGGGGGACCGGGAGGAGGAACGGGAGCGCGAGTCCGTGCTGGAGGAGGAGCTGTTGTCCTTCATGAAGACATTGCGGTTGCCAAACTTGGCGAAGCTGCTGCCCCGGGCTCGGCCAGCACCCCCAGCCCCCGGTGTCCCTCGCTGGGACTGGGCACCCCCGCCCCTTGTCGCTGAGCCTGCCCCCCTGGGAGGATGTAGGCTGCTAGGGGCCTCCCACCGCTTCTTCTTGGGACTCTCAGCCACAGGCTCCCGGGTCAGCCTGAGGATATAGCAGGGCAGGGCATCACCAACCCAGTGCCCCCACCGTCCCCAGCATCTGCCGGCCACCCCAGGGACACACCACCTCAGGCAGGAAAGGAACTTACCCAGGCGACTCAGCTAACACACTGCAAAACCAGGAGGCAAACCCCAGGCTTCCTCTGTCTAGAGAGTGCTCTCCGCTGCTGAGCACCAGGCGCCCGGGAGCCCGCAGGACCTCCCTCCCACCCAGGATCTCCTCCCCAGGCAGCGCCTGCGCCTCAGCTCTCCCCTCCTGGCCTTCCACCCCGGGGTCCGACCTCCCGGCTCATTCTCAGGGCTCCGGGGACCCAGCGGCACCCAGAACCGCCCTTAGCCGCACCCCCTGCCCGGACTAACCCCGGCAGGGGCTCCCGGCTCCAGTCGATGGTGTAGGCGGAGCCGTCCTGCAGCCGGGCCTGCAGCAGCTCCTTGAGCAGCTTCTCGGTCCGGTCCTTGTCCTCCTCCGACTCGCAGGCAGTGAAGCAGCGCTCCACATACTCCTTCATGTCCTGCGGCCAATCGTCGGGCTTCCCGGACAGGCTCCCCCTGGGAAGGGGCACATGTGGGGCTCAGCCGGGCAGCACCCCACAGCCCGACAGACTCCGTCATCGCCGCCGCTTGCAGAGCTGACACGTGCCAGACACGGTTCAAGTGCCTTCTCTCCCCTCTCATTTCCCGCTCATGGCAGCCAAGAGGGAAGGAGGACCCCACCCCATTTCTGGAAGAGCCGACGGAGTCTGGGTGCAGAGCCCACCGGCGGACCAGAGGTGAGGGAGCGGGGACAGCAGCGAGGAGGTGGCCCTCACCGGTGGTTCTGGGCTTTTTCCGGGTTCGGCTGGGGGCCGAAGCTGCCATGCTGACCCTCTGAGGTGGAGCTGAAGCTCTGGCTGGTGACGGCAAAGGGCCGTTTCTGAATGTTGAACTTGAGACCGCCAGTCCCAGGGGCTGCTGTGGGGACCGCAAAAACGGGGTTAGGCCTCACCCCAGCCCACCTCAGACCGCCCCAGCCCCAGGAACGGGAGGCGCCCAGCTCCGGGTCACCTGCACCCAAAGCCTGGGGGTGCCCAACAGCCCAGGACGGACCAGCACACCATGCACCCCACGCACCCCACGCCTACTTCTGGACCCCGCGGGCTCTCCTCTCCAAAGTCTACCGCCGACTTACGCTTCATCCGGTTCCACAGCTGTTGGCCCTTCTTGGGCTTGGCAGGCTCAGAGTAGGTGTGTGGCCCATAGGCCTGGCCAGAGGCGGGCCCTGCCTGGCTGTGCTGTGTGGCAGGGGCTGTTCCAGGCTGGGGGCCGCTGTTCAGAGTATGAGCCCCGTGCGGGGTGTTGGAGGGCTGAGGGGGCTGGGCTGCCGGCAGCTGCTGAGGGGGTGCCTGGTAGGACATGCTTTCTTCCATGCCGGGGACTGGGGGCTGGCGGAGGAAGCAGGCACTGAGGGCGGGAGCAGAGGCCTCTGTGCCGGCCCTCACGCTGCCCCGCACGATCACAGCACCACTCAGCCCTCAACCCTGTGCCATGACCCTCCCGCACCTCGCTGTCCCGAGCCCGCAGACAGCTGACAAGGCTCAGGCTCAGACCTGGAGCTGCTCTCCTCTGGCCCCCAGCTGCTGAATGGCAGCAGTGGGCATTAAACCCTGCAGCCCACCCCCATGTGAGCACTGGCCCAACAGCGCATCACCCGGTGGTTCCTGTCTGAGCATATCCCGCGTACCAGTCAAGGCACAGAAGTGATTACACACACTCGTGGGAGCTCTGTGAGGAAATGACAGGACTGGCAGAGATGCAGAGGTATCACGTGGCTCGTAACAACACCACCGGAGGGGGAGCTGGGGTTCTGGGCCAGGCCCGAGCACCTCCCCGGCACCAGCTCCACACTCCCCACTGCACGTTAAACGCCAAGGCCAGACTGCGGATGTGGCTGTGCAGGTATGTGTGCACGCGCTGGGCGGAAATCGGGAAGACGGGCCGCCACGCTTCAGACTGCTCCCGCCACCGCCCCAGCACCCGGCCCCAGGCCGTGCCCAAGCCCTAGACCCTCCCTTTCAAAAGCTACACTTTGCCCTCCTCGTTATCAGATGAGGAGTTGCCCGGCAGGAGAGAAGGCAGGGGGCGGGTGGCTTAAATGATGCAGGTGTGCCCACTGCTCGCCCGCTCAGAAAAACTGTATTCGCCTTCTTCAACATTCCAAGGAGCCGGGTACGGGCATTACCTGGTTCAGAGTCCCCTGGTGCTGGGGTGCCGATGGCTGCTGGGGGGTGGCGGAGCCATAGGAGCTGGCCACGCCGTACTGGGAGGGGGAGCCGTAGCTCTGGTACATGCTCTGCAAAGGCACGGAAAGAAGGGTCAGCGCAGGCGCGGGGCCGTCCCTGTCATCCTGCCCACTGGGGAGCCACACGCAATCTGTGATGCCCCACTTCCCCTTTCTAGTTCTTCCTTTCCGCTGCATAAATGCACCCAATTCTCTTAAAGAAAACTAAAATAAAATGGGAACCTCGATCGATTCCATTCCATTATAGAAAATATTTACTGAGCACCAACTTTTCTAAGCACAACAGAGCCCCCCCAAAAGAGTAAATAAATAAAAAACCATGCTCTAATGAAGCCCACGCTCAAAACAGATGCAGTCATCACAGGCAAATACGTAGCGTGTCCAGCAGTAAGCACCATGAAAGAAAAAAAGGCCCAGGGAAGACGTGGGACAGGGATGGGTGGAACCGCTTTAACTACTCAAGTCTGCCAGAGGACGGGGCTCTGTGAGGCACGACCTGGGCAGCCCTCGGCAAGACGAGGACGCAGACAGGCACGGGAACGTGGGAAGAGAGCTAAAACAGAGCACAGGTGCTCGTTGAGCGTGAAAGACCTAGGAGGTCTCTGCGCAGCGGTGGAATGAGCGTGGGGACGGAAGCGGCCAGAAGCAGGGGAGGCAGGTCCCAGGAGGCACCCTGAACTTGATCTTGTGGGCAACGCGCCAGCGGAAGATTTTCCAGAATTTGTCGTTGCTGTCTTCGGGCCGCCGGCTGGCCCTGGCCCCCGTCCCGACACCTCTCCCGCACCCCAGCGCGGCACCTGCCCCGCCGGGCCGGGCACTCACCATGGGGTAGTAGTAGCTGTAAGGGTAGGCGTAGTTATACTGTTGGTACCACTGGTAGTACTGCTGCTGCTGCAGAGCCGAGGCTTCTGCCTGTGACACGTACTGGGGAGAGGGACACACGCCATGAGCATCGGCAGCAAGAGCCCACAGGCCCTGCGGCCCCCAAAAGGAGCCCGGACGACAGCGGTTAAGAGCTAAGGAACGACACTGGGTCCGCCTCTCTCCAGAGAGCCACGGCCTCTGCCAATGATCGTGGGTCACCTCGGAGACCCCGGACACATTCCCCTCTTCAGGCTGGATCCCCTGGGACGAGGACCGTGAGGTGGCCTAAGCTCTCCAAGCAGAACACACTTTGCTCCCCTCACCTGAAGGCTCCCAGGACATCTTCGGGGCACCCTGTCCTCGTGATACCAGAGAATACCAAGCGTGTCCCTCCCCTAGCAACCCCCCCACAGGCTACCCAGGCACTGTGTGCCTCCTCACTTGTGCGCTGGCCACGGGCCCGTTGCTGCTGGCCTTGGTGGAGCTGCCGGCAGCTCCTGCTTTGCTGATGCTGGCCAGAGCCTGGCGGGCCTTCTCCCACTCCGGGTTCTCATGCATAGGAGTCTCCATGCCATTCTCTCTGCCTGCCCCGGCCACCATGCTGTACTGAGAGGACCTGCAAGAGAAGGGACGCTGGTCGTCTCTCTTTTCCCTGTGCACGGTGGGCAAGGTGGAGGCAGGCACATACTCGGGCTTGCGTCCTAGATCTCCCTCGCACCACCTACTGGAGCCTAAATTTTATTTAATCCAGAATATACTTTCATCGTAATACGCCGACACCTAGTTTCTGCGTCACACCTTTCTGTGAGAGATGGATTAGAGACCCAAGGCGCTACAGGTGCCTACTACACAGCAGTTCTTGCAAATCAGACAAAAAGATTACCAGTACCCACAGAAGTTAACATAGCATCTGGTGCCTAGTAGGCCTAAATGTTTCATTGGTCAGTTCTGGCTGACACCTCCCCAGCCAGCAAGTCACGATCACGCTGTTTTGGAAAAGACCAGGTATTAGCAGAAACACACAAGTATTTGAGGTGTTGGAGTCTGCCCCTTAATCACAGCTCACTGAATGAATTCCTGCAGTTGTATGAAATAAGCACCGTACTGTGAATTTAAAACGGTGCTCAGAGAGGTGAAGACCCGACCCTCTCCACCCTGCAACCCAATGCTTCCCTGACCCTGGTGGCCAGAAGAGGCCCTCATCCCCACTGCACCACACTGTGTGCGCTGCCGTCCCTGAGGACAACACTGGCTCTTGCTTCCTCTCGCCCTCCCCTCCAGCCTCCGCCCCTCCAGCCACACTAACCAATCCGTGCTACGTTGATCACCCACGTTGGCCGCCATCTGGACCTTGGGGCATAAGGGGTGGACCTCAGGAGCCAGACTGCTTTTTCACCGTCTATGAGAAAAAGAGGAGTTAGAGAGACTTGCGAAGACGCAAGAAACAAGTCACAAAGTGGGGGACTGGAGGAGCCGGGCTCACGAGGAGCCCGGCACAAAAGGAGCGTCTGAGAAGTTAGGAGAGAATTCTGGGTGTGGAATCAAAGGGCTTCTGTGTGAGGGGAAGACCTCCACCACCCTGCAGTGTTCTGGCTGGAAAATGAAGGATTTGAAAACAGAGAAGTCTGAAGGAATTTCCCAAAGGGAAAGAGGAGTGCCTGAAACCCACATGGGAAAAGGGAAGATTCGAGGGAAACCCTGAGACGGAAGAAAGGTCCAGCGGGCGGGGTGGGGGGCCTCAGGTAAGGGCTGAAAAGAAATCCAGAGAGGAAGACAGCTTCTGAGAAGCAGCAGAAGAAAAAGGACGCTTGGAAAAACAAAGTCTACCTAACTCTTCAGGCTGCAAACAGGGAAGCATCTATGGGAACCTAGAGAGAACTCCAGAGAACAGATAGAAAAAAAATATCTGAGAGAAAAATATCTGGAAGTTACTCCAAGAGACAGGGAGAAGTGGAGGGTGCCCACGATGGTGGGGGGGGGGGGGGGGCGCTAAAATGAAGGAATGTGTTCTCAGAAAGCTTTCAGGGAGGCTGAAGTTAGAGAAGTCCCCAAGGTCAGAGGACAAGCCTATATAAACGGTTCCTAGCAGCGGCCAAAAGAGGCGATCCCCTGTTGCGGTCTGGAGAGAAAGCTTTGGAGATGCCTGAAAACGTCCAAAACGTCTTCAGGAAACTAACACTGGAGTAGAAAAGACTGCAAGGAAGTGAAGGGGGTGCCTTGGGGGCAAAACTGGAGGGGCTGAGAAGTATAGGGGGCTCAAAGGCGAGTCTCCGCTGGAGAACCCGACAGTCCCACAAGAAGGGAGGGGACAGGAACAGCAATCTGGAGTTGGAAGAAGCCCTAAGAAAAATCTGAAAGAGGAAAGAGATTGAGGGGCGGGGGGAGGGGCAGGAGGTGATGAGTGGGGACAGTGAGCGGGCACAGCGAATGAGGGAGGCCCGAGACAGAAAGGAGGGTGGGAGTTAGGCCTGGGGTGGGGGAGGGAGGCTCGGAGGGTCCTGGGCTGGTCTGACCGGCACCGGCCACGAGGGGCACCTGGCCATCCCGCAGGCCCGGAGGGGGCTAAGGCGTCAGGTGAAGAAAGAGCCCGTCCAGATCCGGGCGACCGGCTCCAGAGCCACTGCCCCGGCCGTGCCGCGCGTGCGCACCGCGTCTCCGGGGGGGAGGTGCCGGGACCGCGCGTCGTCCGGGGCAACGCCATCCTCCCGGTGGAACCTCCCGGTCAATGGGATTGAGGGAGGGGGGCGCTCGGGGCCCAGAAATTCCGAGGGCGGGGGCGGGGAGCCGAGGCCGACCGCGCAAGCGCCAGGGTGCGCAAGCGCAGTGGCCTCCCGGGCCCGCCACACCCTGTCGTCGCTCGCGCGCGGCGTCCGTTGGTGCGACGGCCGACCTAGGCCTCGGGACCCGCTGGGCGGAGGGCCGGAAGGAAACGCCGTCCCCGCCCGACCGCCCACCGCTCCCCACACCCACCTCAGCAGTTCGTCCCCTAGAATCGTCAGCAGCGGCCCAAGGCGACAGCGACACGGCCGCAGAACTGCTCGCGACCCGGCTGGTTCTTGTCTTCCTTGGGCTTCGACGTTCTGACCGCAGCGTCCTGACGTCACACGGAGGCCTCGCCCCACCTCCCTCGACACAGCACAGCCAATGGGCGCCTCGAACTTGACTTGAGCCCGCCCCCCGCTTGCGCAAGGACGCGTGGGCGTTTAAGGCAAGCCGGAAGACTAGGGTGGGGACGGTGGCCCCGAGGGGACACGCCCGGCGGGGTCCGCCGGCGCTGTGCCGGCACACGCAACCGTGTCTTGGCTCAGTGAGTTACGGTAGCCGCCGTTGTTTCCAGACACAGAGTAGCGTGAGGAGGGATGTGAGACTACCTGCCGTACAGCTGTGGAAGCCCGGGGCAGAGAATGGTGAAGTCGAAGAAAGGGGGTGAGAAAAGCCTCCGGGAAAGGGAGCTTCCCTACTGCATGAAACTGCCAGGCGCCCCCGGCCGAGAACGCCTGCAAACGCACGGAGGCGGGCGACGGGAAAGGCCTGGGGACCACCGCGGGAGCACGGGGGGAGCAGGTGGCCGCGGCGGAGTAAACGCGTGCGGGGTCCTGGACTAAGCTGATGGGTCTGTACAGGTGGGCAGGTGGCACACCCTGGAAGGGCAGTGGTGCCACGCTGGGAAATGTGGACCTGGCAGGTAGCAGGGTGCTCTTTGTTTCCATCCTGGATCCTGACCGGTGGCACGATCCAGTCCAGCTCAGGGACCGCTCAATGTACGCATAGTAGGCAATAGAATAATTATTTCAGAAGCCGTTTCCTTCCCGTGTTTTACTATTAGAAACTTTTCTGTTGATGACTGCGTATCATTTTAATTAGCACAGTTGATCTTTTTCTGTCTTCTCTCTTTAAAAAGAAAACTTTGTTTTAGGTTAATTTTGGGTGTACAAAAAGTTGCAAAGATAATTCAGAGTTCTGTGTATCCTACACCCGTTTTCCCTTAATGCTGTTATCGCGCATTATTGTAGTATATTTGCTAAACCAAGAAACCAACATTGGCACGTTACTGTTAACTAAACTGCAGCTTTATTTGATTTTTACTTTTTCCACTAATGTGTTCTTTATGTGCTAGGGTCTAATCTAGAGTACCCCATTGCCTTTAGCATCCCTTTGCTCTTTTTACTTTTGAGAGCAAGAGTGAGAACGTGCATACTTGTAGGGAAGGAGGGGCAGAGAGAGGGAGAGAGAGAATCCCAAGCAGACCCTGAGTTGTCAGCGCAGAGCCCCTTGCCGGGCTTGATGACACGAACTGTGAGATTGTGACCTGAGCCGAAATCAAGAGTCAGACACTTAACTGACTGAGCCACCAGGCGCCCCTAGCATCCCTTTACTTTTAACGGTTATATTTAAGGTGGGTTTCTTCCTTCCTTTCTTTTTCTTTCTTTCTGCCGATAGGTTTCTTGTACATAGCTTATAGTTGGGTCTTTTTTACCCAAGTGAACAATCTCTGCCTTTTAAAAGAAGTGTTTATAACGACACTTTTAGCAAGATGATTGGTATGCTTGCCTTTATACCTGTCGTCTTGCTATGGGGTTTCTATTTGTCCCATCTTTGTTTCCCTTTTCCCCTTTTGTGGCCTTCTTCTGGTTTGAGATTTTTCTTTTTTTAATAGGCTTTTTTAGAGCAGTTTTAGGTGGGGCCTTTGGGAGGTGTTCTGTCTCAGTCCCCCTTTGCTGTTCTGTGGTCAGACTCTGATGACCATGGGCTGTGGTGATTTCAGGGCTCACCTGGGTGTTTTCCATGTCAGGGATCACTCTCCTTTGCCTGATGCTGAGTCTTGAGCCCTGTTGTTTTACATATTTTGTCTGGCCTTTTGGTTGTTTCAGGAAGGAAAGAAAACCTAGTCCCTGTTCCTCCCTCTTGGTTGGAAGTGAAAGTCCTTCTATGTATGATTTTTAAAATAAAAGTATATTTATCTTTCGTAAAGGTTAGACAAAATGTCCTTCTTTCTTCGTTAAAGCTCCCGGGTTATACATCACTCCTGGACCTGTTGGCAGAAAATCAGGCGGCCTGAATCTCAGGCTACTTTTGGAATCTGCAACCCATCAGGGGGCGTTTCAGCTTGCAGGCAAGGACTCACGGTCACCAGAGGGCGGTGTTTGAGGTCAAAGCAGCCTGAGGAGCTGCGGGCAGGCCCCAGGGTCAGCCAGCTCAGCTGCAGTCAAGAGGAGAAAGTGAGTCAACACTTAGGGCCCCCAAAGCCCCTCACTGGAAGTTGCGGTCAGTTTCTGCTTCCCAGCTTCAGGCCAGTCCACCCTGAAAGCTTCCTTGAACATTCCTTGCAGTGCACAAGATGGAAACGATTAGCAAGACTGGTCCCCTAAGGCAGGCCCTACCCCTGAGACCCTCGGGTATGTGTTTTGAGCTTTAAGGATTTTTCATGGTTTCGAGAGGCAACATGATCTCTATCCCACACAGTGCCTGGTACCCTCAGTACTCTGCACGGCGTTTGGAAGTAACCCCATCAGTGTTTCTGGAGGGAAGAGATGAACATTCACACAGGCAGGGGGACTAGTCTGTTTTTGCCGCTCGGTGAGTTAAGGGAGTTCAGGGAGACTTGTGGTCCGGGAGAGCTTTGAATTTTGGAATCGCAGAGGAGGGCCTGGGGACCTGTCATATGTCCCCCGCTATGATGGATGAGGCAGCTGAGCCCCCAACAAACAGGTCAAGTGACTGACCACAGCCATCTGATGGTACGTAAGCAGCAGGCAAGGCCCTCAATCACAGCCTGCACATTTGTCCTCTGTGCTGCCACCGCCTGTCACACCCAGCTCCGTTCTCTCCTTTCTTAGGCCTTCCCTAAAGTCCCGAACCCAGCCAAGGGCTGTTGTGTTCCGGAGAGCCCTGCCATACGGTTATTTATTGGACTCGCCCTCTTTCTGTGGCCTTCAGCTCCGAATTTAGCCAGAAGCCAAAGTTTTGTTGCAGCAGACAACCCTTAACATACGTCCCTAGATTTAGATGCCTCTGCTCTCCTTCTGTGAAGTGAACCCCCAAAGCAGGCCTGCCTGGTCAGAGGGTCTCCACTGTTTTGATTGATCACACGTGAGCAAACTGTTGTCACTGGATGGCGATTCCCAGTATCAGGAGCCGCGGGTTGAGTGCCCGCACCTCCACAGCCCTGCCATCAGGGAATCTTCGCGCTGACTCCTAACACGGGCTGGAAAACCGATCCTGCTTGTTTCCCACACTTCCTAATTATTAGGGTTTGAACATCTTTTTGTCTGTTCACTGGTGTTGGGATGTTCATTTTAATTGCTTATTTTCAAGTCAAGTTGTCTTTTTCTTAGTCTACGGAAGCTTTGTAGATTTATGTAGTAATAATAACACATTTCTTTGCCATATGTGTTAAAATGACTTTTCCCTAGACTACTAATTTGCCTCTTGGCTTTATGGTTTGTTTGTTTGTTTGTTTGTTTGTTTTTTAGTTCCACAGTTTGTCAAATAAATTACCTTTTCCTTTCCAGCTTTAGAGGATCTTGCTGAAAATCCTCCCCTTCCAACCAAGGTATACCAGATACAAAATCTCTTTGCATACTTACTCTTTGAAATATTTCTGCCCCTTCCCTTGTCTACATTTAGATTTTCACCTGTCTTGTATGTAGAATGTTTTCTTCCGGGTGGGGGGCCACCGTGTTCGCAGATCTTTGAAAGCAAGCAGCCCCTTCACTCTGACTTGACGTCTGTCTTCTGTCCTATACATACACTCTAAGATCTATTTCTGGGTGGTCTGTTCCATTCCAGGGATGTCTGCCTCTTCCTGGGTCAGGACCTGGGTCCTGCTTTTAGAATCAGGCAAAAAAGTTGGTATCGTCATTATTACTATTTAAAATAACAATACCTCTAGAACCGCCACAGAGCCTGGACAGAAACAGAAGTGCCCGGCAGCCTCTGGCTGCCCTGAGGGGGTCCCTGGGCCCCAGCCGGGAGGCCAGATCAGGGAGGAGAGAAATAAGGACCCAGCTGCTTGTAAAATAAAGTTTTCCCTTTTATTTCAAATCAACCCATTCCCAAGTTAGTGCCGCAAGTGGAGGTCACGGCCCTAAGCCCCCTGGGGCATGGCAGGGGCCGGGCACTTGTGTCCCTGCAAGGATGGGCCTGGTGGCCAAGGGTGACGGGTGCGGGGCTAG
The DNA here is from genome assembly GCF_046562875.1 of Panthera onca. NCBI lineage: Eukaryota > Metazoa > Chordata > Mammalia > Carnivora > Felidae > Panthera > Panthera onca. The sequence continues at coordinate 3,603,885 of NC_138353.1, forward strand.
CTGGCCATCCCTGCCTGCCAGCCCAGGCCCCGGCCTGCCCCCTCGGTAGGGGCGTGTAGTAGAGGTGCTGTTAGTGGTGAGAGCCCGGTCAGGCTGGGTCAGTGGGATCTTCTCCGGCCGCCAGGGAAGGAACCGCAGGGAGAGGCAGACACAGGGGCCCGAAGCAGACGGCAGGGCCGTCCTGGTCCCCAGAGTGAGGGACAGGAGAGCAGCGGCGGCTCCAGGAGCCGGGGTGTCGCTCTCTGGAAGCTCACCAGGGTGGGGGTCACGGGCTCCAGTCCGGCGTGGAGGAGGGGCTCAGATGGATGACTGCCACTGCACAAAGCGCTTGGATTCCTGCGGGGAGATTGGGGACAGGGCATGGAGGGGGTCTGGCGCCATCGTGCAGGCCCCCAGCCCCTCCCCCAGACCAGTGGGTCCACTACCTGAGGGTTGAAAGGGTCGTCATCGTCTGTGTCATCATAGTCGTCACTGAGTGGCAGAGGGGCAGGATGGGGGCTCCATGAGGAGGCTGACCCCCAACACCAGCCGCGGCCCAGGGGTCGCCCCACCACCACCACTCCTGGGACCACGCCCCCTCCCCTCCTGACCTGGGCGGGAAGAGGGCCCAGGCGCGGGGCAGGCTGCACAGGGCGGTGGCTAGGGCCCCCGCGGACAGGAGGGAGAAGAGCAGCAGGAGGAGCAGGCCTTCCAGGGCATCCTCACACAGGCCCCGAAGGGCAGCGCCATAGTCCTGGGGTGGGCAGGGGAGGGTGTCAGTGGGCAGCGCCCCTCCCCCAGGTCCCCCCCCCCCCCCCCCCCCACACACACACACAGTGTGCACGGCTCAGACCGCCCACCTGGCTGTGCCCTGCTGGGCAAGTCACTTGACCTCTCTGTGCCTCCGTTTCCTCCCCTGTCACCTGGACTCAGTCCAAGCACCCTGGAGGTGCTCCAAGCACAGTCATTGTACCTGGAGGTATAAACCCAAATCGTGGCCTCCTCTCCACTGCACCCCCAGGCGCCACACCAGCTCAGCCTTGGTCTACTGTGGGGCTGTCCCGTGCACTGGAGGATGTTGGACAGCCTCTCTGGGCTCTATCCACTGGATGCCAGAGCACCCCCTCCCCGGTTGTGACAACCCAGACATGTCTCTGTGCACCCCCAAACGTCCCCTGGGGGCGGGATCTCTGGCTCAGAACCTCGCTAAGAAGAGCCACAGACTCAGAATGGCACCTTGCACGTAGTGAGGTCATTTCAGATCACAGGAAGCCGAGAGGGGACCAGAAGGCAGTGCTGGGCCCCGGCGGCAGTGGGGACGGATCCTGGCAGGAAGGCACGTGCCCGCTCGAGGCCCCGGAGCCGTCTGAGGGCTGCTGTGGCCTGTGCAGGGAGGGGGTGTGAGGGGCAGAGGCTAGGACCAGTCCGGGCCCCCTGCAGGCGAGGCGTGGAACTGGACTTTAATCCGTGTGCAGGGGAGTCGCTGAAGGGTTTTAGTGGAGAAAGAACTTGATCGGATTGCGTGTGAGGCTCAGCCAGCTGTTAGCTGTTTCGGGGAGGACAGATGGGGGGTGGGGGAGACAAGCAGGGGGACAGGGGCAATACTGTGTGGCCGCTGGGTGGGAGGTGAGGAGGGTGACCAGGGTACAGCAGGGGTGGAGTGAGTCATGCTCAGAGCCCGGGTGGGTTTCAGAGGAAGGACCAGCAGAACTTGCCTGGGGAATGGCTGCGGGAGGTAATGGCTTGCTGACAGACAGCAAGAAGGATGCTTCTAGAAGGTTTCTGGCTTGAGTCCTTGGCTGGCGGGCAGGGGTGCCTGGCACTGAGCCGGTGTGTCGCAAGGGAGGGGCCCGTCGGGGCGGTGGGGCCTTCTGTTTTTACTGTGTCAGGCACCTACCCTCCTCATAGCCCTGCAAGGCAGAGATCAGCTCCCCCTCACACTGCTGCCTTTTGCAGTGGCAGAAAGTTGAAGCCCAGAGAGGGCAAGCCACTTGCCCAGAGTCACACAGCCCGGAAGGGGCAGAGCTGGGATTGGAGCCAGGTCTCTGAGGCTCCAGACCCACCCTCCTGGCACTTTATCCCTGCTGTCAATCCCGATTTTAGTATGTGGGGACCCTGGAGCCTAGAGAGGGGAAACTGAGGCCGAGGGTCACATGGCACACCAGTGGAAGATGAGACTCTGACCCACCCTTCTCCCTCCCTTCCTTCCCTCTGTCCACAATGAACCTTGGGAAGCGCAGTCCAGCCCAGTGTTGGCCTGGACCAGAGAGTGAGTGATCTGTGGGGCCCAGCTTGCCCTTCCATGGAAAGTCGGGGTGCTTTCTAGGACTTTGCAGCTCAGGTGTTCAGCAACCCTGAGTATTGCTTCATTGTGTCCCCCATGGCCCCCTTGTTAGAGTGCCAACCTCCGAAGCTTTGGGGACAGTGGGAGCTATGGAAGGGATGTGATCACAGCAAGGGCCGGTTCAGATCCCTGATAGGGTCTCCAGAACAAAGGCAGGATGCCCACTTAGATTTGAATTTCAGATGCCCGACGGCAAAAAATTTTAGTACAAGCACCTTCGCAACACAGCATGGGACATACCGAACAGTAAAGAGGTTATTTGTTTGGTACATCTGGCAGCCCTGTTGAGGGCCCATGAGGGGACACACCACAAGGGCCGAGGAGGCATGTGTCCTCCAGGGGAAAAGAGGCCTGAGCTGCAGTGGGCCCTTGGGATGGGGGTGGGGCGAGGAAATGAGGGCATGACCCTGGGTGACTGCCTGGCTGTGGAGGCTCACAGAGAGAGGGGAACAAGGCCTCTGGGACCCAGCCCTCTGCCCCTCATCTTCCAAGTCCGTTAGGTGGGGCAATGACAGCATTTCCTTCCGACCGACAGCATGACGAATGAGGGCTCAGGGAGCTACCAGCGGTAACGCACACAGCAAAGCCCCGTGCGTGCGGGGAGGACGGAGGTCCCGTGCAGGAAAGCAGGTGTCCTCTCCCTCCTTTCACCGGGGAGGGAAACCGGGGTTCAGGGACGCTCACCTGCCAGTGGCCAGAGCGGACTGAGTCTGTAGGAAACCAGGCATTCTTTCTCTGGGGTGCCCTGCCCACCCCTGCTGCCTCAGTACGATGAGACCACCCACCCCACAAGAGCTTTACAGCTGCTGACCCCCTGCAACCTCGGTTTTATAAGCGAGGAAACTGAGGCACAGAGTAGGTAGTGACTTGCCTGAGGTCAGGAGCCAGGACTGGACCCCAGGCATGTCTTGCTCCAGAATTCCCTAACCAGCACAGGCTCGAGGAGGAAGGCAGGGAGCAAGGGAGGGGTGGGGTGAGCGGGGAGGAGGAATACACATGATAGATAGGTGATAGGTAGGTAGGTAGGTAGAGAACAGCTATATGGCAGGTAAATAATAAGAGATAAACGTAAGGATTTCTCAGGGTTGGTGGGAGAAAGACCCGGAGGGCTCCCTGAAAGAAGAATTTGGACAAAGGGACAGGGCTCACCTTGTGCAGGCCGCGACAGTGCAGCAGAGCCACCAACTGGTGGAAGTTTCCTTCTGTGACATTGAGCGTCTCCTCCAAGGACAGCAGAGGCTTCTGCACGGGAGTGGAGTGTTACCCCACGCACTCCTCAGGCCGCGGTCCCCCGGGCTCCGCCCCTCTGGACAGACCCCGCCCACAGGCCGCGAGCCCCCACCAGCCGCCCCGCCTCCTTCCCCTGGGAGCGGCCTGCGCACCTGCGCATCAGGGAACTGGGGGACAGCTTCTCGCTCCAGGCCCTGCAGCTGGGAGTGGATGTTGGCCAGAGCCCGCTGGGACAGAGTCAGCCTCTGCGGGAAGACAGAGGGAGGACCGGGTAGTCCGCGCCCCCAGCCCGCTCTGCATCCTGGCGCCTGCATCCCCCCCCAGAACCTGCAGTCCAGGCCCCAGCCCGCCCTCCTCCGCCCGGCTCCCTTGCCCGCACCCCTAACCTGTTGAAAGGGGTTGGAGACTGCCTGGTTGCAGAGGAAATAATAGTTCAGGATGTCTGAAGCGGGAGGGAAAGAGGGGGGAGGCCATGAGCCTGGGTCCCCAGCGCCTCCCTAGGGCAAAGGTGGGAAGGGGCAGGGCCCTGTCTTTCCACCCTCAGGGCCAGGGGCGTCTCCCCAGCTCAGGACCCTCCTGTGGTCCCAGAGGCCTGGCATTCAGGGACAGGCTAACACACCCTCCCTTCTCCAGCCACAGTCAGAAACACGCGGCTCTCCACACTCCCCTGGAACCGGATCTTCTGCAGTCCCGTCCTTGTCTAAGGTGCACTCCCATTTCCTCCCATTCCTGGGGAGGCGGGCCCAGCCCCTCCTCTGGTCTCCCCTCTCCAGCTTCTGTATCCCTCTCTTTTCCAGCCCATCAAGAGAGGTGCCGAGAGCTTCTGAGACTGAGCCCCCAACCCCACCCCAGGCGGGACTGGGCACAGAGGCCTGAGGACCCAGGGCCTGCGCTGGGTTGATGGGATCACCTGAATCGAGCCCAGTCTCCTCCTCGGTCAGGTTCAGGATGTAGGTGTCAGGACTGGAGCAGAAGTCGCTAAGGCCCTGAGAGAAGCATCAGGAAAAAGGGCTCAGACCAGAAACTCTTCTAGTTCCACACTCGCACAGAACTCAGCGTCTGGATAACAGCCCAGCCCCCAGCCCTGGGAAGCCAGGAGTCCAGGCCCCCAGGCCCTCCTCCCCCAGGCCCAGGAGTCCTGGCCCCCAGCCCCTCCTCCCTCAGACCCAGGAGTCTGGGCCCCCAGCCCCCCCTCCCTTAGAACACACATATCCAAGGCTCTAGCTTCCAGCCCTCAGGATCTAGACCTCAGAACCTGGGATCCTGGCCCCAAGTCCTTCCCCTCAGGGTCTGCCCCGGGATGCAGTAGCTAAGGCTGCTAGCCCAGCGTCCCAGGGCCCAGGGGCCTGGCCTGCAGCACTCACCACAGCTGTAGCCGCCTCCAGGCCCATGGAGCCCCAGCTCAGGACAAGAACCAGGAGACTCATCACTGCCATCCTATAAAGGGAGGGACTTGTCACGGTCCATCCCATCACAGCCCCCCTTCCCTACCACCCTCTGGAGCCTGGAGGGGCAGAAGTAGGGGCAGAGAAACTGGGTGGGGGTGGGGAGTACGGGTTGTAGATCTGTGGTTGTTGATGTCAAGCTGAACATCTGGTTGCTACCCCGGGGGTGAGGGGGGAAGACTGAGAAGGGTCCTGGGCTGGCAAGCCAGCACCCCAGATCCCACCCAGGCTCTGCCCCTGCCTTGCTCCGGGATTCTGGGAGAGCTACCGCCTGCTTCTGGACTCTTTCCTGGCTTTGAGTTCACAGGAGCCCAGCAAGCCGCAAACGTGCCTCCCAGGTTTGAGCATAGCTTGGTCAGCCTCCTGCTCTGTCCAGACCCCTCCCCCGAGGAGCGGGGACATAGCCAAGGCTGAAACTGCAGCCTGAGTTTTCTCTAGGGATGGGGTCTGGGCGCAAGGGTTAGCACTGGAGGGTGGTCACCGTCTGGAAGCCTCAGGGGGAGCCCGCATGGGACAGTGGCACTTCTTACCCAGGGTGGGCGTGGAGACCGGGGAGCCCCAGCAGGGCCCCCAGAGGCAGGGAGGAAGCAAGGGCCCCCCTGAGTGGGATAGGCTGGCCTGAGTCGAAACCAGCTCCAGCATTCCCTGGCTGTGCAGCCCTGAGCAGGAGGCCCAAACTCTCCAAGCCCCAGTCCCCCCTGTGTCAAATGGGGAGAAGGAAAGCGTTTCCTCACAGGGTCAGCCTGCAGGTTCCAAAGGAGAGCTGGCCATATTTAACGAGCCGTTAAATCAGAGAGTGGTGCTGAGATTCCCGTGAGCCACACAATGGTCACGCAGCCTCGGATGTGGCTGCCTTCTGCCTCGGTCCCTCCTCTGCACGTCAGGTGCCTGAGGGGCCCCTTGTTCACAGGTGGTTGTGTGTGCACGGTCCTCGGCAGAAGTCAGCAATCACCCCCTTCCTGAGCACGACCGTTACGGGCTTTTTTCTAGGATTTGGAGCACTCGTGTGGCCTCGAATCCTGTGTTTCCAGGTCTGCCCTGTGCCTCCTGGGCTGCTCCAGGCCTGGTTTCTCTGTACGCGCTGGCCCAGCCCAGGACCCTCGGGGGCAAGCCTGTGGGATGGGGGCACGAAAGCAGTACGAGGCTGGGAAGGACAGCAGTGGTCCCTCTCGCAAGAGCGCCGTGGGATGGAAAGAGGTCCCCTCGTGCTGTGACGTGAGCCCGCCTGCCACGAGGGCGCCCGCTCTTACACGATCACCAGCCACTTGCTCTGTTTTGCCAGGCCCAGGAGCGTGAAGAGACAGACCAGCAGCTCCAGCAGCAGCAGGAGGACGTAGGCCAGCCACCTGGAGAAGGGACAGAGTGAGACAAATCCAGCCTTCAGCACCCCGGCTCCCAGGCCAGGACTTGGCAGAGGGGGACAGCTCCCCGACATTCATGCCCTGCTCTGCCTGACCATGCAGGTGCCCCCCCCACCCCAGCCGCCAGGCCCCCGGGCTGCAGCCGGCTCATCATGAAACGGGTGCGCTGGGAGGCGGGCCGCCGTAGCCCTTCAGGGCTCAGGTCCCAGGGCCGGGGCGCCTGGACCCGTTCCCGGATGGCAGTTCCCGGATGGCAGCGAGCAGAAGCCCGCTAACAGGCACAGGTGATTGGCCTCCTGGAGCCCCACCTGCCTCCCCAGGCTGCAGGGTGAAGTGAGTCATTCCCAGGCGCGCTGAGTGTCACAATGCACGGCCTGGGGCTCAGGGCCAGCCTCTCTCTGCCTCCTAGCTGCACGCAACCCTTGTCTCTGGAACTTTGCCTCCTGTGCCTCGGTTTCCCTGCCTGTACCATGGGGGGAGAACAACAGCACCTACTCCAAGAGCTTGTCACAAGGCTAGTGGGACAGCACTTAGAAGGGTGCCAAGGGCGCCTGGGTGGCTCAGTCGGTTGAGCGTCCGACTTCGGCTCGGGTCATGATCTCACAGTCTGTGAGTTCGAGCCCCATATCGGGCTCTGTGCTGATGGCTCGGAGCCTGGAGCCTGCTTCCGATTCTGTGTCTCCCTCTCTCTCTGCCCCTTCCCTGCTCATGCTCTGTCTCTCTCTGTCTCAAAAATAAATAAAAACATTAAGAAAAAAATTTTAAAAATAAATAAATAAAATTAAAAATAAATAAATAAATAAATAATAAAAAAATAAATTAAAAAAAAAAAAGAAGAAGAAGGGTGCCAAGCACGTGGACACACTTAAATACGAGCTCGAACGCTAGCCAGGGAACTTCAAGTGTTACTTACTTAGGTCTCAGTGACTGATTCACTCTGATGGAGCACGGCCCCAGAGCGCGCTCAGCGCACGGCATCGCTTGCAGTGCTCCCCACGCGGCCCCAGAGCGCGCTCAGCGCACGGCATCCCTCGCACTGCTCCCCACGCGGCTGTGCCCAGGCTGCGGCCCCAGAGTGGCAGGGACCCTCCTTCCCAGGGAAGGAGCTGGGCCGCGTGGCCCAGTAGACCTCCGCGCTTTCGCTGCCAGTGTCCCCATGGCACACGGCGCACAGCACACCGCACGCACACACCGCACATGCGCGCGGCACATGCACACGGCAGCTCACTCTCACTTCCGTCAGGGGCAGCCCAGCCTCCTGCCCTAGTTGTGTGCTGTGAACTCCTGCTCTCAGCCTCCAGGAACTCTGCCAGGAAGCTCTCCCTCCAGGGGCCCCGGTTCTCTTGCAGGAAACTGGCCACCTTCGTTGAGGGACGACTCCCAAGTGCCAAGCACTCTTATGTTGGTGCATCCAGATGTTTCCCGTTGGTGGTGGGCCTGCCTCACCCCGGTGGAGTCTGCACAGCTACCGGAAGCCCTGGAAGGGGGCTGAGGCCTGGTACATGCGGCCTCTGGGCTCAGCCACAAAGCAGAAGCTGTCCTCACGGGGACCCAGGCCCGTCTGACCGCCCGTGGGCCATCCTCGTCACGGGCTGCTTCAGTCCTAATCTGCCTCCACCTTCTCCGTGTGGCCTTCTCAGGCCTCCCCTGCAGCCCCCAGCCCCTGCCAGCCTCTGGACCCAGCCCACCCCTCTCTCCTGCTCAATTTTCTCCCGAGCTCCCCCTACCCACCACCTTGGAGAAAATGTTTTACTCGTGTGTGTTCCTTATTGGCCCCCTTACTGGAAGACAGGCAGGAGTTGGCGTCTGTCTTAACAAAAACTTACATCTCACAGACAACCGTACAGAACGAGCTGGTCGCTGCTGGAAGCACTTAACGGATACGGACGCGTCTAATCCTCAACAATCCCATGAGGGGAACGCTATCCATTATTCCCGTTTCACAGATTGGGACACTGAGGCACAGAACTCGTGAGGAACTTGTCACACGGTTAGGGAGTGGCCCTCTGGCTTTAGAGTTCCCGTTCTCAATCACTCAGGTATGTCTCTCTTTTGCACCAGAAGGTAAATAAACGTGTGTTGAGTGGATACACGTGTCAGATGGGTGGATGACCGAGAAGAGTAGAGCCAGTCTGGGCGTGAGTGGATGAATCCTCGGGGGTGAGGGGGGTGTGGGGCGACTCAGTCCAGCTGTGTCACAGGGTGTCTTCACCTGGGCACTACTGACACTTGACAAAGGCCATCCCTTGCTGCAGGGACCGTCCTGTGCATTGTAGGACGTGTCTCTGGTCTCTGCCCACCAGGGGCCGGTAGCTCCCCGTCCCCCAGGGGTGACCACCAAGCACGTCTCCCAACATTGCCTGATGTCCCCTGGAGGCACAACCACCCAGGCTGAAGGAGCGGTCACCCACCTGTACTCCTCCACGAAGGACACATCTTCGGCCACTTGCAGGGGGCTCAAGGGCACTCCTCGCCAGAAGGCCAGCCCCTGCAGCTGCTGGGTCACGGCCTCCGCCTGCCGCCGAGCACCCCGGGCAGCAGCCACCAGCTCCGTGCGCTGTGCGAGCACCTCCTCCAGGCTGGTCAGCTCTGTCCTCACTGCCTCACCCAGCCTCTCTACTGTCTCCAACACCTGCGTGTAGGGGTGAGTCTGGGGTCAGGGGAGGGCCTTCTCTGGGGAGGCCAGGGTTGGGGGACAGAGTTGTGAGGGTAAAGCAGAGGTGAGCGGTGGCAGGTGTCTGAGATCTAGGGGCTAGGACATCTGTGGAATGAGGAAAGGACGGAGGGGTACAGTTCTGTGGCCTCCATCAGGAACCCTGGGTGGTCAGTGGCTTGGGTCCCCGGTAGAGACCAAGTGTGAAGGGGGGGGGGTCTAGGTTCGAGCCCCACGGTCCAGATCTGGGTTAAGGTCCCGGTGGCAGTCAGGGATGGGGGTCCAGGTGTCCAGTCTGAGGTCCACAAGTTGCAGCCTGAACTTCTGAGTCTGGGGCCCAGGGTTTCAGGGATGGGTGCTGGGCTCTGAGTGTGGGTCCAGTGTCTCCAGGAGGTGGCCCTCTGTGCCTCGGGGGATAGATCTGGCCGCTGCCTGGCCCCTCACCAGGTGGTCTATGGCGCTGAGCGTGTGGTTGGCATGCAGCAGGGCCGAGCTGAGCTGGGACACCCCATCGCTGGTCTCGCTGTTGCCATAGAAACCGATGCCAATGCCGGCGCTGAGAGGGGAGGGACGGGAAATCACAACCTGTCCTGGGACCCTGGGGCCGTGTCCCCCCCACCTCCTCACACGCCCAATCCCGGCTCCCACCCCCACCCCATTGGTCCAGCCCGTCGTGGGAAAGGAACGTCTCCAGCCTGGCCCCCACCGGTTGCCAAGGTAACGGGAAGCCCCCCCCCACTCCCCCGCCCCAGGGACGTCATTGTGATGCTAATGGTGGGTGGAGGGGGGGGGGGACAGATTTAACCCGCACCTCACTGGAGCCGAACTCCCAGCACGCCCAGCCCCAGGAGAAGCGCTCCCCACCCCCCCCCACCCTCCCACCCCCGGACCGGACCGCCGGCCCCACATCCATTCCTCATCCTTCCCTCAAGCATCCCTGACAGGAGCACCTGTCTCTTCAGGGTCCCCGCCGTCCCCTCCCCGCCTGCTGGGGGATCCTAGCAGTGCAGGGCCCCAGCCCTCATCTCCTGGGGGACCCCAGCCTGGAGCTCCCCGCCTTCCCCCACCCCCGGGGACCCAAGCGTCTGGCCAGCTGGGAGCGAAGCAAGGGAATGTGGGGCCGATGGGCCAGAAGCCTGCGCCCCCGCCCCTCCGCGGCCAGCACACAGAGCTCCATTGTGGGGTCTGAATGTGGGCCCGTCCCTCCCCCCACCGCCCCCGGAGTGTCCCTCCGCGGAGGGGCCTGGCCGGACTGGGCGGAGGGAGGCCGGCGTCCGCACGGTTCCCAGCCCCGACTACCGGGCCCCACCCCCAGCCCTGGGATCCCACGCCCGCCCCGGCGCCCCCCTCCCCCCCATTGTTGGAGGGCAGACAAAGCTGCTCTTGTTCCCGGGCCGCGGGGGCCGGCCGTGTCTCTCCCCCACGGGGCCTTTGTCCACCGTTCCTGTCCACCCCCACTCAAGAGAGCCCGAGGAGGAAGCATTTTGGATATAGGACGCCCAGCCCCCCTCCCCCACAGACACCCCCAAACACATTCTGCTGGTTCCTGCAGCGAGGGGGTGCGGTAGAGCCCAGCCCGCCATCCCCCCCCCCCCCCAGCGGGTCCAGCTGGGGAACAGGGCGACTGTCCTGCGCTGGTGGGGGTGTGGCCTGCTGGCCAAGGTTGTGCTTAGAGCTGGCTCCTGCTGAATAGTGGGTCGTCAAGTCCTCCTTTCCTCTCCCCCCCCCCCCCCCGGAACCCTGGGGGTCACAGAAAAAGGCAGGGCCTTGAAAAGTTACTTTCCGCCTCTCCCTGAGACTTGGCCTTTCCAACCTGGGTGTGAGTACCCTGAATCCAGGCAGGTTACTGTACGAAGGAGTTAGACCCGCTCAGGTCTGGGCCGCGGGGTCTGCTCTGGGATTCTGAATATTCCTACGATGTCTCTCTGCCTGACTAGAACGTCATCAGCCCCATGAGGGCAAGAATCTTGTCCGGCCAGTTGGGTATCTCCTGGCACACAGTAGATCCCCAGGAAATAGTTGCAGAATGAATGAATGAATGAATGAATGAATGAATGAATGAGTTCATGAATGACATCACCAGTCACCATTTACTGAGTACCACTGTGAGCCAGGCACTGTACATGCTCTCATTTAATCTTACCATAACTAGCAGGTGGGCTTTACTATAGCGTCCATTTTAGAGATGTGGAAACTGAGACCTAGAGAGATTATATCCCCTAGCTGCACAGCTACTCAGTGACAAGGCCACCAAACCCTAGCTCTTAACCCCTGCCTCCTCCTGCAGGGCTGGCTGTCCTTGGGAGGTCACTCCTCCTCTCGAAACTCAGTCTCTCCATCCATGCAACGGGAGCTGTTTTCCTGGGTCAAGGCTGAGGTGGGATGCTAGGACACCCTCCACAAGACTGAGCGCGAGCATGGGGCGCCCCGTCCCCGCTTCCCCACCCGCCCTGGGGCCCCATTACCAGCCGACGAGAAGGGCAGCGATACAACTCCAGGTGATACAGCCTCCCCCGGGTGGGGGGCTCTTGGCCCCGGGGGGCTCGGGGGGCCGGCAGCAGCAAAAGCGGATGAGGTAGACAGCGATGAAAATGAGGCTCAGGCCCAAGCCCAGGCCTGCCAAGGCCGCCACCAGCAACAGGGCCTGGGGAAGGGGGAGACAGGAGGCCTCAGAGGGGCTGGAGGTCCTGGACGTGGGGGATTCCAGTGGAGGCGCAAGGCGGCCCCGGCTAGATTGGGGGTCAAGCCCAGCCTGTGGTTCTCAGTCTGTAGGGAAAGGTGGGGTCCCCAGCTCCTCCCAGGCTGGCAGCTGGGTCAGCGGAGGCCCAAATCCTGGGTTCCAGTTCTGCTCTGCGTGTGACCTTCCCCTCTCTGAGACTGTCCCTCCTCACCCCCACTAGGCGGTTGGAGTAGAGCCTCTCCTAGGACCTGCTGGGACCTGTCTCCAGAACCGAGTGGGATCAGGGGGTGGACGGGGGCACCTGTTCCTGGAGCTGTGTGCACGAGGTTGGGGGTGGGCAGCCTGCCTCTCCCCTCCTCCTTGCTGCTCCTCCCCACTCACCGCTCGCTCTCTCCCCTGCTGCTGAGCTCTGCACACCCACCGCACTGTGAGTCTGTCACCCAGGGACTCACAGGGAGGGGGGCGTGACAGCCTCCATGGCAGTGAGAGCGTGTGCAAGACTCAGAGACGGAGACTTGGGACAGAGACAGAGAGAGAACCAAGGGCAGGGAGAGAACAGGCGTATGTAGTTGGAAAAGCCTTGCGGCACAACCTGGCTCTCCACGGGGCAGGATGTCACAGCGGGTGCCGTGCACTCCTGTCCTCTTCCGCACGCCCAGAACGGGGCAGGGTGTTACCTAGAGCCACACAGCACAGTAGGGACAACATGGGGAACGGAACCAGACCTCCAGGCTCCCTGATGCCATTTCCCGTAAACTACAGGCTCTCTGCTTTTGTCCCTGCAGGGTTGTGTGTGGGGCGTGTGACACAAGCGTGCGGTTTATTTGCGTGTCTGGCTGTGAAACTGGGTGTTTTATCTTTGACTGAGTTTGTCTACCATGAGATACTACACCTGACTCGTGTGTGTGTGTGTGTGTGTGTGTGTGTGTGTGTGTGTGTGAGGGGGGGGGCAAGAATATATGTGAAAGTGGGCGAGAAAGTATGTGTACACAAGTGAGCTTGGGGTGTATGAGTGACTGAGGGAATTGTGAGTGTGTATGTCTATGTGACTGTGTGAGTATGGGGCATGTGTGAGTGTGTAAGTGAGGGCAGGAACGTGCGTGTGAGTGTGTGTACGTACATGTGACTATGTGGGTGTGTGTGAGTGTCTCTTCCAGCCTGGTGTCACCCAGCGCCTGACTTTTTCCAGCCGTGCCCACAGTGGTAATCTCCCTGGGGGGGCAGTGTCCCCTCCCGGGCCGTGTGACTTTGTGCGTATCCCAGACCTGTCACCCTGTCGATGACGGGGGCGGAGTGAGCCTCTCCGAGAGCCTCCGGCAGTGACTGGGACCGGGCCAGCTACTGGTGCTTGGCTGTGTGGGCAGGTCTCCCCGGCCGTGAGGGGGCGTCGGTGACCGGCACTGGAGGTCGTGGTTGTATAAGCGTGAGGCTGTGGGCAAGGGGGTTGGCGGTCCCCATTTGGTGGGGAGAGGGCGGCGCGGAGTGGCAGGGAGGAGCTGCTCCCGGCTGGCACAGCCATGACCCAAATAGCTCACAATACAGCACACATCCCCCTCTCTGCTTTTCTGGGACCCCCCCCCCACCCCTAAGCTCTCCAATCCCCAGCCCTCTATCCCAGGAGCTCCCCCTGCACAGATCCGAGGGGCCTAGACCCTCCAGGCAGGGCCCGGGACCCTTGGCTCCACCCGACCCCCAGCTCCACCCCACCCCCCCACCCCGCCCCCGACACACGCACTCCCCCCACCCCGTCCCCGGCCAAGCCTTGCTTCTCATTAATCTCAAAGCCAAGGACTTGAATTAAACTGGGTCAGGGGACAGTTCTTTCTCCCCCTTTCTGGAGCTGACCCAGGCTGGGCCCCTTTCCCCAGGGACCGCCGCCTGTCAGGTTCCCACCCAGCCCCACCCTCCGGACCCATTTCTGTCATCCTCTGGTCCCCAAATGGAACCTCCTCTTCACCCCCACCCCCACGCGCCCCAGCGCGCTGGACGCCCCCCCTCACACACACCCCGGAATGTACATACAGGCTGCAAGCTTCCTCTGCCAGTACCGCCAGCTCAGTCCCCCATCCCTGGCCCTGAACCCCTCACGCCCCTTCCCCACTTCAGGTCTCAATCCCGTCCTGGACCGAGGCACCCCGGCCTTCTTCCTCCCCACCGCGATCAGTTCCTGTCTCTCCCAAGTCGTACCTTACCTGGGACATATTCACCTGGACTGCCCCGACCCTATCAGGGGAGGGGTCATCTTTTAGGACACGGAGAGTGGACCTGTCTCCCTGGTGGCCCTGGAGGCTCGCTTCCCAGACAGCTCCCGAAACCCTGGGGTCCCTTCCCTGTGGGACTGAGGGGTCCAGGCCCCGGGCCCTCCCTCACTTAAGGAGCCGGGGCTCCGGCCCCCAGCGCCCGTCCCAGGGGAACCTCCAGGTAGGGGAGCCTCACGTCCTGCTCTTTCAGATACCCCGAAGTCCGGGCCCGGCTCCCACCTGCGGAGAACACAGGACTCTGCCACCCAGCCCCCTCCTCCCTCGGGACCCCTCAGCTCTGCCCACCCTCCGCGCCCCCGCCCCCAGGACCCCCGCGCCCGCTCCCACCTGCTGGTATTCTTGCTCTTGGGGCGCGAAGCCGCTGGGTACCGGGCGGAGCTGGAAGTCGGCGCGGGGCAGCTGGTGGAGCAAATGCACCCAAGCCGAGGGTCGGTAGCCCGGGGGCGCCCCCATAGCCCCCGGGGAGGGCGCAGCGGGACGAATGCCGGGGCTGCGGGAGCCTCGACAGCGGAGCGGGGCGCGGGCGGAGCGGGGTCTGGCGGGGCTCAGGGGAGCGGAGCAGGGGGAGGGAGAGGGTGGGGGGCGGAGATTGGGGGAGGAGGGGGGAGGCGCGGGCCAGGCGGGGACCGTGCTGCCCCTGGTGGCTGCCGGGGGGACTGCGGCGCCGCAAGCGGGCCCCCAGCGCTCCGCCCCTCGGTGACGGCTCCCACCCGTGGCGGGCGCAGGTACCACTCGGTCCGGCGACGGCCTTGTCCGAATGAGGCCACTCATACTGTGATATCACCCTGCAGCGGCAGAAAGATGCCTTTATCTCTAGGAAGAATTTTTAGGTCTGTGCAAAGGTCGCTAAGGATTTGCACAGCATTTTCCAAACAGCGGTCAATTGCACCCATAAAAAAACCTTCATTTCTGTGTGTGAGGGTACTCTGGCTTATCAAGGATGCCATGTGGATAGAAGCCCCGCGTTTGTAAGTCTGTATAAGAGCACATCTTCTGTCAACAAACCTTCCTATGTGTGCAGACCACTCTAGAAGGTACGCCTGCATACCAGTGTTAAGGACCCCTCCCACCCCTAGATAGAAGAACCCCGCTCATCTCTCCAGGGACCCCCTCCCATCCTTATAAGAATGCCTGACAGGTGTTTAAGAACCTGTCCAAGCTCATTAAGGATTCCTTCAATGTACATAAGGATTTCCCACTCCCCCTACTCCTTGCCATTCACTTTACAGTTTATAAAGTATTTTTCCAGCCACTCTCGATGTTGAGTCTCACAGGAACCCACTGATGCCACACCAGTAAGTTGGGAAGTAGAGACCCTTGGAGGGGACCCAGCCACTTTGACATTACTGTCCGGGCAGTCACTGTTGTAGCTAAAACTAAGGTTCCCAGAAATTGCCCCAGAGAACCTCCCACCCTTGTAGAGCTAGGCTAGACTTTGCCACGTGGGGTCCCCACCCCTGGCCTCCCCTGCAAGGACTGAGATGGGCAGGAGGAAAAAGGGGAGGTTAGTACCCCACGTAGAATTCTCATCCCAATATTGTGCCCCAGATTGGTGAGAAAGGGCTGGGGATAGGTCGTTACCCATTCCATTACTCAGAGAAAAATAATGATTAATGCTGGTGATGATGGTGGTGATGGTGATGATGACGGTGAAGGTGATTATGGTGATAGTGCTGATGGTGATGATGGTGTTGGCAATAGTGATGCTACTGATGGTGGTGACGGTGATTATGGTAATAGTGATGATGATGGTGGTGGTGATGGTGGTGACGGTGGTGGTGGTGGTGATGGTGGTGGTGATGATGGTGATGATGGTGGTGATGGTGATAGTGATTATGATGATGGTGATAGTGGTGATGGTGATTATGATGATGGTGGTGGTGATGATGGTGATGATGATGGTGGTGATAATGATGATGGTGGTCATGGTGGTGGTGGTGGTGATGATGCTGATGGTAGTGATGATGGTGGTGATGGTGATGATGGTGGTGGTGATGATGGTGATGATGGTGGTGATGGTGATAGTGATGATGATGATGGTGATAGTGGTGATGGTGATTATGATGATGGTGGTGGTGATGATGGTGATGATGATGGTGGTCATGGTGGTGGTGGTGATGATGGTGATAGTGATGATGATGATGGTGGTGATGATGATGGTGGTGATGGTGATGGTGATGGTGATTATGATGGTGATGATGGTGATAGTGATGATGATGGTGGTGGTCATGGTGGTGGTGGTGATGATGGTGATGATGGTGGTGATGATGATGGTGGTGATGATGATGATGGTGGTGATGGTGGTGGTGGTGGTGATGATGATGGTGGTGATGATGATGATGGTGGTGATGGTGGTGGTGGTGATGATGATGATGGTGGTGATGATGATGATGGTGGTAATAGTGATGATGATGGTGGTGATGATGATGGTGGTGATAATGATGATGGTGGTCATGGTGGTGGTGGTGATGATGGTGGTCATGGTGGTGATGGTGATGGTGATGCTGATGGTGGTGATGATGGTGATGATGATGATGGTGGTGATAATGATGATGGTGGTCATGGTGGTGGTGGTGATGATGGTGATGATGGTGGTGATGGTGATGATGGTGGTGATAATGATGATGGTGGTCATGGTGGTGGTGGTGATGATGGTGGTCATGGTGGTGATGGTGATGGTGATGCTGATGGTGGTGATGATGGTGATGATGATGATGGTGGTGATAATGATGATGGTGGTCATGGTGGTGGTGGTGATGATGGTGATGATGGTGGTGATGGTGATGATGGTGGTGGTGATGGTGGTGATGATGGTGGTGACAGTGATAGTGGTGATGGTGATTATGATGATGGTGGTGGTGATGATGGTGATGATGGTGATGATGGTGATGATGGTGATGATGGTGGTCATGGTGGTGGTGGTGATGGTGGTGATGATGATGATGGTGGTCATGGTGGTGGTGATGATGGTGATAGTGATGATGATGTTAATGGTGACGGTGATCATAGTGATGGTGATGATGATGGTGAAGGTGATTATGGTGATAGTGATGATGATGATGGTGGTGGTGTTGATGGTTATGGTGATGGTGCTGATGGGAATGACAGGATAATGATGGTGATGGTGATGATATTGATGGTGGGGGTGATGATGAATACAGAAGAGTAAAGGTAGTTGCCCTCATCACACACACACTCATCCTCACTGCCCTGGTCTTCTCCAGCCCACCTGCAAGTCCAAATCCAGTGGCTGGAGTCATGTCCTCCACTGTCCCCAACCAGACAGGCTGCATAGGACCTGGAGACAATGACATTCCTGAGATGAGAAGCCATGAGTTGTGCTAAGTGACCCCAGGCTAATGATTTCTGATCTTGGAGTCTCTGTTTCCCTGTCTGTAAAATGAGCTGAAAGAGGTGAGATTAGCCTGTCCTAAAAGACCTAATCGGATAATCTACATCATATCCACAGCCAATGTTTACGGAACCAGCAAAACTTGCTAAAGGGGAGAAGAATTTCAAATTCCTAATGTGTGTAGTTGGGCATGTGTAAGTGTGGGTGGAGTGAGGTGGTCACTGTGAGTCAGCGACTCAAGAGCATTCAGTTGCTCCCTACTGCCCATCAGATCAAGTCAAATAAACACTCTAAGTCCTGCTTTCATGTCTCCCACCATCTGGCCTTGTGTCCACCCTCCCCATATAGATCATATTTGAGGGTAGACGCTTTTCAACTCGTGGGACCTCAGCCACACTGACAAATACGTTTTACAACGTGATCTGGCACACACACATGTGTATACACTTCCGAAGTGAAAGTTTCATAAACAAAACTGACCTCCGCTAAGCACATTGCTCTCCAACACCCTCCATGTTTATTCTGTTTCAGAAATAAAAATCTGGTCACAACCTCCTAAATTTTTCATGACTGGCTAATGGGTCTTGACTTGCAATCGAAAACACACACACACACACACACACACACACACACACACACACACACACGCAAAACCACTAATCTTGAATTCCAGAGGTCCACGTGGGGTGGTGTTAGAAAAGGAGTGGGGTGGTGCCCGGGTGGCTCAGTCAGTTAAACCTCTGACTTCAGCTCAGGTCAAGATCTCGCAGTCTGTGAGTTCGAGCCCTGCGTTGGGCTCTGGGCTGATGGCTCAGAGCCTGGAGCCTGCTTCAGATTGTCTCCCTCTCTCTCTCAAAAATAAAGATTTAAAAAGAAAAGAAAAGGAGTAACTACTACTAAAGTGGAAGTAGCTTATATTGGCTTTCAGGGGGAGCTCAGTGTTTTGTTCCTGCACTGCTCCCCCAGCATGCTGCATGCATCAACAGACAGACACACACACACATATACACACACACACACACAGGTACATACCTCTCCCTTTCACTCCCCTCAGAAAGAGGTTTGTTGGGGCGCCTTGGTGGCTCAGTCGGTTAGGCGTCCGACTTCAGCTCAGGTCATGATCTCACAGTCCGTGAGTTCCAGCCCCATGTCGGGCTCTGTGCTGACAGCTCAGAGCCTGGAGCCTGCTTCCCATTCTGTGTCTTCCTCTCTCTCTGCCCTTCCTCTGCTCACATTCTCTCTCTCACACACACAAATAAACATTAAACAAAATTTTTTAAAGAAAAGAAAAAGGTTTGTTGACTCAATCTCCCTCTTTCTCCCTGTGGCTCTTTCTCTTGTGTCTGTCTGTCTCTCTCACATATGGTTTGGGTCCCATAATGGTTTACATTCTTTAGGGGATTGCTTCTAGCCTTTACTGGTTAAGCCCAAAGCATCCATCCCAGTCAGGGCTTGGGTGCCTGAGAACCGCCCCCCCCCCCCAACCGTGAGCGGAGGAGGGCTCAGAGTACATGGTTGTTTCTATCTAGTGTCAGTCAATGCCTGCCATCTGGGAAGAGGGGCACAACACTGCCAGATGTTTCAAATTTCCAGGAGAAGACAGAAACGTGGATATTTTTAAAAGCAAAATCCCTCAGCTCTTAAATGTTAAAACTAATTCAAATACGAAAAAAAAATACTGTGTGGGCCAAATAAAACCTGTCTGTGGGTTGGAGCTGGCTGATTTCTAAGCTCTGGTCTAGCCACATGCTCAGCAGCACCAGAGAGCGGAGAAGGGGGCCCACGAAGGGGCTGCGGAGGAGTAGACCAGACAGGCAGGAAGGGGGCCAGAGAGAGGCAGCAATGCCACCTTCTCCAGGAAGGCCTCCTGATTGATCTACCTCCCTTGACAGAAGACCAGAGCAGGGCCTGGCTAACGGGGTTCAGCACGTACCTCCCCCCCAGGACCTAAACTCTTACACTCCCCGGCTTAACAAGGTGGTTGAGTGTAGCACAAGAGTCCTTTCACATGGTGTTCTAGAACAGACAGGACCAACCTGCAGGACCAACAGTAATCAGAGTAAGGCTTACCTCTGAGGAGGTGGGGGCAGGGCTGACTGGGAAGGGGCTGAAGTGAAGGCATTGTTCGGTATCTTGATAAGACTTTGGGTTTCACAGGGATCTGTGTTTGTGGTACTCTTAAGATTCGTGCATTTCACTGCAAATGTTACCTCAAAAGAAAATAAGCACTCTAGCCAATGATACGTATTGCTTAAGTATCAGGGAGGTGGGGGGGGGCAGGGGCAGGGGAGGGCGTGTAGCAGGTCTTCAGTGTCCCTTCAGATGGATCAAAAAAGAAAATAAGAGGGGTGCCTGGGTGGCTCAGTTGGTTAAGCGTCCGCCTTCGGCTCAGGTCATGATCTCACGGTTTGTGGGTTCGAGCCCCATATAGGGTTCTGTGCTGACAGCTCAGAGCCTGGATCGGATTCTGTGTCTCCCTCTGTCCCCTCCCCTCTCTCAAAAAATAAGTATTAAAAAAATTAAAAAAAAAAAGATGGATTGACACAGGGACAGATACATAATAAAGCAAAAATATTAACAGTAGAATCTACATAGTCACCATAATATTTCTTATTTTGTCCAGCTGTACTGAGATATAATTGATACAGAACACTGTGTAGGTGTAAGGTGCACAACATAACGATTTGATATACGTATATATTACAAAACGATTATCACATAAGGTTAGCACATCCATGAGCTTACATAGTTACGTTTTGTGTGTGTGTGTGGTGAGAGCTTTCATAATCTGCTCTCTTGACAACTTTCTTTCATTTTTTTTTTAACTTTTTAATTGTTTATTTTTTGAGAGAGAACGAGCAGGGGAGGGGAAGAGAGAGAGGGAGACACAGAATCCGAAGCAGGCTCCAGGTTCCGAGCTGTCAGCTCAGAGCCCCACACGAGGCTTGAACTCACGGACCGCGAGATCATGACCTGAGCCGAAGTCGGACGCTTAACCGACTGAGCCACCCAGGCGCCCCTTGACAACTTTCAACTATACAATATGCTGTTGCTAATTATAGTCAATGCTGTACATTAGATCCCCAGCACTTAAATCTTGTAAGTACAAAGTTTGTACCCTTTGATCACTTTCACTCATCCCCACCCCTTACCCCACCCCTACCAAGGGACTAATCTGTTGTCTGTATCTACGAGTTTGGTGTTTTCGAGTCTACATGTGAATAAGAGCATGTGGTATTTGTCTTTCTCTGCCTGACTTATTTCATTTAGCATAACGCCCTCAAGGTCCATCCATGTTATAGATGGAGGATTTCTTCCATTTTTATGGTTGGATAATATTCCATTTTGCATATATACATCACATATACTCAGATATCTCTGAGTGAGTGGTTTCGTTTTCTTCCGGTAAATACCAAGAATGCGGTTGCTGAATCATAGGTATTCCTGTTTAATTTTTTGAGGAACCTCCATACTATCTTCCAGACCAGGTACACCAATTTACATTCCCACCAACAGTGCAAGGGTTCCCTTTTCTCCACAGCTTCACCAACATTTATCTCTAGGGTTTTTTGTTTTCTTTTTTTAATTTTAGCCATTCTTAGCTCACTGTGGTTTTGATTTGCATTTCCCTGCTGATGAGCGATGTTGATGCCCTGTTGGCCATCTGGATGTCTTCTCTGGAAAATTATCTATTCAGAGTCTTTGCCCATCTTATAATTGGACTATTTGGGGTTTTTTTCCTCCCCACTGGAATATTTTTTCAACATTTTTATGTTTGAAAATTTTCATAGCAAAATATTGAGAAGAAAAGAGCAGGGCTCTAATTAGAGCAACAGAATAGATGATGCCGTATTGGATCACCACCCAAAAATGAAGTAAATATCCCTAAGTCCAAAATGGTATAAATGATAAAGTAATAAATGCAATAAACAGGAGAGAAAAGACAGCTCTCCCATGCAGAATAATTACAAATAATTTATGCTGCTATCCTACCCTCAGGGAGGTGGAGGAAAACTCCCCTCTCTTCAAGGATGGGTTGAGCATAAGGACTTCTTTCTAGAGGGAACAGCATGACAATTGGAGGAAGAAAGTAACTTTGTAGTCCCGAGGCCTCACAAACACTGCCTCCCAGGGATTAGGACCAGCACCAGCCGTGGTAAGTCATGTGGATTAAGCCCTCCACATGGGGTGATGAAAACGGTATTTCCCCGTGTCGCTACTCTAATTATGAGAAAAAAATCCGCCGGTCCCCAGTTGAGGCACATTCTACAAAACACCTGGCTGGGGTTCCTCAAAACCAGAAGACTTTGAGAAACCATCAGAGCCCAGAGGAGCATAAAGAGATGATGACAAATAGAATGTGTCCCCCTGGACGGGATCCAGGCTCAGAAGGACACTCGGTAAAAACTAAGAAGATCCTTTCTAATAAAACGCGGATGTCCATTAACAATGATGCCTCGACATTGGCTCATCAGCCGCGACACGCGTACCATAGCCATGAGTGATGTTAACGCCAGGGGAAACCGGGTGAAGGGGGTACAGGAACTCTCTGTACCAGCCTGTGACTTTTCTGTACACTTAAAAGTATTCTAAAATAAAAATTTTACTTAAAAAAATTCAAATGAAAAAAAAAGATAGGATAGTAAAAAAAAAAAAAAAAAAAAAAAGGTTTGGGCTCACTGGTGTGAACAGGAAACAGCTTTATTCTTTCTCACCCAGCCTTCACACACCATCTGCCTGAGTCTCCTTTCCCTCCCCCACGGCTATATCTGGAGCAGATCTTCCAAATTTTCTTGCCATTTTGGGGTTTTCCAACTGTCCCAATTTCAACGGGTCAATAGTCCAGCCTAACTCAGTACCAAAACATCCATTTGGCGTCCAAAGTCACTCCCTGTCTCCTGGGGGAGGCCTGAGCTAAGACCCCCCCACAGCCCAAGGGCAGGGATGGGGGCTGGGGTCACTTTGTCTGCTCTCCTCTTTAAATGTAAAGGCTTCCCTTTAAAAGAGGGAAGCCACCTCCCCTTTCCCTCCGCCCACCAAGAGTTTCTGCCTCCCTTCCTCAGAGTCAAATTATTGCCGTCATGGGCGTTCTTAAGCCAAAGACCACCAGGAACGCCCTTGGAATCGAACATGTTGGATTTGTTACTCACGGCCGTGAAAGAGAATGCACGTTGTGAGCTAAGAGGTTACACACACCGGGTAGCAGGCTGCTCTGGGCTGCGTTGTGTCCCTGCTAAATTCTTGTGTTGATGTCCTACCCCCCTCATACCTCAGAAGTGCCTGTCTCTGGAGACAGATACACCTCCTCTCTAAGGAGGTGATTATGTTAGATGAGGTCGTATGGTGGGTCCTAATCCAATATGCCTGATGCCCTTATAAGAAGAGATTAAGACACAGACACAGAGGGATGACCAGTGAGGACACGGGAAGGAGGTGGCTCCGATTCTGACACCGGTTCTGATGTGGCTTTTTTCCCCCCCACACCACCGAGCAGCTCTCCGATACCAGCTGGGCATCTTAAAATTTAAGTCAATTCTGGGGCATCTGGGTGGCTCAGTCGGTGAAGCATCCGACTTCGGCTCAGGTCACGATCTCATGGTCTGTGAGTTCGAGCCCCACGTCAGGCTCTGGGCTGATGGCTCAGAGCCTGGAGCCTGCTTCCGATTCTGTGTCTCCCTCTCTCTCTGACTCTCCCCCGTTCATGCTCTGTCTCTCTCTGTCTCAAAAATAAATAAACGTTAAAAAAATTTAAAAAAAAAATTCAAGTCAATTCTGACATTATCTATCTGGAGGCAGCATCAGATCCCACGGGCTAAAGGCTCAGTCTCACAAGACCACCCCCCACCGCCCAGCTCAGATTCCAGTCACAGCACCAGGCTGTCACCGGCCTCCTGACCCACCTGCTATACAGATCCTGGTTCCTGCACCGCATTCCCCACCCCTCCTCTGAGCTGACTAATTTGCTCGAGTGGCTCACCGAGCTCAGAGAAACATTACACCAGTCTACTGTGACAGGACATGACTCAGGGACAGCCAGCTGGGAGAGGTGCACAGGGCTGGGGGGCGGGCACGGCCAGCACATCACTCTCCCCACATCTTCACGTGGTCACCCACCTGGAAGCTCTCCAAATCGTGTCCTTTGGGGTTTTTATGGAGGCCTCATTGCACAGGGAGGCTTGATTTAATCACTGGCCGTTGGTGATTAAACTCTGTCTCTAGGAGGGCGCAGAGGTCACCTCTCTGAAATAACATCACACCTCTCTGGCTCTCATCACCTGGGAACTAGCAAGGGCTTCAGGAGTTCTGTGCCAGGGATGCAGGTGAAGACCCAATACGTGTTTCTTATTATAAATTGCAATATCCCAACAGCAATCTACGAGCCAAGAAGAGAGCTGCTTCAGAAGACAGCAGCTCTCCCAACACCTTGATCTTGGATTTCCCGCCTCCAGCACTAGGAGAAAATAAATTTGTCACGGGAACCCCTCATCTGCGGTGCTTGGTCACAGCCACCGGAGCAGGTGAACACAGAGGGCGCTGCAAAGAAGGTCTCGCAGGGATTCCCGTGTACTGGGTCATTTTGAGCAGGGTCAAAGGAAGAGAGAACTTCCTCTGGATTTGGATGTGGTGAGGAGGTGGGGGCTATTCTGTGAGACTGCATGGCCGGGACGTCCTGGCCGGGCTGAGAGTCCACACCGCAAGTCCTGGGCTCCTGTTTCCCTGTCTCGGCGGGAAGCAGCCTGCCAGCCAGGTCCCCGCTCTCATCACCTCCTCCTGTCCCTCCCAGACCGGAGACAGCTTCTGGACCCACCACACCTGCAGAGATGATATGTGTTAGCTCCAGGCTCAGCCCAGAACTCTAGCCTGTGCACCTGCAGCAGGGTCCAGCCTGGCCCTGGGATCCCCTGCCTGTCCAAAAATGCCAGCAGGTGACCCTGACACTGGTGGCTTCCACAGTGTCAGACGAGGCTCCTGCTGTGCACCTGTGGTGCCAGCAAGGGCAGTCCAGCCAGCTGCTCACCTGAACACCCAGGCTTCAGGGACACCATGCTCCAGCTCAGTCCCCTGGAGGCACTGAGATGCTTTAAAATATAGGTTTTGCTATGATTCAGGTACAGCAAGGCCAACAGATCTGAGAATGTGGCTCGTTACAGTCGCAGATCCCAGGAGGAGGGCCAGCACGTTCTAGTTTCCCTTCCTCTTCCTGTAGGGGCACTGATCCCATCCTGGGGGCTCCACCCTCACGGCCTCGGCTAATCCTAATGACTTCCAAAAGGCCTCATTTCAAACAGCATCACATTCGGGGGGTATGGTTTCCACATATGACATTTTGGGGGCGGGGGGACACACATTCCATCCATCATACCCGACAAGAAGAAATACACACCCCAGTCTGCAAAGTACACGTCAAAGAACACCACCCTCTGTGAGTCTCGCCTCAAAAGGTGGGGCCCGGCCCCACAGAGGGGCAGAGAGAGAGAGAGGGAGACACAGAGTCTGAAACAGGCTCCAGGCTCCGAGCTGTCAGCACAGAGCCCGACGCGGGGCTCGAACCCACGAACCGTGAGATCGTGGCCTGAGCCGAAGTCGGACGCTTAACCCACTGAGCCCCCCAGGCGCCCCAGAAAATCTCCTCTTTCTTAAAGCCAGCTTAATTGGGGGCGCCTGGGTGGCTTGGTCGGTTAAGCGTCCGACTTCGGCTCGTCATGATCTCACGGTCTGTGAGTTCGAGCCCCGCATCGTGCTCTGTGCTGACAGCTCAGAGCCTAGAGCCTGTTTCAGATTCTGTGTCTCCCTCTCTCTCTGCCCCTCCCCTGTTCATGCTCTGTCTCTCTCTGTCTCAAAAATAAGTAAACGTTAAAAAAAAATTTTTTTAAGCCAGCTTAACTGAAGTGTAATCGATATACAAAACCCTGTACATATTTAGTATATACTGTGACTCTGGATGTGTGCACACACCATGACCCCATCACCACAATCCAGGTGATAGGCATCACCAACATATCCGACCTTCCTTGTGCCCTTCAAGATACTTCTAAATACTCTCCTCTGAGAAGGGTTTCCCAGTCTCCCAGAAAAACCACCACCCAGCTCTCTAGAACTTTGCATACAGGTTGGGGCTTTGTGGTGGTGGTTGTTTTGTTTTGTTTTTTACTGTTTTGAATTTTTTTAATTAAAAAATGTTTTAGGGGTGCCTGAATGGGCTCAGTTGGTTAAGCGTCTGATCTCGGCTCAGGTCATGATCTCACAGTTTGTGCGTTTGAACCCCATGTCGGGCTCTGTGCTGACAGCTCAGGGCCTGCTTGGGATTTTCTCTCTCCCTCTCTCTCTGCCCCTCCCCTCACACTCTGTCTCTCCCTCTCTCTCAAAAATCAACATTAAAAAGAAATTACGGGGCACCTGGGTGGCTCAGTCGGTTAAGCATCCGACTTCGGCTCAAGTCACGATCTCGCCGTTTGTGAGTTCGAGCCCCGCGTCGGGCTCTGTGCTGACAGCTTGGAGCCTGGAGCCTGCTTCCATTCTGTGTCTCCCTCTCTCTCTGCTCCTTCCCTGCTCACACTGTCTCTCTCTCTCTCAAAAATAATAAACATTAAAAATGTTTTAATTGTGATGAAATACACACTACCTAAAAGTTACCATTTTAGCCGTTTTAAAGTGTGCAATTAGGTGGCATTAAGTATATTCACAATGGTATGCAACCAATTTCCAGAAATTGGTGCAAAACTGAAACCCTAAACCCATTAAATGATTCCCATGCTCCCTCCCCCAACCCCTGGCACGGGCCAGGGCCATCCTACATCCTGTCTGCATGAAGTTGACTCCTGGGCGCCTCCTACCTGTGGAATCGAATACTAATGTCTTCTGGGACTGGCTTATCGCGCTCAGCTTAACGTCTCCAGGTTCCTGCCTGTTGAAGCATGCGCCAGAATTTGCTTCCTTGAGGCCGAATGATATTCGGTGGTGCGCATGCGCCGCGTTTGGCCTCTCCGTGCACCGCGTTTGACCCCGGGCTGCTGTGAACCGGGTCCACCTGCTGGAGACCCGCCCTCAGCTGTTTTCGGTCTGTGCCCAGGCGTGGAATCACCTGTGCCAGTTTGGTTTTTGTTTGTGTTTTCTACTTCTTATCGGGGAGCACTTTTTAGATGTACAGAAAAGTTGCAAAGACAGCACCGAGTTCCCGTGCACCTCCCCCGCCCGGTTCCCTGATGTTAACGCCTGACATCGCCGGGGAACGTGGTCATGGTCAAAACCGAGGGCCCAGCATTGGCGCAGGAGCATTAAATAAACCACAATCTGTATCCGAATGTCTCAGTTTCCACTAATGTCTTCTCTCCAACCCAGGGTCCCACATGGCATTAATGTTCTCCCGACCGTGACAGTCCTCACTCCTTATTTTTCATGACCTTGGCAGCTTTGAGCAGCAGGGATTTTGCACAACCTCCCTAGTTTGGTTTTGTCTGATTTTTTTTTTTTTTTTATGATTGGACTGAGATTGTGGATTTGGGGGGAGGAAAACCAGAGAGGTGATGTGCCCTTCTCATGACACGGCGTGTTTTTCCCTGATGCCTTTTTTTTTTTTAAGGTTTTATTTATTTTTGAGAGAGAGTGTGTGCAAGCAGGGGAGGGGCAGAGGGAGAGGGGGACAGAGGATCCGAAGTGCTGTGCCCAGACAGCTGACAGCACAGAGCCCAATGCGGGGCTCGAACCCATGAATCATGAGATCATGACCTGAGCCAGAGTTGGACGCTCAACCAACTGAGCCACCCAGGCACCCCTCCCTGCTGCTTTGTTTTATTTTCTGGTGGTAATGGGGACCTCAGTGTATAGCACTACCTGGGGTATAACCAGAGCACCATTTTATTTGGTATGATGAGGAAATATTTTAGAAGAAATGATACAAGACGGTACCTGAAAGATGACAAGAAGCTATAGGGAGAGAGTTTCAGGCAGGAGTAACAGCAGGTGCAAAGGCCCTGAGGCAGAGAGAAACTTGGGACTGAAGGAACTGAGAAAAACAGTAGATGTGTGTGTGTATGTAGGGAGGTGGCTGGAGTGAGCAAAAGAGGCAGTGTGCTAGAGGCAGAGGCTGGCAGGGCTGCGGGCAGGGGCTCCTCCTGCAGAGTCTGAAGTCTAGAAGAGCTTAGAGCTTCTTTTCGGGCGACAGAAGCCGCTGGCAGGTTCTAAGTAACCCTGGGCAGGACAGTGAGTCCGCAAATGGAGTTTGACCGGACGAGGTGTGCACGCCCAGACACTATAGGTGTTTTTAGCTCTAGTAGTGTGCTAAAATTAAACCATCTTCTTTTTTTTAATGTTTATTTTTGAGAGAAAGAGAGACAGAGTATGAGCAGAGGAGGGGCAGAGCGAGAGGGAGATACAGAATGAAGCAGGCTCCAGGCTCTGAGCGATCAGCACGGAGCCCGACGCGGGGCTCAAACTCACGATCTGCGAGATCAGGGGACCTGAGCCGAAGTCGGATGCTTAACCGACTGAGCCACCCAGGCGCCCCTAAACCATTTTCTTTATGGCATCACAGGCACATAGGGATTGACCTATGTGACCACCAACTCAGCACAGGTCAGCATAACCTCCAGGGATTGACCACCAACTCAGCACAGGTCAGCACAACCTCCAGACTGCTGTGATCCCTTCCGGGCTATACCTGCCGGGCAGGTGTGCCTCACCTGTGCTGGCAGAAAAGGAACTTTCAAGGACTTTTCTCTCTCTCTCTGTGTCTCTCTTTTCCTTTCCTTTGCTTTCACTTTTGCACTTGCTGCCTTTTCTAGGGGTGGGGGGCTGCTTGGCCTGAAACCTTCCCCAGGAGACTGAGCAGGAAAATAAAATCGGGGCTGGTCTGGTGGAGGAAGGGGACACCCCGGATCCACAGTGCGGCCCTCCTCTTCCCCCTCGGGGTAAGTTTTAAAAGGAGGGCACTACTGTTTCAGAATCTGTGTCTCCCTCTCTCTGACCCTCCCCCGTTCGTGCTCTGTCTCTCTCTGTCTCAAAAATAAACATTAAAAAAAATTTTTTTTAAATAAAAAAATAAAAATAAAAGGAGGGCATTGGTGCCAGGTTCAGACGGCCGGGTTCAGATCTCAGACCTGCCGTTTTCCAGCTTTGTGACCCTGAGACTCTGGAATATCCATTGCCTAAAATGGAGATATAAGCATTCTCACCCCATAAGGCACCACGAATAAATCGACATGTGCCTCAACATGTGCCGGGAGTTTACATCTTGTGTGGCATAGTAAATGCTCAGAGAGCAGTAACTCTCACTTTGTTTAATGAGGCGAAATTCACAAACATAAAGTTACCCTCTGAAGTGTATGATTCAATGACACTTAGCACAGTCACTGTCACCTACTTCCACAACATTTTATCACCCCAAAGGACACCCCACGCCCAGGAGCCGCCACTCCCCACTTCCCGTGCCTTGCAGCCCTTGGTGACTGTAACCTGTTTGCATGGATTGCCTGTTCTGGACACTTTGTGTTTTTTTTAATTTTTATTTATTTATTTTTTAAACGTTTATTTATTTTTGACACAGGGAGAGACAGAGCATGAACAGGGGAGGGTCAGAGAGCGGGAGACACAGAACCTGAAGCAGGCTCCAGGCTCTGAGCTGTCAGCACAGACCCCAACGCGGGGCTCGAACTCACGGACCCTGAGATCATGACCTGAGCTGAAGTCGGATGCTTAACCGACTGAGCCACCCAGGCGCCCCCCCCCCCGACACTTCTTTTAAATGGAATCACACACCCTGTGGCCTTTTGTGTCTGGCTCCTTTAACGGAGCATGAGATTTCC
The DNA here is from genome assembly GCF_046562875.1 of Panthera onca. Classification (NCBI taxonomy): domain Eukaryota; kingdom Metazoa; phylum Chordata; class Mammalia; order Carnivora; family Felidae; genus Panthera; species Panthera onca. Next base: position 3,632,991 of record NC_138353.1, read on the forward strand.
ATAAGGCTCTTTTTCTTAAAGTTTTCATTTAAATTCCAGTTAGTTAGGGGCTCCTGGGTGGCTCAGTGGGTCACCCGGTGCTCATCACTGGACAAGGGCCCTCCTTCACCCCCACCCCCCGTATTTAACCCAGCCCCCCACCCACCTCCCATCTGGCGACCATCAGTGCATTCGCTATAGCTCACGGTCTGTTTCTTGCTTTGCATCAAGCAAATATTTCTCCTTTTTAAATTGTGGTAAAATGAACGCACCCTAACATTTACCATTTGAACCATTTCAAAGCCTGGTGTCATCAAAGGCATTCGTGTAGTGGGGCGGCCACCGTCTCCATCCAGAAGCTTTTCACCTTCTGAAATTGAAACTGTCAGTTAATCACCAACTCCCCACACCTCTCCCCCAGACCCCGGCAACCCCCATGTTTCTGGGAAAACAGCTGTATTCTGTGTCTTCACAGGGCTTGGGTGTCTCATTGTCCAAACGCAGCGAGTAGCATATTTAAGACCTGTGCGTTTCACGTGCAAATTTTATTTTATTTTATTTTTAATGTTTATTTATTTTTGAGGCAGAGAAAGACAGAGAGCGAACGGGGGAGGGTCAGAGAGAGGGAGACCCAGAATCTGAAGCAGGCTCCAGGCTCCGAGCTGTCAGCACAGAGCCCGACGTGGGGCTCCAACTCACGGACTGTGAGATCATGACCTGAGCTGAAGTCGGACGCTTAACCGACTGAGCCCCCCAGGCACCCCTATTTTTTATTTTTTTAAATATTTACTTATTTTTGAGAAAGACAGAGAGAGAGAGAGACAGACAGAGAGGCAGAGCACACGTGGGGGAGGAGCAGAGAGAGAGAGGGAGACACAGAATCTGAAGCAGGCTCCAGGCTCTGAGCCGTCAGCACAGAGCTCAATGCGGGGCTCGAACCCACGGACTGTGAGATCACGACCTGAGCCGAAGTCAGATGCTCCACTGACTGAGCTACCCAGGCGCCTCTCGCGTGCAAATTTTAACACGAAAGGAAAAGAAAGGCACTGCAAGCCAAGCTTGAGCCTTAGGTAATAAGGTGCTTGGTGAAGTGCCCAAAGGGAAGCATACTAATGTTGGCAACTTACTCAAACCCACCCCAAACACCCAACCTGGTTTGGTGGGCAGCTAGGTGATAAACCAGGGAGAGGAAGTTGTCAGAGGTTGAACGTAAGTGTCGTGTATATGGGTATTCACCGTAAAAATGCTTTCAACTCTTCCATATGTTTTGAACATTTCTCTCCTGGGGCGCCTGGGTGGCTCCCATTCTGTGTCTCCCTCTCTCCCTGCCCCGCCCCTGCTCACGCTCTGTCTCTCTCAAAAATAAATAAATAAAATAAAATAAAAATAAATACAAACATTAAAAAAAATTAAAAATAAAAAAAATGAACATTTCTCATAATAAAATGTTGGAGCTGGGGCGCCCGGGTGGCTCAGTCGGTTGAGCGTCCAGCTGCGGCTCAGGCCATGATCTCGCGGTTCGTGAGTTCAAGCCCCGCCTCGGGCTCTGTGCTGACAGCTCGGAGCCTGGAGCCCGCTTGGGATTCTGTGTCTCCTCCTCTCTCTCTGCCCCTCCCCCGCTATCTCTCTCCTCTCTCTCTCTTTTTATCTCAAAAATAAATACTAAAAAAAAAAATTTTTTTTTTTAAATGTTGGAGAAAAACTCTCCATCTGTAACAATTTTCTCCCTTATAGGTTCCCGAGTGTCTTTTAGCCACAAGAGGCTTTGGGCACCTGGCAGAAAGTGAGTGGGAAGAGAGGGGTTATTTAAGGAATCACCTTGATTGGTCTGCTTGGTGACGTAGGATACATTTGTCATTTTCGGCTGTCTGCACAGGGACCCTTTCCCTACGCGGCAAGAAGTGAGGTCTGTTCTGCCTTCGTCCAGGGAGGTCTGGGTGCTCGCTGCCCCCATCCTCTGATCTTGTGTCTCTGACGCTTGTCCCACTGTGTGCTCCCCCCCCCCCCCACCAAGTGATTCTTGATGCTTCCATTCTGACACCAGCTGCCCGGAGGCAGAGTCAGATCCCACAGGTGAGGGCTCGGCCCCCCAGGACGGCCCCTCCCCACCCCCCAGAGGCCGATCCAAATCAGGTTATCTATGTACTTCTGTCCACTACAGATCAGGGGTTCCCGTGCCCCCCTCCTTGGATGTGATGAATCCATTTGCAAGAGCAGCCTCAAGAGAACTCAGAACATTTGACTTACCAGACACCCGTTTGTTAAACTGAATACAGCTCGGGACACACGGCCAGGCACGGGGACGGCGCCCTCTCCCCTCACCTGTCAAGCTAAGGTTGTTTTTCTCTCTGGCGAGGCATTAACATCGAGACAGTAGGGAGTAGCTGGACTTTAGGCTATGATGGGATCGCCCTTCTCTGGGAAACTGGTGGAGACTGTTACGCGTTTCATCATTTGTTTTTTGTCCCTTCCTGTTTCGGGGTAGCTGGGAGTGTCCAAGGAATGTCACAAATGTCCCACCTTGGGGGTGGAGGGGAGCGCCAGCTTGCGTTGTGCCCTCCGGCTGCCTCATGCTCCCTCAACAACCTTGGCGACGTATTCCCTTTCTGCACAATCACTGGTACTTTTTGCCAACTAACCTTGATGAGGGAGCATCGGGCAAGCTGACAGGCCACCCACACCTCCCCCCAACCAGGTGGGATTTGTGATATTCCTCGGGGCACTCCTGGCCGCCCAAGAACAAAGGAAAGGGGAAAACCAATGGCTAACTGATAGAGATCACAGCCCTTCAGGACGTGGGTCTCCATCATCCCTCCACAGTGTGATGTGGGCAACAAAGGCAGAAGGAAATGCCAGATAGAAGCAAACTTCCGTATAACCTGCAGCCCCTTACCAATACTAGAGGCCGGCGGAGTAAAACATCTCTCCAGGAACTCCCTACGTCTTAATGCTAATGCTTTGCCAGAGGGCAAACAACCTTAGCTTTTGACAATAGCTAAGGCTTCCAGTATCCGGTGGGCCTTCTTTAGCATATGAAAGTCTCACTGGAAACTCCCCCTGGACTTTACCTCCCCCAGTCTCTCCTCCTGGTCCCCGGGCAGCTCTTCCTGCCCACGGGTCCTGTCCCCGTGCTTTAGTAAAATCACCTTTTTGCTCCCCAAAGACGTCTTCAAGAATTCTTTCTTGGCCATCGGCTCTGGACCCCACGAGCCCCACTATCACCCCCCCAAAACCTCATCACCCTAAGTGTGTACACAGCACTTTCATTCGCTGGCCAGTGTCGTGGTCCCTTGGGCTGCGGGAGCAAAATCCCACCAACCGGGTGTCTTGCCAACAGCAGACGTGCATTCCTCACGGTGCTGGAGGCTGGAAACCCAAGATCAAGGCTCCGGCAATTCGGTGTCTGGAGGGGGGCTCTCGGCCTTGTGAAGAAATCAGGAAGAGGTGCCTCGCCAGAATCCAGCTGCCCAGGACCCCTGATCTCAGGCTTCCCTGCCTCTAGAACCGTGAGAAGTAAGTGGTCTGTGGTGCTGTTGTTACAGCAGCCAAACTAAGACCAGGCTGGATGGTCCTTTGCTGTGGGGGCTGTCCTTGGCCGCCACCTGCTGGACGCCAGGAGTAACTCTCTCTCTCCACCCCGAGTTGTCACCATTAAAAATGTCCCCAGCCATCTCCTGACGTCTGTATTTGGGACTCTTCCATCATTACTGCTGATTCCATGACTCCACCGTAATCACCCAGCTGGCTCTGGGAGCCCCTAGTGCAATTATCCAGCTGGTTCCTGAGACTACGCAGTGGTTTCTTAGCTCATTCCAGTGACTGTACATCCTTCAGTGACTCTGCATAATTATGGCCAATTCTTAGAACACTGCCATGATATCTGGCCTTGTGTAGAAATCCAGCCATAATTACCCAGACAATTTGCTTATTTTCTTTATTATGTAGGGTGCTGTTGTGGCCTCCAGGATCTCAGTCCCTTTTCTGGGTACCAGGGACATAGATGGGATTCTGATTCTATCTGGTCCTAAAAGAGCTCATAGGCTGTTGGGAGGAGAGAAGTTAAGACACTGTACCACCCAGAGAAATGACGTAGCCAGCACAGAACTTGGTGGGACTGTAGAGGGAAGACATCAGGGCTTCCTGTACAGCTGGGTAGTTTGTGCACTACACAACTCTGGGGTCACCATCCCACAAACTCCATTTCCCCCTGTTATTTTTGAGAGAGACAGAGTGTAAGTGGGGAGGGAGCAGAGATGTGGGGGGGGGGGCACACAGAATCCGAAGCAGGCTCCAGGCTCTGAGCTGTCAGCACAAAGCCCCACACGGGGCTCGAACTCATGAACCACAAGATCACGACCTGAGCCAAACGCAGATGCTCAGCCAACTGAGCCACCCAGGCGCCCCTGGATCTCAAGAGTCTTGAAGTATCAGCAAATACTTATTCAATGAAAAAATACTTATTCAGTAAATATCAGCAAATACTTATTCAATGAAAAAAAAATTAATTTCTCAGATGGAAAAAAAGTTTCCCTTTGACTTCAAAGGGAATTTCTTCACTGTGACCACAAGAGGGAGCACGAGATACATGTTAAGTCTTTCCGGCCCCAGGTGGGTGATCTGTGATGATGAACCTGGTCCATTTCTGGGATTCTAGCACCTCTTTTCTTTCTTTATTTTTTATTTTTTTTCAACGTTTTTTATTTATTTTTGGGACAGAGAGAGACAGAGCATGAACGGGGGAGGGTCAGAGAGAGAGGGAGACACAGAATCGGAAGCAGGCTCCAGGCTCTGAGCCATCAGCCCAGAGCCCGACGCGGGGCTCGAACTCACGGACCGCGAGATCGTGACCTGGCTGAAGTCGGACGCTTAACCGACTGCGCCACCCAGGCGCCCCTTTTCTTTATTTTTTAAAAAAGTTTATTTATTTATTTTGAGAGAGAGACAGAGAGCAAGAGGGGTAGAGGCAGAGAGAGAGGGAGAGAGAGAATCCCAAGCAGGCTCTGGGCTGTCAGCACAGAGCCTGGCATGGGGCTCAGTCTCACTGACTGTGAGATCATGACCTGAATTGAAACCAAGAGTCGGATGCTTAGCAGACTGAGCCACCCAGGCACCCCATCGCACCTGTTTGAAACTTGGGAGACCCCAATTCCCTATGTGCCTATCTCCCTGTGCTTGGTAGGGGATCCAGCCGCAGCAGCAACCTGGAGAGAAAAACGCATCTCCAAATCATCCCACCCCCTGGAGTCCATCAAAAGACCTTGCAGGATGAGCTCAGGAAGGGGAGGGCTCTCATCCAACATTCTGATATTTTAAAACAGACTTTCCAAGGAGACAAAAACTGCTTCACACTCATTCTGATGGCTACTAAAACACACACACACACACACACACACACACACTCACACACACACAGAAAATAACAAGTGTTGGCGGGGATGTGGAGGAGTTGTGCACTGTTGGTGGCACTGTGAAATGACGCAGCCTCTGTGGAATGGGCGGAGGCATAAAGAGATTAATTAGTTTGCTCAAAGTTACAGAGCTTGTAACCGGCAGAGCCAGGATTCAAACATAGAAATGTGGTCTCTGGAATTGTGTTCAATGTGCACAAGGTGCCTCCATATACTTCCTATTATCCTGTATGTATCTATTTCTTCATCATCATTCAGAAGTGCTTGTTGAATATCTACATATGTCAGGTACTGTTCTAAATGTATGGATGCAGTAGGGGCCACTGCAGGAGAGAGAGAGAGAGAGAGAGAGAGAGAGAGAGAGAGAGAGAGAGAGAAACACTGTAGTAAAATAAAATCCAGTAGAAACTAAGATAAGGATGCACTTTAGGGGGAGACAGGCAGGAAAGAACACCAAAATGGAAAGTACATAACAGGTTAGTAGTTTAATACATGCCAAGGATGGGGAGGAGGGGGGGAAGTGGCAAAAGATCATGTGAAATCTGGAGGGGGTGTAGCGATTTTAGATAGGATGGTCCGGGAAGGCGTAAATGAGAAGCGAACAGTGGAGCAAGACTGTAAGAGGAAGTCTCTGGGAGAAGAACGTTCCAGGCAGAGAGAATGACAAATGCAAAGGTCTGGGGCAGATGCACACTTGAGACATTCCAGGCAGGGCAAAGAAGTCAGTGTGGCTGGAGCAGAATTGGCCAGTGGGGTAGTAGGAGATACAGTGAGAATACTAAAAAGAGAGAGAGGACGAGAGAGAGAGAGAGAGAGAGAGAGAGAGAGAGAGAGAGAGAGAGGGAATGCAGAGCCCTGTACATCTGACTGAGGGGAAAATTATATTTTAACATAACAGCATGCTTTACGCTGTGGAATCAGACTCATACACTGGCGAGAGATTCTGTTTGTTTTCAATGGAGATATATTTGACTTATAACATTGTATAAGTTTAAGGTGTACATGTGTTGACTTGATACATTTACATTGCAATAGGATTGCCACGTGGCTTTAGCACATACCCCTGTGTGCAACATAATTATCGTGTCTTCTTACTGTGAAATCAGTCTAGTACTTGTCTGTCTCTATTTGACTTACCTCGCTTAGCATAACGCCCTCAACGTCCATCCATATTGTCACAAACGGCAGGATTTCCTTCTTTTTCGTGGCTGAATAGTATTCCGTGGTCTATAGACACCACACCTTCTTTATCCATCCATCCGTGGACAGACGCTCAGGTTGTCTCCGTACTTTGGCCGTGGGGACTTAACGCTGCGGTGAACGTGGGGGGCAGACATCTCTTCGCGGTCCTGTTTGCATTTCCTCTGGATGCAGACCCACAAGTGGGATTGCTGGGTGGAGGAGTAAAGGATTCTGGTTTTCATAAAAGCACGGTGCCCAGGGGAGATGAAGTCCACATTCTCAGGGGAGCTGCCTCTCGGACGGACACCCCCTTGTCGATACCTGGGTGTTATCCTCACAAGTCTGTTCCGTGGCTGGTGTTAGGAGACAGTGGCATTCGTGTCTTAGACCTTCCCTCTCCAAGGAGACAGACCGGGGTCTCACCTGACAGCTTCCTCCCAGCTCTAGGGACTGGGGGTCGGGGGGCACTTCTTGTTCACACCTGACTTTGTCCAAATGTTAGTCCTTTTCCACCATGTGGCATACTTGTCTCGTGTCCTTTCCCGAAGGTTTATTTTTTATTTATTTATTATTTATTTTTTTATTTTTTTTAAATTTTTTTTAACGTTTATTTATTTTTGAGACAGAGAGAGACAGAGCATGAACAGGGGAGGGGCAGAGAGAGAGGGAGACACAGGATCCGAAACAGGCTCCAGACTCCGAGCTGTCAGCACAGAGCCCAACGTGGGGCTCGAACTCATGAACCAGGAGATCATGACCTGAGCCGAAGTCGGACGCTTAACCGACTGAGCCACCCAGGCGCCCCTTGAAGGTTTAGTCTTTGATCTCCGGGAGGTTTAGTTTGCCTCCATCTGGCTCCCGTCTACGGACCCATGCTGCTGTTCACCATTTCTCTCTTCCATTGAGTCCAATTTGCTGTTAACCTCATCAGTTGAGTTCACAATTTCAGTGGCTACGTTTTTCAAAAATTCTAGAACTTCCATTTATTTGCATTTATATTATCTAGTTCCTGCCATTTGTTTGTTTGACATGATAGTCACAGTTATTATAAAAATCCAGTGTGGGCTATTCCTCTGACATTTCTTTCCTCTGAGATGTTGGGTCTAATCTTGACCTCACGATACATAATTGCTTCTGAATACATGCCAAAAATTATGTGTGGCGTTGTTTAGGCTTCTTCGTGGGTGTGTGGTAATATCCCTCCCCTCCCCGCCCCCACTGGGAGGATTTTGTTTTGCCTCTGGCAGCAAGGTGGGTTCAGGACCAAGCGAAGCAGCTTCATTTGACACTGGGTTTCTGGGGTGCCTGGGTGGCTCAGTCGGTTGAGTGTCCAACTTTGGCTCAAGGTCATGATCTCGCGGTTCGTGATTTCAAGCCCCGCGTCGGGCTCTGTGCTGACGGCTCAGAACCTGGAGCCTGTTTCAGATTCTGTGTCTCCCTCTCTCTCTCTCTGACCCTCCCCCGTTCATGCTATGTCTCTCTCTGTCTCAAAAATAAATAAACATTAAAAAAAATAAAAAAAAAAAAAAAGAAACTGGGTTTCTGTGGGCACCTGGGTGGCTCAGTCAGTTGAGCATCCGACTTCGGCTCAGGTCATGATTTCACAGTTTGTGGGTTCGAGCCCCTCATGGGGCTCTGTGTTGACGGCTCAGAGCCTGGAGCCTGCTTTGGATTCTGTGACTCCCTCTCTCTCTGCCCCTCCCCTGCTTACACTCTCTCTCTCTTAAAAATAAATAAACATTAAAAAAATTTTTTGAAACTAGGTTTCTGCCCTTCTGAGTTCTCGCTAATGTCCAGTCAACCTTTATCTAAACCCTTGGGTCCCAATCTGGAGCCTGGGGTGTGCGTGGCTTCCTTCATCCACGATGGGCCCTTCTGCTGGATGCCCAGTGATTTGAAATGCTGTTTAAGTTGATTGCCAAATGTTCCTCCAGCTTGTCAGCCTCCTGTGTTCTGCTTTCACTTTTGGAATCAGCAAACGGGCCTTGTAAAACTACCCCCAAGTGATAAATTCCCCTCTCTTGGCTTCCTTCCCTTCCACCTCTCGGAATCATGGGTGCATCCTCCACGGTCTACAAACAGACGTTTTTATTTGGTTTGGTTTGTTTTGGTCTACTTGTTACCAATTTAGTTCAAAACAACCTCGTGGAAAATTTAGTTCAAAACAACCTAGTCTGACATTCCTGGACACCAAACCTTTCCACCGGCCTTTCTTTGGGGACTGCCTCCCAGCCTTAAATCCATTTATTGAAATCCGATTTATTTAAATCCGAGCAACTCATCTCTCTCCTGGAGGTCAGGAGCTTCCCGTCCACACAGGTTTTTATCTTCTTTAGTAAACGTAAAATACAGTTTATTACATTACCGTTAAGTATAGTGTAGCAATTCTAGGTGAGAAATAGGAATGCTCCGATCAGAATACACCTCCACCTCTTACTCTGTTGAGCACACTAATCAAATTAATGAACCCTCTGAGCCTCAGTGTTCTCGTTTGTAAAGTGGATCTGGGGCGCCTGGGTGGCTCAGTCGGTTAAGTGTCTGACTTCGGCTCAGGTCATGATCTCTTGGCCTGTGAGTTTGAGCCCCGTGCTGACAGCTGACAGCCTGGAGCCTGCTTCAGATTCTCTCTCTCTCTCTCTCTCTCTCTCTCTCTCTCTCTCTCAAAAATAAATAAAAACTAAAATGGATCTCATAGTGGAAATCCTTCCCCTGAGTCGTGGTGACAATTAAGTGAACTATCCATATTCAGGACTCACAACTGCGTCTGGCACAATAAGTGCTCAGAAAATGTTCACTGTTATTTTTACTGACTGCCCTGATTCTGTCTCCATGAATATTTCAGACAAAAATCTGATTATGCCAGGCTTATGTTTAACACCTTGCCTATAGTTTAAAAGATAAAATCCTAAGTCTTTACATGGCCTGTTAGAAAGCCCTGCACATTCAGTCCCTCTTTGTTTTCCCATCTCCAGCTCTTCTGGAATTGCCCCAACTTTCCTGAACTGCCAAATCGTTCCCTGACTCTCTCACAGAAGCTGTTGCCTCTGCCCAGATCTTCCCAGCCCTCCAGTCCGCTTTCCCAGGCCAGTGGTTTATCAGCCCACGCACTCCTGCAGACACTCAGTGTTATCATGTCTGCACGCAAGATCAAGTCCCCTTTTTACCCAATGTCACAGCCACTGCTTTCCTTAGAGCACTTCCCACATGAGCAGGGATGGCTTACGGAGCACCAGAATTTCATGGCTTCTCTTCGACTGTGTGGCCCAGAAGAGATATGTGCTGCCTTACGGTTTTTTGTTGTTTGTTGTTGTTGTTGGTTTTTGTTTTGTTTTGTTTTGTTTTTTAAGGAAATGGATGTGCCATTTTTAGTCTCTTCAGTAACAGAGTATGCCAAGGTCTTGGGAAGTGTTGGAGCCAAAAGGTAAAAGGATCCTGGAAGTGTGAGTCACCCCGAGTGCCAACCTGGGATGTCTGTACTGAAGTGTTGCATGAGTGAGCACTAAACATTCCATTGCCATGAACTACTGATATCTTGAGGTTGATTTGTTAAAAAACAAAAACAAAAAAACTGGGGTTACTACAGGTTACATATCACCACTGCAATTCTATAATTTTTTGAACAGTTTAATATGTGTCCTCATTAGATCATGAGCTCCACAGGTTTTTAGTTGTCCAATATTTGGCACAGGCACAGACCCTTAAGAGGTACTCAGTCAATATGTATTGGTTGAAGAAAAAAAAAAAAAAGGAAATTCACCAAATCCCATTTATCAACATTCCTTGGAGAGCTGATTTGCTTAAGGTACCATATTCTATGTGAGACATTTATGTGTAACACCCATGTCAGTGCTCAGAATCCCTCTCCACACCCCAGGGCCGGTGTTGCCGATCTGGATTTGGTGTTTCAGTCTGAGATAATGTTCAAGGAGGGCATGAGTGTGTGTGAGTCCTCTCCCACCCTCCCATCAAGAGAAAGAGGAACCAGGTCTTGTGGGTGGCCTTTCTGTTAAACATTCGGTAGGAAAACCACAGGGTGGTTAGAACTGAGTCTCTGACCTCCCCACTCTGTTCATCTGTCTTTGTGGCTGGCAGTGCAGAAAAATAGCCAAATTACTCATCACGTCCCTGGCAGCAGAATGGGCCATGTGGAACCTTTCAAGCCCAAAGTCAAGACCCAAGAGGACAAGAAAGCAAGACCCAACAGCTACCTCTCTTTCTTCTAGCGGGTCGCGGCAACTGTCTTCAACTTAGCCAAGACGCATGCTGTGTTTTGGAGGGAATGTGGGAATGTGTCTCTGTGTTGTGACTCAAATCCCCAGTTTGGCAATTTCCTGTTGCATTCTGAGGAGACAGTCACCCCAGATGGTACATAGTTTGGAGGGGTTATAAGAACACATTCCTCTGTTATACATACTCATATGTATTTCGTTTTTAGATTACTTCCCACATGAGACAGAGATGTCTGGTCATTCACCAGAAAAGTGAGTGTTTTTCCTCTCCTGTAGCAGCTGGAGTCACCAGGAGCTGGCTACCCACAGGGCCTTTATTGTCTGCAACCTCACAGGACTGTAATAACTACTTATAGCCAAGAAATCTGGGCAGACATAACGTGTCACCTCCACACCAGGGACTTTTGCAAGTGGACATACATTCTCTGTTCTTTTTTTCTGTTTCCATTGGTTGGAAGTGGAGGACATTGTTGCCCAAGAGCGTGGCGAGGCCACTGGCGGGAAGAAGCTGCTATGTTCCTGAATCATCTTAAAGAGGACATTCCAATTCTGCCCAGGGAAAGCCACGTCGCTTATTCACGAGAGTGGGAAGTAAAAGCTCCCTTTGTGTTAAGACACTGGCATCTTCAGCACTTTCAACAATAGCCAAATTACGGAAGGAGCCTAAATGCCCATCAACTGACAAATGGATAAAGAAGATGTGGTTTATATATACAATGGAATACTACTTGGTAATGAGAAAGAATGAAGTCTGGCCATTTGCAGCAACATATATGGAACTGGAGGGTATTATGCTAAGTGAAATAAGTCAGGCACAGAAAGATAGATAACGTATGTTTTCACTCATAAGTGGATCCTGAGAAACTTAACAGAAGACCATGGGGGAGGGAAAGGGAGGGGAAAAAAAGTTCGAGAGGGAGGGAGCCAAACCGTAAGAGACTCTTAAAAACTGAGAATAAACTGAGGGTTGATGGGGGGGGAGGGGAGGGAGGGTGGGTGATGGGCATTGAGGAGGGCACCTGTTCGGATGAGCACTGGGTGTGTTGTATGGAAACCAATTTGACAATAAATTATATAAAAAATTAATTAATTAAATAAAAAAAAGAAAAATAAAAATAATAAGATAAAAAAAGACACTGGCATATTTATTTTTTTTAATTTTTTTAACGTTTATTTATTTTTGAGACAGAGAGAGACAGAGCATGAACAGGGGAGGGGCAGAAAGAGAGGGAGACACAGAATCTGAAAGAGGCTCCAGGCTCTGAGCTGTCAGCACAGAGCCCGACGCGGGGCTCAAACCCACGGACCGCGAGATCACGACCTGAGCCGAAGTCGGCCGCTGAACTGAATGAGCCACCCAGGTGCCCCCACACTGGCATCTTTAAAGTCGACTCATGGCTGTGGCTCGTGTTATCTACCCTTCCTTACATCCCAACAGGAGTTAAATAATTTATGATCAGCTGTTTGGTTCTGTCTCCTCATCGGATGGGAGCTCTGTGGAGCACAGGGACCGTATCTGTTTTATTCACTCCCGAATCCCAAACCCCAAACCCATGACAGTCACACGGATACGTTTGGGTCACTGGTTCTGAAGGAAAAGAATTCACAAACTCATTTACGAAGGTTGACAGAAGTGGTCTGTCCGAGGTCCCTGCGGGTGGGAAACAGGGTCGGAGGAAGATCTCATTGTGTCTGACTTTGCAGCCCACACCATAGACCTCTTTCAACATCTTAGAGACTGTGTTGCCTCCATAGGCCCATTAGAGCGGCCAGAATCCCAGACGCTGACACCAAGGGCGTGAGGCGTGCAGAGCTGTGCTATCCAACATGGCAGCCACGAGGCCCATGTGGCTCTTGAGCAATGACAAGATGCCACCTAGGATGTCCTAGAAGCTTCCGGAAGCTCAGAGAAACCCAAGATACACGCAGAAACAGTGTCCACTGCTTCAAAGTGAATTCATCCAGGGGTGCCTGGACTCAGTGTCCGACGTCAGCTCAGGTCATGATCTCACCGCTCGCTCGTGAGTTGGAGCCCCGCGTCGGGCTCTGGGCTGACGGCTCAGAGGCTGGAGCCTGTTTCAGATTCTGTGTCTCCCTCTTTCTCTGCCCCTCCCCCGCTTGCACTTGTTATGCCCAGAATTCGTGTATCCCCAAATACCGCCAGGGAGCCGAGTCCGATGCAAAAGCAAAAGAGCCTTTATTTGAGCTAGTCGAGCTCAATCCCCTACCTGCACCGACGCAGGGGTGAGATACCGGGGAAAGAGAGCGAGTTTCAAAAGGACAAAGGTTTTATTGGGGCCTAGGGGCAGTTGGTGTGTTGCATCCACACGACTCCTGAAACAGAAGGCTACGGGCACCAGTGACAGTCACAACAAAGTTTATTACAATGAGAGGCAAGGCCGACCGATCGGGACCAACACTCTTGATAAGAGTGTGGCCCCGAACAGCCGGGGTACAGAGTTTTTAAAGCCAATCATATCGTTTTATCATTATCTGGGAACAGAACAGAGAAACAGTTCCCAGATGAGTTAGAAACAGTTCCCAGATGAGTTAGAAACAGTTGCCAGATGAGTCAGAAACAGTTATCGAATGAGGTGATTATTTTAGACTTTCTGCCGCTAAGTTGCAACCAGTGGATCTCCTTGACCTTGCCGCTAAGTTGCAACCAGTGGATCTCCTTGACCTTGTCTCTGACACTCTTTTTTGAGCTTTTGTTTCCTTCTTTGGTAAAGCCTGATTCACAAGAGTATGGAGTATGATTTACAAGAGTAAAAGCAAGGCTGTTACCTTTTGACATTCAGTGTCAGAACAAAGTTGTTATCTTTCAAGCTAAGCGGTAGCCCTATAGTACAATTTAACCCTTACAGGTGAGGTAATGGCTGTGGCCTCAGCCGATTGGCTGGGGAGGGGTCCGAGTCCTGTTAGGCAGGTGGGGGGGGGGGTGTTGTTCAAGGGGAGAAGGTGTGGTCAAGGTGAAGGACACAGAACAAGATGGAGTTGGCCAGCATAGGCCCACCCTTTCACTCTCTCTCTCTCTCTCTCTCAAAACTAAATAAACATTAAAAAAAATAAAAATAAAACTGGAGAGCCTGAGTAGCTCAGTCAGTTAACCATCCGACTTCGGCTCAGATCATGATCTCACGGTCCGTGAGTTCGAGCCCCGCGTCGGGCTCTGTGCTGACAGCTCAGAGCCTGGAGCCTGCTTCGGATTCTGTGTCTCCCTCTCTCTCTCTGCTCCTCCCCTGCTCATGCTCTGTCTCTCTCTGTCTCAAAAATGAATAAACATTAAAAAAAATAAAATATATATATATATATTTTTTTTCTAGGGGCGCCTGGGTGGCTCAGTCAGTTAAGCATCCCACTTCGGCTCAGGTCATGATCTCGCGGTCTGTGGGTTCGAGCCCCGCGTCGGGCTCTGTGCTGACAGCTCAGAGCCTGGAGCCTGCTTTGGATTCTGTGTCTCCCTCTCTCTCTCTGATCTTCTCCCATTCATGCTCTGTCTCTGTCTCAAAAATGAATAAACGTTAAAAAAAATTATATATTTTTTTTCTAGGGGCGCCTGGGTGGCTCAGTCAGTTAAGCATCCCACTTCAGCTCAGGTCACAATCTCACAGCTCATAAGTTCGAGCCCTGCATGGGGCTCTGTGCTGATGGCTCGGAACCTGGAGCCCGCTTCTGATTCTGTGTGTCCCCCTCCCTACCCCTCCTCTGCTCATGCTCTGTCTCTCTCAAAAATAAACATTTAAAAAAATTAGATCTCCACAATGAACATATCTGACAAAGAACTCTGGCGCGTTAATACCTGCCATTGACTCAAAAAAGAGAGCCAACCCAATTTTTTAAAATGAGGAAATGACAAAAACACTCACTCACTCACTCACTCACACACACACAGTCCAAATGACCACAATCATATGAAAATGTTCCCAGCAGCATTAGTCATCAAAGTAAAAGCAAACTGAAACCACAGGGAAGACAGCACGACTGGCAATGGCATGGTTGAACAAAGAAGGCGTGAAACTGACAGTCGGTGAGAATGTACAGAGAATGTACCGTCGAGTGCAGCGTGTATAAATGGATACAGTCACTTTGATAACTGCTGGCCGCACCTACCAAAGGTGAATGAACGCATAGCGGAAAACACGACACTCACGCTCCCAGGTTCATACCAACGGCCGTGCACCTGTCCGCTCGGGGCTGAGTTAACGCCCGCTGACCCTGAGCGGGTAAGCACAGGGTTACCGTGCTGTTCACACAATAGCATACTCTACAGCAGTACCCATTGATGGCCTGCAATTTCCCACGTTATTATGGAGAAATCTTACCCATGTTTGGTGGAGCGAAAGGAGCCAGACACACTCAAAGACACTGTAGAGTATACTCAACATCTGGGTAAAGAACCCAAACCCGGAGGGGCGCCTGGGTGGCTCAGTCACTTAAGCGTCCGCCTCCTGACTGTGGTTCAGATCATCTGTAAGGGTTAAATTGTAGTGTAGGGCTAATGCTTAGCATGAAAAATAACAGCTTTGTGTTGACACTGAAGGTTAAGAGATAACAGCCTTGCTTTGCTCTGGTAAACGCCTCATACCCTTGTAAATTAGGCTTCACCAGTTAAGGAAACAAAAGTTCAAAGAAAAGAGCATCAGAGGCAGGGTCAAGGAGATCCACTGGTTGCAACTTAGAGGCAGAAAGTCTAAAGTAAACACCTCATTAGGCAACTGTTTCTAACTCATCTGGCAACTGTTTCTAACTCATCTGGAAACTGTTCTAACTCATCTGGAAACTGTTTCCTTGTTCTGTTCCCAGGTGATGATAAAACGATGTGATCAGTTATAAAAACTCTGTACCCCAGCTGTTCGGGGCCGCACTCTTATCAAGAGTGTTGGTCCCGATTGGTCGGCCTTGCCTCTCATTGTAATAAACTTTGTTGTGACTGTCACTGGTGCCCGTAGCCTTCTGTTTCAGGAGTCGTGTGGATGCAACACAGCGTCTCCAGGTTCGTGAGTCCGTGAGCCCTACGGCGGGCTTTGCACTGACAGTGTGGAGCCTGCTTGGGATTCTTTCTCTGTCTCTCTGCCCCTCCCCTGCTCGTGACTTCTCTCTCTCAAAATAAATAATAAACATTTTAAAAAGAGCATTTCAGATAAAATTCTGCAGAAATCGTTTTTATATGCATCATACATTGCTATTGCTAATCATATAGAACTCTAAGACACATTCAGCAACTCTTCCATGACGGAAAATTGAGGGCTTTATAAGTGATAGTGGGTCAAAATTCTAATTGGAATAATCATTTGAATTAATTGTATGTTTAAAATTTTTTTTGCAAGAATACTTACATACTCAGTTAGTAAAGGAATAGTGTAAGTAATAATAATGCTTTGGGGTGCCTGGGTGGCTCAGTCGTTTAAGCGTCCAATTCGGCTCAGGTCATGATCTCACGGTTTGTGAGTTTGAGCCCCGCATGGGGCTCTCTGCTAACAGCCTGGAGCCTGCTTCCGATTCTGTGTCTCCCCCTCTCTCTGCCCCTCCCTGGCTCATGCTCTGTCTCTCTCTGTCTCTCAAAAATAAATGTTAAAAAAAATTAATAACAATAATAATACTTTGTAGTTCCAGAAAAAAGAGGAAAGAAAAAAAGCTTTTAAAGCTTTGATACGAATTAAGCATTTGGTGACACCAAATTGTGGTCTCTTTGGATGTGATGCTTAGACAGAGACGGGGTTCATGTCTGCCACTAACTGGGTGGGTTCAGTTTGCCACATAAGCCTTGGGTCTCCTGTAAGAAAAAAAAAAAAAAAAACTTTCCAGGAAGCTGACTTCTCTTCTCTGCCCAACTGTGGGTAAGATCAGTACAGAGCGAAAACCATTCACTGTTATGGAGGAATCCTCACTTGCAGACTACCTAAACCGCTGTGTTACATCCCATGCATTTTTTTGAAATTGAGGTGCAATTGCTGAGCAACATTGTGTGAATTGAAGGCGAACAAGGGGTTGATTTGATACATTTCGGTGGTAGCTAACTAGCCCATTGTTACATACTTACCATTTATTTCCTCTTGTGGGGCAAACAGATCTAGTCTCTCAGCAGGTTTAGAATACAATTTAGAATTGTATTTAGAACATTTAGGGTACAATGGTGTTGCCTCTAATTGCTGTCCTGTGCTAGGCCTCCAGGGTTCATTTATCTACTCATACAAGTATACACCCTTAAACAACTTCTCCACCAATGCCCTCGCCCCCAACAGCAGCTAACCACCATTTCCACTCTGGTTTTTCATAGAATTCTTCTCTCTTTCTTTTTAAACAGAACTCCTCTTTCAATCACATTTCGTGTTGCATCTTATGTCATTGTATTTCTGTGGACTTTTGCCTTTGCAAACTCCCAGTTTATGTTTAATTTACAAAGGTTGTGTATATATCTGAATCTATTAAAGGAAAGGTCAATCAGTACCGTGGGAGGGTCCAAGGGAGGATTCTGTCGGAAGATGTGCTGTGCTTATCCTGAAGTGAGCCTTGACATAAATATTCTCCAGTTGGGGGTCAAAATCTTAGAAGAATACAAAGGTTGAGAGGCTTTCTGAGAGCATTGAGGGATGATAGCTATGCATCACCTTCCATTAAAACAAACAAACAGGGGTGCCTGGGTGGCTCAGTCGGGTGGCCGACTTCAGCTCAGGTCACGATCTCGTGGTCTGTGAGTTCGAGCCCCGCCTCAGGCTCTATGCTGACAGCTCGGAGCCTAGAGCCTGTTTCAGATTCTGTGTCTCCCTCTCTCTCTGACCCTCCCCTGTTCATGCTCTGTCTCTGTCTCAAAAATAAATAAACATTAAAAACAAACAAACAAACAACAGACCCAGAATGGCCAACCTGATGGACCCTCTGACCTCAGTCTTCGGAGAGGCCTATAGGTATTGATACTTAGAGCCGTTCCTATTCTAAGTAGACAACCCACCCCCACATCCTCCCTGGGTGTTTGCAGTGCGGGTATGTTGAAAGTCTGAATTAGGATCCAACCAGGAAAACAGAAACTCTTCTTTGTATTTAAAAGACAGAAAGAGGGGCGCCTGGGTGGCTCAGTCAGTTAAGCGGCCGACTTCAGCTCAGCTCAGGTCATGATCTCGCAGTCCGTGAGTTCGAGCCCCGCCTCAGGCTCTGTGCTGACAGCTCAGAGCCTGGAACCTGCTTCGGATTCTGTGTCTCCCTCTCTCTGGCCCTCCGCCACTCATGCTCTGTCTCTCAAAAATAAAGAAATGTTAAAAAAGATTTAAAAAAAAAAAGTATTCTCAGCAGCCCTCAGAAATGGGTGTGTGATTTCATTGCACTCTTGTGACCAAGTGGAACTTTTTGGACTCTGGCTTAGCAAAGGGAGAGTCTCCCCAGACTCCTCGAATGGGGTGACCCCATGGTCTGCAAGGCCATGGAGATACCGTCAAAGTGACAGCCTAACTCTGGGGAATCCCAACTCCCTTTAGTTTCTGACTGCCTGGCCTCCACATCATTTTCATTTTCTTAAGGCATTTAGGAAGATTCTTAAGATATTGTATTATGCAATTTTAGGCTTTTAAAAATAATTATTCTATTTTAAGATGAAACGTTGGTCCATAGACTTAGTCTGACATTTTGACGGAAACTCTAGGATATTTGCTGTTTACTTATTAAGAATTCTGGGGCTAGGCAGATTTAGGGTTAGTTTAGCAACTCAGGGATCTAGGGCAGAGGATCCTAGATCTCGTGTGCTTCTGTCCCAGTTGTTTCTGTGTTGTGTCCAAGCTTGTTGCCTCATGGTTATGAGGTGGCTGCTGTGGCTCCATCTATCACATCATCATGATACGGTTGCCGGAGAAGGACAGGAGTAAAGGGGAAAAAGGTCTCATGAGACCCTCTGTTATTAAGGGAGAAATAGGATTCCCAGGTATTGTGATATATTCTCCTTTATTTATTTTTTATTATTTTTATTTTTATTTATTTATTTATTTATTTATTTTTTTGAGAGAGAGAGAGAGAGAGAGCAAGCAAGGGAGGGGCAGAGAGAGGGAGTCACAGAATCTGAAGCAGGCTTCAGCACAGAGCCCCCACGTGGGGCCTGAACCCACAAACCGCGAGAGCACGACTCCAGCCAAAGTCAGATGCTTAACCCAGGATCCCCATGATATTCTCTCCTTTAAGTAGCATCGGCTACACCTGGTCACGGACCCCCCACTCTGCCCCAATGACTGCCAATGGGAGTGCTAGATTGTCTTAAC
This sequence comes from Panthera onca, assembly GCF_046562875.1. Lineage (NCBI taxonomy): Eukaryota > Metazoa > Chordata > Mammalia > Carnivora > Felidae > Panthera > Panthera onca. The sequence goes on from NC_138353.1 coordinate 3,652,032, forward strand.
CCAAACTCGATCCCCCACCCCCACCCCCTCCCCGGCCACAGCCCCAAGCCTGAGGTCTGTCTCTGCATTGGTTCCAACCCTTCTGCATTTTCCATGCACGGATGGGCGCCCTCCGTGTCCCTGCTTCCAGCGACACCGGGGGGAAGATGGGGAAGAGAACTCGTGTCAACAGGATATTTGTAAAGTTCCCAACCCCTGACTGAGAATGTAACCGATGCCACAATATTAAATACTCGGAGAGGATTTCCAGCTTCCCATTTCACAGATGAGGAAATGTCATGCCGTGGTGTAACTTGGCCCGAGAACACATGGGTATTCTGTGGCTCCGGCCCGGGGACTCGGGTCGGCCTGTGGCGCAGATCCACACTCTGCCTTGTCCCAGAGCTCGAGGATCACGTTCTCACCCCAGGGGTTCATCCGGGGAGGAGGTCAGCCCTCATCCGAGCAGAGCAGGGGAGAAGCATCTTTA